>NC_083351.1:11798181-12102613 GCF_030254825.1 Meriones unguiculatus
AAAGCTGCTTCGTTAGCTCGAGATGCTCATGATCCCCAAGTCTGGGTGACTTTAGCTGTAGATGGGGAGCTCCCTGAGATGATCATGTCACTAGGTCTGGGGGGGGATGAGGGATAAAATGCAGAAAAGAGCCTGGGGGCTCAGGAAAAGGGGGCTCCTCTGAGAAAGAGGAGGAGCTTCAGTACAGGTGTCCGAGGATCAGAGGGGAGTGCTCGAGGTGACAGTCCCTGCAGAGGTTCTGATAGCTTTGGGATCTGTCATTTGAGACAAAGAGTTCAACCTACCTACCCCAATTTGCTATTTGGGTTTTTTTTTTTTTTTTTTTTTTTCAGGGTCAGGGTCAGGGGAAGATTTACTTATGTAGCCCAGGCTGGCCTCAAACTCAATATCTTCCTGCCATGGCCTCCTCTCAACGAGCTTTCCCTGAGAAATGTTTGACCTCCAAGTCTCTGACCCCACTGTGTCCCCTCTTTTTACCCCGTTTCCCTAACTAGTGTTCTTGGACTCTACCACTGGCTGTAGACCCTGGAGCCAGTGTACCCCCGGATGGGAACTCGAACCCTAGATCATCTTTCCAGCAACGCCCTGCTTTAGCTTCCCCATTCATACCTTGTGAGTGTTGGATGATCTGGTCCGGAGGGTCCCTGCAGCCGGGCTGCTCCAGAAGGCTGTATTGGAAGCTGAGGTCTGTGCCTCCTCCGTGCCCCTCCCTCTGGCTGCTGTGAGCTCAGAGTGAAGGAAGTGAAGGCTCCTCCAGGCCTTCACAACCCAGGCTGTCAGTCTTTTCAAGTGGACTCTGGGAAGTCCATTTGGCTTATTAGCAAACAGTCTTGGCACAGCTCACGGGCAGCAAATTGGATGGAAGTTCACGGAAGTCAGGAGACGTGTTTATCACCTCCACTCCTTCACCTGCCGCTGCTCCCGGCTGCCAGGGACAGCCAAGGTTGGTCTTAGGGAGGAGAGGCCAGAGGAAAGGATGAATCAGCCCGAGAAAAGCTGCCGGTGCTGACTGCAGTCTGCCCTGATCCTGGGCACAGAAACCTACTTTGGGCTCTGAACTCTCTGGCAGGCTGACCATAAGATAACCTTGGCCAAAGTCCTTGTATCTGTCTGGGCCTTGGCAGGTAGAGGGTCACATGTTTTCGGCTGGCTCGAAGCTCTCATTATCCTCCTGGTGCTGGGCCCCACCTTTCTCAACTGTCAGATAGGGATAGCTCCTCACTTTTTGTTCGCTGGGCACTTACACAGAACCTCATCCCGTGAGCAGCGCTGGTGACCTGGGCTACCAGGAGCAGTGTAGTTGGCAGCGTCTGGTTGCTAGATCCCCTCTCCCTCCACGCCTACATCCCCAACGCTTGAGAGCCACTACAACTGAGCTGCAGATCATCCCAGCAAAACCTGCTTTGGCTCCTTTCTTTCTTCCCTACCCTCCCACCTTCCTGGGGTCCTCTCCCCTCCCTGCTGCGTGCCCCTTCCTCACTCCCCAGTCACTGGGCCAGAGGGGACAAGCTTGTGCTTTCCCTGCAGTCTTTGTCTATAAAGAAGAGGTTCTGTAAAATGTAGGTCAGGGAGACGGATTGGCAGGATGGGATGAGCTGGTGAGCACAATGCAGGTTCCAGCAAGGCTATGATGGTGACTGTGTCCTCCTCTAGAGAAGGGGCATCCTCCCTCCATGTCCTAGAGGGAGGCTGGAGAGGGTTAAGGCCCTCCTGCCCTGGCAGCATCTGTAGGGTCTCTCTCTGCTTCTCCCAGGCTGGGCTGAGCTGCAGCTGGCATGTAGTGACTCCCAGTGTGTGTTTGTCGGGGGTGGGGAGAGATGCAGAAGTGAAGGAGGAGGAGGGAGAGAGGACTGCTCAAGTCTGGCATCATGAGCTTAAACCCCCCAAGCACCGTGGGGCACCCTAACCATCCTCCTCCGTGCTGGCAAGGTCTGGTTTCTAACCAGCATCCCCCCCTCGTTCTCACCCCTGCTGTGGCTCCCTGTGGGTGCACTGACCTTGAAGACCCTGGAATCGGCAGAGATCCCCTCTGAGATCAGACATCCCGCCTTGTCCTTGCTCCATTTCTTCACACACACACACATCACCCACAAACACTCCCTGACCAGCCCCTGTCCACACATACCCAACCAAAAGCCCCCACTTGCATGCACCTACATACACGCTTCTCTGCACCCCACAGTTACTGGAGCCATCTCTCCAGCCCCACTCAACTTTTCTGGTGTAAGCCTAGAGTGGAATGGTTCACAGGTCACCAAGCCCTAAAATACTTTTCTCTTCTGGCAGGGGCGGGAGGAGGGAAGGAGTGTTTCAGGGAGTCTATGCGAGCTGGGGTCAGGCTCAGCATGAGATAGAGGTAAGGTTTATAGACACGGAACTGAGGAGGGAGAGCAAGACACAGGTCATGTGACACAGTTAGCATCTTAGTATGCTTTGAGCTGCTATAACAAAATGCCCGAGGCTGAGTGTAATGAAAAGAGGTTTAGCCCCAAGCTCTTTAGACTCCAGAATAAGGCATGGTGAAAGCCTTCAGCACTGTTACTTTGTTTTCTTGGGTGAGTCCCTCAGCCTTTTAGCCATCTATTCCCACCTGCCAGCCTCTGTATCGATAACTGTGGCAGGGGAGTAAAACAGGCCAACTCTGTGAACATGGGTCAGTTGATGGCTCCTGTGGTGGGTTGGTGTTAGCCCCACATGCTGTTGCAGGTACATCCAGAGGGCAAGCTGGGCGATGTCTCAAAAAATAGAAGTGAGCAGTGGGCTGAGTGCTGGCACTCAGTGGCGTCAAGGGAGAGCCGGGACCATGGCTCTGGTCGCTTCCCCCAGCATTGTTTGGGTTCCTGGTCGGTATCACCGCAGCTCCCTGAGAAGAGAAGCTCTGTGTCTCCTCAGTGTGGAGGAGCCATGTCACAAACACGGGTTCTGGGGTCTGGCTCACCTCCAGCCCTCCAGAGGGTGGTCTGGGCATCACCCTCCACTTGGACATCCAGAGCTCCTTCTCCAAGACGTCACCCAGAAGGGTGGAGAACCTGGTCTGCTCTTTGAAGACGGCAGCTGGTGCTCCCCAAGGCCCTTTTCTGTTCTTGAAACAAAGGTTGGTTGCATGCACTTGTGTGTGCAAGCATGTTCATGTGTGAGCATGCATGCTCACGTGTGCACATGCATGAGGAAAGCAGAGTTGAGTCTCAGACACCCTCAGGAGCTCTCCTCCTTGTCTTTTGAGAGTCTTTCATTGGCCCGGAGCTTGACAAGCAGTCTAGTTGGTTGTGACTAACCTTGTCATTACACCGGGATTTTCACATGAGGACCAGGGACAGAACCCAGGTCTCCAGGACAGCACGACAGTTGACTGAGCCAGTTGACTGAGCCATCTCCAGCTTCTGTTGTATATATTTTCTTTAAATATTTAGTTTTACTTCGTGTGCATTGGTGTTTCACCTGCATGTGTGTCTGTGTGAGGGTGTCAGATCTTGGAGTTACAGACAGTTGCAAGCTGCTGTGTGGGTGCTGGGGATTGAACCCAGGTCCTCTGGTAGTGCAGTCGGTGCTCTTAACCCCTGAGCCATCTCTCCAGCTCCATATTTTCTTTTCTTATTTTGGGTTAGACCACCTAATGTCATGGGAATCTCTCCTTGGGCTCAGTTTCTTACCTAAACCCAGGAGTTTTCCAGAACATTCTAGAGGTCATTACTAGACGTCTTTCTGTGAAACAGGGCTGGACTCTGTTGCTGAGTAGAGAAATGGATCTGTTGGCTTCTAGCCCCTGCTCCAGACCCTAGCACCCACAGAGCGGAAGCTCAGAAACCCAGCCGCCCCCTGCTGGGTGTGTCCGCTCACAGGCCCACCAGGGGGAGGCTGGAGGACCCCATGGCTTCCCACCCCATCCTCTTCCCTCATCACCAGCACCACTGCCGCAAGCCCCAGGGACTTCCGTTGAGGCCGCAGCTCCATTGGAGTCAATCTGCGAGGCGATTCTTTAATTTTCCGATCAGCGGGGAGCTGGCTGCTCTGCCTGTCCCCACTGGGAGCAGTGACGCAGTTGAACGGTGCGAAGCTTGATTCCTGGCAGCAGCGCTGGTGAGGCTGGCTCGCCAACAGCACCACAGACCTGTCCTCCTGACTCCTGGGGGAGTGTTCTCTCTCACTGTACGGAAGAGTAACTGAGCTTCAAGACAGGAGAGGAGGACAGCCCTGTCTGACCCTATTGATGGGATCAGTGTTGGGACCAGGATTCAGACGTCCTGAGTCCTGTGTGGAAACGGGACTTGAGGCCGGCCAGCAGAGGCCTCCTTGAGTCTGAGTCTCTCAGCCCTAGCAATTGTTACTTCTCCTTAGTCTCCTCTGGGGCTGCCACCTTCCAGGCGTGGCCTGGGCTATCTCGCTGCTGTGACTTTCTTTCTCCCTCTGTGACTTCCTAGCTGTGCATCTTGGCCAAGTAACTTAGCATCTCTGTGTTTCTCTCTCTTTGTCCGTCAAGGCAGATGTAGTGGTTCTCTCCTCACAGGGTCAGTAGCGGTTGGAGATGCTCTTGGAGCTGCCTTCCCCCCCCCACACACACCTTGAGCTTCCTTCACTGGCAAAATGTGCCCAGTCCCCACCTGCCAAGAGCGCCCTTTCTTAGAGGGTCTCCCTGGCAACTGAAGCCACTTTTCAGGAGAGACTGAAGTGGCCTCTGGGTATCAATAGTCTGGTTTCTCTTCTCTCTCTCTCTCTCTCTCTCTCTCTCTCTCTCTCTCTCTGTGTGTGTGTGTGTGTGTGTGTGTGTACATGTGTGCACATGTGCTCCTGGGATTTTTAAGTACAACCCTCTTGTCTTCAGGTGTGACAAACTGCAACATCGCTTCTTCCCCTGCAGTCCTGAAACCCAGGCTGAGGCAAGCCTTTCTCTGGATGACATTTTTGCCCAGACCCGCCCCAGCTTTATTCCATTCCCCTGAGACTCCGCCCCTAAAAATCACTCATATACATGTCCCTGCCCCTCAGTCTGCTTCTTGAAAACCCAAGATAATGATCACTGTGGCTAAGGGCTGAATAGACGGCAGGCCCTAATCACCCCCCCCCAAAAAAATGGGCACCATGAACAGTTGACCTTGTTGTATGACAAATATTTGGTAAAAATGGCCCATTGCTATCATTGCTGGGACAGTTGCTGTTGCTGGCTGGTCTGCCTGGACTAAAGAGGAAGGAGGTCAGAACCTGACAGCTTTATTATAGAGAGCTCTTAGCAAGCTGGGTATGGTGTTACACACCTGTAATCCAAGTACCTGGGAGGTGGAGGCAGGAGCATCAAGAGTTCAAGGTCAGCCTCAGCCACAAAGTGAGTTCATGGTTAACCTGAGCTCCACGAGATCCTGTCTCAAAACTAAAAAGAGGAGAAGGAGGGGTTGCTAAGGCAACCATAAGGCCGAGTT
Source organism: Meriones unguiculatus (assembly GCF_030254825.1). NCBI lineage: Eukaryota > Metazoa > Chordata > Mammalia > Rodentia > Muridae > Meriones > Meriones unguiculatus. The sequence continues at coordinate 11,803,593 of NC_083351.1, forward strand.
CTTGTTTCCAATTGGTGACAAGGTAACGAGATAGGCTGGGTGACAGGGTGACCCCACATGGCCCCACATAACGATCTAATCAGAGTGCCTGAGGACACAGCTCTGTGGTGGAGTTCTTGTCCAGCACACTCCTGTTCCTGAGTTCCATCCCAGCAATGGAAATAAAATAAAACCATTAAGTGGCAGACAGACTCCAACCCAGCTCTGATCCATGAGCTGTGGCTGCTTGGAGTGCTGTAAGTGAAAATGGTGCTGACCCTGAAGTGAACTGTGATCTACTGGTGATGTCTGTGCCTGTGCAGTGGAGAGAGTAATGGCGGGTGTGCAGAGTACCTGCTCTTGATGGGTAGCTGAGATGGAAGGCTCTCTCCTGCTCCGAGGGCCTGTGATTGATGATTCTAAGGTAGGACAGGGCGTGGAGTAGGGAGGGCAAATGAGGGGACTTGTGAGGAAACTCATAAAGAGAGGACCTGGGGCCTCCTACTGAGAGCCTGGCTGCAATGCTCCCAGCCTGCAATGGCGCTGACTTGGGATGAGACTCTGGTCTAGCCTGCAGTAACCCTCTCAGCCCCAGCCTGCCCCTGGCCTGCAGCCACCAGGTAAGGACCTCCGAATTCAGATTCACAGAGAATACAGGCTGGATGCTTCTCCTTGATTTTTTTTTTTTCTCTGTGGTTTGGGAGGGTAATGAGTTTTGTTGTGGAAGGGTCCTCCCTGCTGTGGGTGACTTATAAGAAGCAAGGACTTCTAAGAAGCAAGGAACATGACTCTCCAGATTGCCAGGAAGATGTGAAGTGGCTCCCCACTGGCTTCCATCTGCCTCTGTCCAAAGGCTTCCTCAGTCACCCACTCAGTCGCTGGCTCCCTGCACCTGTGTCTGTGCGTGTGTGTGTGTGTGTGTGTGTGTGTGTGTGTGTGTGTGCGTGCACACATATGCATGCGAGCAGAATATCTCTGGGGGGAAATCCCATGTCACTGAGGGCATGGGGAGGGCTCTGAGGGGAAGCAGAGGACTTGCTGATCTCAGACTGAGCCCAAGCCACCGTGTCCGTGGTGGCAATAGAGACAGAGGTGGGCTGGAGAGACATGAACTATGTATGACCTAAGAGGCGTCTGCCACACTGGGCCCCAGTGAGGCTGAGTCTGTGTGCAAGTGTCTCCTGGCTGAGTGGACCCTGTGGGCAGGACAGAGGGTGGCAGGTCAGCTACCTGTGCATGGCACAGAGAAGCCATTCTCTCTCCTTTAGCGTAAGCACAGGGGTCAGGCTCTGGGCATGGAGGAGTAGGGCCCAGCTGCAGAGAGAGCCCTTTCCCAGGCGGGGGCTAATTCTCTTTGGCTCATCTTCTCTCCATCCTCCCTGCAGAAGAAACTGAGCTATGCTGAGTGCTGTTAGTGAGGAAGGGAGAGCAGGAGGGAGGAAGAAAGGGAGAGAGAGGGCGAGGAAGAGAGGAATGGAGAGAGACAGTAGCTTGGCACTGGCCACAGCAGATTAAGTCCTGGCACATGGCACAGCACTGGGGACAGCCCTCAGGCCGCTTCTCTTCCAGCAGTGTCTTGCATTAACCCTATTCAGGAAGACGGGTAGAAAACCGACAGCGGGGGGGGGGGGGATGTTCACTTCCTGAAAACTGACCCAGAACAAGGTTTCTCTGTGCTCGGAACACCAGCTGGGGCTTCTGGGAGGGGTCTCAGGCCTGTGGTATGGCATCAACCCTTCCCCTTTGTCCCCAGAGACCTCATGACATTCCAGTGTCCTAGCTGTGGTCACGAATGGCCGAATTTGACAGATAAGAGGGTGAGGCCTAGAGAGGTAAGTAAACTGCTTGCCTGACATTGGGCACGCCTGAATCGGGCAGCCGCCGCCTTTTCTATTCATTGCTTTGCCCTTGATCTAATGATAAGAGAGATGGATGCCAGGAGAGGGTGCAATATGGTGGTTTTAAATGCCCCCCCAATATGCTAACTGATCTGTGGGAAGGAAACTGGCCTTCCCATAGTGGAGTCTTAAGTGGTAGCTGGAGCTACAAGCCAGAACCCTGGGGCCTGGCCTGATCCCAGGAAAACAGATGCCCCCTGGAGAATGAGCGTTCCCCACAGAAGGTGCTGGATTCAGGCGGCTACTGACCTACCAGCTGGGCCCTGGCTGGGAGTCACAAGGGAATGTCCTGCTCAGGACTTGGGCATGACGGGTGCACTTGTAGACAGACTTGCTGGTTCCCACCCAAAGGCTGGCACAACTAACCCCATTCCACAGAGGCGACAGGGGCTAGTTAACTTCCTCAGAGACACAGCATTTGAGCCCATGCAGCCACCACGCCCAGCTCCCGGAGGCTGAGCCTCTGGTTTTCTTCCTGTGGCTTCGCCTGTTGCTGTTGCTGAACATCTCTCATTTGCCTGGCATGATGAGGGACGATTTGATGAGTGGTGGCTGTGCATCCTCGAAGCTTTTGTTGTTGTTTGCAAGTGAAGAAGACCCTGGCTCTCCTCTACCATAGTATACCACTCCTGGGCCAATCATTGCTTCTAGGATGATGGGATTCTGTGACTGGCCAGGCACAGGTCACATGGCACGCTTATGCGGTTGGCAGTTCCAAAGGACAAAGCAATGCATAAAAAGAACGACTTCGCTGCCCAGTTCAATCCCAGGAACCCTCACACACCCAGAGAGAGGCACAAAGTGTCACAGAGGAGGACACGGTAGGTCAAAAGGTTGCGGAGCAGGGGAAGTGCCCCAGCACCTGTAAGGAGCACCTTGGCAATGCAAGGCTGTCGAGACAGGGAGACCCCGCCCTGCCGACAGGGCAGTCACAGCTGCCTGGGGAAGGCCAAGTTAGAAAGGAGCAGTGAGTTTGAACAAAAGTCACCGGCAGCGGCGGACAAGTTGTCATGGGCCGCGATGATTAATTGCTGAATATGTGGTAGAGGCAGAACTTTCCCCTGGAGTTCAGGGAGAGGGCAAGGACTGCTGCTGCGGAGGGAAGCGGGTCTCAAAGAGAGACTCTGAACTTGGCTTTGAAGGGCTGACGGGAAGGACAGAAGAGATAGTGAGCAAGAGGCAGGGCTGGTGGATACAGGCGGCTCCGAGGTTCTGTGGCTTAGAAGGGTTTACCCAGCGCAAGTTCAAATCTCAGCTCTGCCTCCGAGGAGCTGTGAAGCCTTGGGCACGTTACCTCACCTCTCTGATCTTCAGGACTTCCGGGCATAAATCAGAGGAGAGGTTCCCTGCTCTGTCTATCTCACATGGTCGTTGTGAAGACAGAATGAATGAAGTTACAGATGGCTAGCCCCAGTGAATTTATCCCTAACCTGGGCTCCCCAGGGTCTGAGGAAGCTGTGTCCCAGACACCCTCTATCAAACCCCTGTGACTCATTCTGATTTGTATTAGAAGCCCAAGCTGCCTGCCACTTGCCTCATCAGCCTTGTGCCCTGGAGCCCCTAGTGGGCACTCATGCAGGAACCCAGTCCAATGCACTGTCTGAGCCATCTCAGTCCCTGCAAATGCTCCTTCCTTTCCAGGATGCCCTAAGGGACTACTCATTTAATATTCAGAGGTGGGGGAGGCGCAGTGCCAGGAAAGTGGAGCTCTCTGGTTGGCCAGAGCCTGGTTACATCACAGCAAGGGTTGAGGGTCTATTGCTCCTTCCTGCCCAGAAAGCTAACTGCTGCTCCTGGCCAGACCTGGCTCTGGACTTGCTTGAGAGCTAAGGATGGTGGTGTCACCAATAAAGGGCTTTCTTAGGGGAAACACCAAAGGCCCATCTGATCTACCAGTCCCAAAGTCCTCGCTTGCTGATTCTCCATGGGCGTTTCCTCTGATCCGGTTTGCTGTAATGACACCTGATCTAGTTTCATTTCTGTGGCTATGATAAAATGCCTGGACAGAAAGCACCTTAAGAGCAAAGAGTTTTATTTCAGATCACAATTTCAGGTTACAGTCCGCCACTGGGGGGAAGCCAAGGCAGGGACTTTCAACAGCTAGTCACACCTCACCCACGGTCAAGAGCAGAGAGAAATGAATGTATGCGTGCCTCCTCACTTGTGCTCAGCTCCAATTCTCCGCTCTCACGGTGCTTAGAACCCCTTGCCTAGGGAATGGTGCCATCCACTGTGGGCAGAGTCTTCCCACATCAGCTAGCTTAAGATCATTTCCCGAAGACATGCTCACAGGTCAACCCAACATAGACAGTCTCTCATGGAGGCTTCTCAGATGATTCTAGGCTGTGTCAAGGTGACAATCAAAGCTCGGCGCCACCCTTCTGTAACTCAGCATATGATGGGTGGAAGGAGGGCCTTTTCCGAGGGGTCTTCTGGCTCTGTGAAAGGCTGGAGAGTCACTGCCTTCCTGAAGGAGACCAGCCTTCCTTTTCTGAGAGTTGCCCGCAACAGATGCAGCCCTTGTGGATGCAATGCTGCTTGAGAACAACACCACATCAGTGTTGAATGCACACAGACCGTCTCCTAGATCGCAAGCATACTCTCAGTGACTGACTGCACTGAGTTTCCATCAGCAGGTATTATATACCACCTACACATGTAAACTATACACAGACACCTTACACAGGGGACCTAAGCATCCCAGAGTTAGGTGTCTTCTTGAACCTCCCTCCTTCCCCTCCCCCCTTCTGTGGGATGGCTGTGTGTGTTTGGGGGTGGGGGGTAAAGGGGTGCAGTGGACTTCACCTAGGACTTGGCACAGGTGGGTGATGGAATCGAGGAGCGATCTGGTGCTGGATGGAAGCTGTCCTAGCCGTAGGCTGTAGAGAGTAGAGAGGGGTGGTGCTTGGAATCCAAGATGCTGGGCAGATTGGGGAAAGCTGGACCACGGCATCCCTGGTGGTGCTCAGGCCAGGGTGGAGCACTGGCGGCCACTACTGGCAGAGACCAGTGGTGGGAAAAAAAAAAAAGACATTCAGCTCTCTCATCCTTGACTCTACCCTTCTCACGGGGCCTCCTACTGGCCAGGTGTTGCTAGAAGCCATTTCCCAGAGGGGTCTGGAACTCGCCTGCAAGGGTAAAAGGTGTGGAAACAGGGAGTGTCCAGGCCCAGCCTGGGCAAGGATATAAGTAGATTCTGCCCAAAGTCAGTCCCTATGATGGCCCAGGACAAGAAGTGTGTGTGTGTGTGTGTGTGTGTGTGTGTGTGTGTGTGTGTGTTTTCACATGCATGTGTGTGCGCATGTGCTCTTGTGTGTGTGCATGCATGAATGTATGCACATGCAAGTCAAGCATCAGGAATTATCCTCTATTGCTTTTCTCTCTTATTCACTGAGGCGGGTCTCTCAATAAAAGCCAGGGCTTGCCGGCGAGCTTGCTCTGGGCATCCCCCCTTTGCCTTCCAAGGCTGGAATTTCAGGCAGACTGCCATGCGCATTCCGCATTTATGAGGGCTCTGGGAACCTGGACCTAGGTCCTGATACTTTTATGGCAAGCCCTTAAGCACTGAGCCATCCCTCAGTGCCCTGGGCCTCTCCTCTTAAAGGCACCATGCCCTTCAATGTTTCCACTCTGGATCCAAACCTCCCCCACAGGAGCCCTTATGGGACCAAACCTCATCAAGCCAGGGCACTTAGCTGTCACTTCAAACTACCTCCTTGACTTTTGTCACGTCTGAACATGGCTCGTACTGTTGTTTTCTTCTTATCCACTCTATTTTTGAGCACATTAATACGTTTAGTTACTAAGAAAACTCCCTCTCAGGGCTGTGAATAGTAAGCCAGGATGAGCTGTCATCCACAGGAATAAATCCCCCACAGAACTGTGTTAATTAAGTCCTGGCGAGACCCCGGAGCTTGGGCAGGTTGTGAGCACGAGGCTGCTGCTTACAAAGGGAAGAGAATAAAAACAAGCAGAGAGAGAATAGCGCCAAGGGAGGTCCCTCCTCCGTGTCATCAGAGAGAAGGAGATAGAACTGCAGAAGGATTAGCTCTGACCCCATGTGACTCCGAACCATCTATGACACCTCTCTGGTTTCTCTTTCCACCTGGAATGAGAGTGGAGCCCCGTGGCTGTGCCCCACAGGGCTGCCGGCTACTCCTAGGGGGAGGGATGCAAGGCTTTCCTTACCCTTATGTTTCCTAATCTCTTCCCCACAGCTTTAGTCTGCTTTTGTCCAGCCACGTTTTCCTGCTTCTGGGGACTGTGAAACCTCTGATGTGCTAAGCTACTCCTTGTGTGTGTTGTGTGTGTGTGCGTGTGTGCGTGCGCCTGTGTGAGCATGAGTTTGTGCACAGGTTGGCCTTGGGTATCTTCCTCAGTCACTCCCCACCTCCCTTTTTGAGTCAGGGTCTCTCCTGGAGCTTGGAGCTCAGTGTCTGGCTGGCCAGCAAGCCCTGGTGGTCCTCCTGTCTCAGCCTTTCCAGGGCTCTCAGGCACAGGGTGCTGTGCCGGGCTTTTATGCAGGCTCTCAGGTCCTCAGGGCTGCACAGCATGCACTCTCTCCCTTCCCCCAGCCATCCTCACAGCTCCACGGCCTTTTGATTAATTAAGCCAGCACCCGGAAGCGAAGGCCATTCCCACAAACACTTTATTTGCTGAATAAGTACAGAGACGGCCGGTACGGATGCCTCCACCTCACTGGTGAAGATTCTTGTTTGTTTTTTTTCAAATGATGAAGCACTAACAGTTACTTATAAATAGTTTCGGCGTACCTGTCACCATAAGTGTCAACATTTATGACTTAATGATACGGTTTTTATACTGTGACTGGTACTTGTGGCTGTATCTCTGCTTGCAAGCATGTGTAGCTGAATTTGAGGTAACTACATTCAAGCTGGGTGTGTATTTAGATCACATGCTGTGTATGATCTATTTCAGAGAGCGCACATGTGCATACATATGTGTGCACATGTTTTTCTGTGTTATTTATCACATGTCTGACTCTGAGAAAAGTCTTTTCGTGCCTTTAATCTTCACAGAAGCCCCAGGGGACATTATTGGTTTGTTTTTGTTTTTAAGAATATGAAATAGCTCCCCTTTTCCAAAAAGAAACCGAATCTCAGAGAAGCCTGATCTCTTGCCCAAGATAGTACAGATCACTGGTCATCAGAATTAAGATTGTATTTGCATGAGTCCAAATCTTGAGCCCATGAGGGCTGACTGTCTCCCTCAGGGAAACTGAGGCCAGAGAGAGGAAGAGGCAGGGCTGACTTTGCTCTATGTGTGGTCACTGGGAATCTGTGAGGAGGCCAGCGGCCTGCTCCTTTGCCAGTAGCGCCTGACTCCCAAGGTCCCCTGCATAGGCTGTAACCCAGTGGCTTCCTGTCCTCATTGGTTGGACTTGCCAACCCTTCAACTGAAAATCTGGCTGTGCATCTTCCAGGCTTCCCTGCCCTTTCTCCCACAGGGAGCAAGGATACTGTTTTCCTCTGCCAGTTCTAATGGGATTATTTGCACAGCAGACAGATGCACCAGTGAGTTGACATTGGATGATGGGGTGTGTTGACACAGGGTTGTATGTAAGGCGGTGGCTATATATCCTGGGACTGAGGAGCCTCCTTCCTGATGGCGCCTGGGAAGCATTCCTGACATGGAAGGCTGATGGCCTGCTACCCTGGTTCAGGAGGCCTCCTGCTTCCCTCCCTGGCGCTCCCTTTCTGCTTCTTTCTTTCCTTCTCTTCCTCATTCCTCCTCCCATCTCTGTCTCCCTTATTCTAAACTTTTGTGGCCCTGTATTCTGCTTTGAGCACCCTGCTAAGACATGCCAGGGTTTCCCTCCTGGCAGTCACTTGTGTTCTTGAATGGAAGGTGCCTGAGCTAGCTCAGGACTTTACCACAGGCTGTCTGTTGTTTTAGCACTGGATAAGTAATGACCAGAGCAGGATATAGACTTCCCAGAGCCATACAACCAGGGGGCAGCAGCTGTCAAGGATAGTGCTCACAATTCCAGAATTGTCCCACACTGGGTTTTTCCAACTTGATGGGAAAATGACATCAGCAGCTACCCTGGTGCCGCTTTGTCTTGAGAAGACCCGTCACTCACAGAGAAGGGGACAGAGAGGCCACACAGGCCCGCAGTGGACAGGCACTGGGTAGCAGCATGCACAACACTGTGAGAGCTGCAGTTTGATGCAAGAGTGAGTTCAAGAACTGTCTCTTAAGAGGGGAGGGACTTGGGCCAGCCACTCCACCTCAACTTCTGTGAGCCATACCTGCGATCTACTTCAAAGCCACCTGGAATGGTGACAGAGCCTGTCTGTGAAGACCCCGGAGCAGCCTAGCAGAGGTGCAGCACCCAGGAAGGACTTAAGGGATGACGGCTGCTCCTGCTGTTACTGCTGCCTGCACCAGTGGCTTTTGTCCCTGATGGTGACAAAATACGCAACAGAAGCGATGTCAGGAAGTGTCTTAGTTAGTGTTTCTATTGCTGTGAAGAGACTCCAGGACCACAGCAAGTCTCACGAAGGAAAACATTGAGTTGGGGCGGGCCTACAGTTCCAGAGGTTTAGTCCGTTATTGTCATGACGGGAACCATAGCAGCGTGCAGGCAGACATGGTACAGACAGGCAGCAGGAGGGGACTATATCACGCAGGCCAGACTTGAGCATAGGTGAGACCTCAAATCCCGCCCCCACAGTGACACACTTCCTCCAACAAGACCACACCTTCTCCAGCAAGGCCACACCTCCTAGTGGTGCCAAGCTCTGTGGGTCAAGCATTCAAACACATGAGTCTACGGGGTCCATTCCTATTCAAACCAGCACAGGAAGCAAGGACTCATTTCGGTTCATGGTTTTAGGGGATTTACATCCATGTGGTGGGGACAGCAGACCATTTCCCACCAGCTGGAGTGTGTGGCAGAGTGACCCAGAGACAACTGGACTGTAGGCAGGGCTCGTATCCCCTTCATGCCCTGACCCGCATGTCCCAGTAAGCAGGCCCTGCTTCTTAAAGCTTCCCCTAGCTGAGCCGCTAGATGAGGACCCAGTCAGGACATTTCACATTCAAATCACTACACCCTCGCTAGGAAGGTCAGCCATCTATTTGTGGGGGTTATCCTGGCCAGGACACCTTGGGGGCATCTGGAATATGTCGCCAGCCACAGGGATTAACTTGAAGGTAGGTAAGGCTGAGATGCCTTATCCCTGCATTGAGTTCCCACCACAGAGCTCTCCTGGGTGCTGAGTGCTGAGTGGGCTGTGTCCCAGGCTGAGTAAGATGGGAGGTGGCTGAGCTGAGAGGCAGGCGCTGTCGTGCACAGCCCACAGGCCAGCTGGGGTTAATGATTCTCCCTCTCTGCGATAACTTGATCAATGGCTTCCCTTCACCCTGCTCCTCCTTGAAACTCCTTAGGTCCCCTCTTGGCTGGTTCCTGCCTGGTGGAGGCCCTGAGTGAGCCATTAGTGCTTAATTACTGGCTAAACAGTCTCATTTGCTCTCCATTTGGTGGTGGCGAGGCCAGGCCGTGGAAGCTGCAATTTCTCTTGGAACTTTGGCTTTATGATAATAAACGCTCTGCGCTAGCCCCCTTCTTCCCTGCCAGGCCCTGACTATGCGGCTGACCATCTCTCCACCACCGCCTGACCCCGTCCTTCATCCCCCTGCCAGCTGGCTGGTCCTTTTTTCTCAGTCTGCCATTGTCTTGGCCCCTCTGTGCCTTCAGCCGTGAAAGACAGAATGAAATTGAATGAACTGGCTCTGCAAACAGGATTTGAACCCAGTCCACCTGTGACCTGACAACCAACTGATCTTTTAAGCGTCCCAGGGCGCCTGGGGAGGGGTGAAGGAGTGAACCTGGCCTTCGCCCTTTGAAGGCTGGCAAGGATGAACCCAGGTGACAGAGAACCGGAGCTTCGCACTCAGCCTGGGGTCCTCTGAGGCTGCTGAGCTCTTCGCTGGGAAGGGCTGGCGTAGGAATGCAGGCCATTCTGATAGATTCCAAATTACTATTACAGAAAAGAATGGATGCAGGAGGCAGGAATTAACTTGTGAATGGTTTTCTTGGGAACCCGAAGCAGGTCGAGAGACAGACATTATCTTGTGACAAAAGTCTCCTCCAGGTGTGACTGCATTCCTCGGTGTAGATAGATAATGAGGTTGGTGACAGGGGCGGGGGTGGCTTCTGAGCTCCAGATCCGAGGCAGGTGAGGGAAGGAAGTCTTTCTACGTGTGTGGGAAGAAACACCAAGAGGATGGTGGGAGCCGGGTGTGGTGCTGTACATCTGTGACCCCGGTGCTCAGATGAGGTGGAAGGCCAGCCTGGGCTAACGATGAGCTAGCCTTGGCTAAAGGTGAGATCCTGTCCCCAAAGCTCATGACCCAACAAAGAACGGTCAGGGTGGCGATGTCAGAGACCTTGATTGTGAGATTGTGCCAGTTTGACAGGCCAAAGGGGCCCATGGTGTGTGTGTGTGTGTGTGTGTGTGTGTGTGACTCTTTGAAGCCCCAGCAAAGGAGTGTGCAGTACAGGCTGTTGCGTGGGGGAGCCCTTAGGTCTGACACCCAAGGAAGGGACAGGAAGGAAGCGGGGCCAAGTGGTGAGAATCTGAACTGGGGCACAGTCCCACCCAGACCTCGGCCAGCCACTCCTGACCTGCCGACTGGCGTGCCCCTTCAGAGTTCACCTGAGTGAAGGGGCGAGGGCTGGGGGTTCACATCTGCGGGTTAGCTGGCTGCAAGGCGTTTGCTAGGAAACAGCAAGCCTTGGGTATGATGGCTTCCCCGCAAGGAAGGCCACCCTCGAAGGAGGCTGAAAGGTCAGGTCTGTGGGCAGGTGGCCTTCTCAGCAGCTGGGGTACAATGCGTGCTTCTGGAGGACCCTGGGTGGTAAATCATGAGACTCAGGGTAGAGGCTCCCGCGCCATCTCTGCTGGGCCCTAGGTTTGTCCAGATGCCACAGGCAGCACTCTCCCAGCGTTCATCCAGGGTCCTCACCATTCGCCTTCAGAACCAACCCGGCCACCAGATGCCTGGGGACCTTCTCTGTTCTCGCTGGGGTCCATACTGACTCTGCCATACCCTTCTGTAGAGGGAGGATACAAAGCCCTCTCTTTACCAGCCAGCTCCTGGGTTTCCCACCACGGGAAAGAGCCAGGCCGCCAGCCACGCTCAGCAGCCTGGAATGCCACCCAAGTTACGTCTCCCCTTCAGTTTCAGTATGCACCCAAAGGCGACAGAACGCGTGATGGACTGAGCAAGTGGATGCTGGATTCTGAGTGGCTGAGGGTGTGCAACTACTGAGTTGCGCGATTTGGGCAGATGCGCTCCTCTAAGCCTCAGCTTCCCAGCGTACAGGAGGAGGGGTTGTCAGTGGGCTCTGCACCCGCAGTCCCTGCTGCTTCGTGCCCTGTCCACTCCCGAGAGCAATGCCCGGCACACACTCAGCACCCGTGCGGTAGGTGCTGGCATTTGCTGCTGCGATAAGCACCATGACCGAAACCAACCTGGGAGAGAAAAGGGTTTATTTTATCTTATCATGAAGAGAAGTCAGAGCAGGAACCTGGAAGCAGATACTGAAGTAGAGGTTGTGCGGTATGGGGTGCTGCTCACTGGCTTGCTCCCCATAGCGAGTTCAGCATGTTTGCCTATAGTACCCAGGGCACCGGCCCAGGGTGGCACTGTCCACAGTGGGCTGGACCCTCCCACATCAGCCATTAATCATGAAAACGCTCCCGTAGGCTTTCCTACAAGGCCAACCTGATGGAGGCATTTCTCAGCTGAGGTTCCTCTTCCCAGGTGACGTTAGCTCATGCCAAACTGACAAAAAGCTAACCAGGCTATGCAGAAGTTTGGTAGGTTTTTGTTAAGCATTGTTTGTCCTCTGCTGCCATCCATACTTAATTGGAATCGACCCAGAGAAGATGCAATGCCAGGAGAAACTGTCTTGACATCCGAGGCACGGCCACATTATCGCCACCAAGGAGATTATCCTGGGACAGACAGGGCAGTTAAAGAGGGTCAACACACCAAGATATTTTATATTGTTTGAGGCGATTGGGAAAGGTTTTGTTTCCCTGAGTTCTTTCTCAGCCCATTTGTCATTTGTATAAAGGAGGGGTATGGATTTTTGTGAGTTAATTTTGTATCAAGGTACTTTGCTGAAAGTGCTTATCAGCTATAGGAGTTTTCTGGTGAAATTTTTAGGGTCACATATGTATACTGTTATATCATCTGCAGTGACATTTTGACTTCTTCCTTTCTGATTTGTATCCCCTTGATCTACTTCATTTGTCTTATTGCTCTAGCTAAGATTTCAAGTGCTCTATTGAGTAAGTATGGGGAGTGGACTGCCTTGTTTTCTAACTGATTTTAGTGGAATCACTTAGGGTTTCTCTCCATTTAATTTGATGTTGTTGGCCATAGGCTTGCTGTAATCTGCCCTAAGTATGTTGAGGTATGTCTCTTGTACCCCTAACCTCTCCAGGGCCTTTATCATGACTGGGTCCAGAGAAATGTAAACACCAACTTATCCACAAAACTTTGACCCACAATCTGTCTTGCCTGCTAGGACAATGGTGGCACAGAACTTGCAGGAGTAAACAACCAAAGCCTGATTTGACCTAAGGTCCACTGCGCAAGATGGAACCCACGCTCAACACTGATTGGGTGACCAAGAACCAGAGGCTAGATAGCCCAGAGACCTAGGGTAAAACTGAATGCCACTGGTCTAAAAAAAAAAAAGTACCAACAAAATGACTCCTAATGGCATTCTGCTACACTCACAGATCCGTCCTTATCTAGTGATCATCAGAGAAGCTTCTTCCTGAAGCTGATGGAAACAAATAGAGAGACCCACAGCCAGATGTTACATATACACACAGGCACACACACACACACACAGACAGACAGACAGACACTTCACAGAAGAGGGGGTAGTAAGAGTGAAGAGTGGAAGAGCCAGAGGGGATGGGGGCACCAGGAGAACAAGGCCCTCCGAGTCCAGTGAGCAAGGCTCACATAAACTCACAGAGAACGAGGCAGCCAGCGCAGGGAGAACACCGGTAGATTATGGGTCTGTATCAAGTCCTCTGCATATGTGTTACAGTGTTCAGCCTGGTGCCTTTCTGGGACTCCTGAGTGTGTGGATGAGAGGGTCTCTGATTCGTGTGTCTGCTCTTGGAGCTCTCTTCCTTCTGTCTGGTCGCTCCGTCCAGCCTTGATATGATGATTTTTGTTTTATCTTGTCAAAAAGAGGGTCAGTTCCAGGGACAGTCCCTGCTTCTCTACTACGAGGCATGGGGGCCAAGGGCACCTCTTCACCCTCGGCAGCCCAAGTTGCTCATCACCCACAAACTAACGGTCCAAGGACTGAGATCAAAGTGCTCGTTATCTCCAAGCCTGGCTTGCCAGGTTGTGTTTGCTTAAAGGAGCCAGAGAGCGGGGACCCGGACTCCCTCGCTCTCTACATGCATTTGTGGTGGGAGAGTGGACAGGAGCGCCCCGCCTCTCTGCCCTGGAACACCCTTTCTCTCCCACAGAGCAATCACATTTGTCCTTCCCAGATATGCCAGGCCTTTTCAGGCTTCAGGTCCCTGGTGGTCTGCTGGGCATGGAAGCCATGGATTGTAGGGGCCAGCAGATGGCACCCTCTGTCCTGTATCTACCCCAGGGGTGAAGTTTTCTCACTGGAAGCCCCCATTGAATCTCTCCTCATGTCAGAGTGTGTAGAATCCCCAACAGCAGAATGCTCCTGCCCTCTCCACTCCACCTTCTCCTCCTCTGGACCACCTGGCTTTGCTCACATTGCCATGGCAGCCGTCAGAGACTGAGCCGCTGACACGGGTGTCTCTGCATTTTTTGTCTGACCTGTGTCGATTGTCTGGTTCCCACTTCCAGAAAGTATGTGCTGCAGAGTCTGGGGAGCAGCCCAACCTATCCCTGCAACCTCTCACAGGACACTCTGGGCTGTCCCATGCACCTGGCAGAGGTCCTGGGACACAGCTGAGCACCTACTGTGTGCTGCACAAGCACCTACTGTGTGTTGTATATGCTTTCTTCCACAGTGTGGTACAGATAGTGTCAATAAGTTTATGGAGAGTTTCCAGAATTCCTTCGTGTGTGTGTGTGTGTGTGTGTGTGTGTGTGTGTGTGTATGCCCTCATGAGTGTGTGCAGGCATGCACATGTGGGTCAACCTTGGGTGTCATTCATGAGCCGCACACCTTGTTTTTTTGAGGCAGGATCTCTCACTAATCTTAGACTCATTGATTCAACCAGGCTGGCTGGCCAGCAAGCTCCAGGGGGCCCTCTCTCTCTGCCTTCTTGGTGCTGAGATTGAACTTGGGTCCTCCCCGCAAGCCCTTTACCAAAAAAGCCACCTCCCTCATCTCTCCAGCCTCTTTTGGAGACTGGTCTGACTGTGTCGCTTTGGCTAGCCTTGAGCTTGAGAGACTCCTCAGCCTCTGGAGTGGCTGGGCATACAGGCTTGCATCAGGCTTAGCCTGTATTCCTACAAACCATGCCACTGGGATATGGCAGAACAGCATCCGAGGTGGACAGAGCGACTAGGTGCTGTGGCGAGAGCTCCCTGCACCCAGGAGTCAGCCACACCGGGTTCTGACCCTGACTACTAGTGAGCTGCAGTTGCGCGATCTTGAACAAGGGCTGTCTTCAGTTTCTCCATCTGAAAGCGGAAGGGTTGGGCCGGGGTGCTCTCTGAGGATGCACCAGGTTCCTGGCATCTGTGAACGCGCTTTCTCTGGGACTAAGGCTTAACACAGCCCACGCATGTGTGGGCTGGTTTAGGTGCAAACCAAGTGGGCTGTGTGTGGTGAGTGAAAGCTGCGGGGAGGGGGAGGGGCTCCAGCTCCACCTATCTTAGTGGCCCGTCCGCTGCCAATACATTTGGAACCTCACCACTCTGGAATGCTGCCACCACAGGTCCCAAATGCCAGTGCTTGGGTGCCATGCCTTTCCTCTTGGGAGGGAGGCTAGTTCTGATGGATGTTGAAAGTGGTTTGTGTTTCCTCGGTCCAGAGTCACCCTCCACTGCCCAGGGCCGAGGAAACAGCATTCCCTTCAGCCAGACAGTGGCGAGGAGAGTAGTGGAGACTAGCTCTGAGGGTGGGGTGGGGGGTGGGAGGCCGGGCTTTGAATTCCCAAAGCTGGGTGGCTGCGGGGACGGGACACCCTCTGATTTGCCTCTGGGAGCCAAGTCCCTCACTTGTCTCACCTCCCACGCACAGGCTGTTGGAGTGTTTTCTGGAAGAGGTGGGCTCCCACCCAGCACCAGCCGTGCCAACTGGGCAGGTTCTGAGGGGAACCTGAAGGCCAACATGGAGGAAGAATCATGGAGTCCTGCTCTTCTGAGGAGCCCAGCTTCGCAGACTTGAACAGCAGCAGCCTCTTCATTAACAATTCCACCTGGGCAGAGATGATGGCTCGAGAAGGCCCCCACGCCAGGTTCCCTCTGTGCCCAAGCTCTCTGCATCTATGGACGCCACCTGAACATTAAGGCCCCTGTGGGACCACCAGCCCGGAAGACCTCACTGGTTGGCAGCTGTCTCACACCTGCTAGGAGGTGGCAGCTTGGCTGTGCCACGTGTGCACAGGATAACTAGGGTCTTTGCTGGGCACAGGGCCTCTGCAGGCTTCACCTGCCCCTCCCAACCCCGTGAGCTCAGGTTTTCACTCTTTTTGAAAAATAAAAGTGCACTTATTTTTATTTTACATGGGTGTGGGCGTGGGTAGGTGTGCCTTAGCAACCCGTGGAGGTCACAGGCCAACTTGTGAGATTCAGCTTTCTCTTCCCACCACGGGGGTTCTGGGAATTGAACAGGGGTTGTCTCGGGCTTGGCCTGGCCACAAGCCCCAGTACCTACTGGACCATCCTGCCAGCCTGAGCCCATCTTTTGGCATTTGCCCTTTGTTCTAGCCTTTACCTGTCACCTGGTCTGCTGGCTTATTGTCGGGGTCTGGTCACAGAGTCAGCTCACTGTGGAGCCTTTCTGAGGACTACTGGGCTTCCGGCACTCAGAACAGTAACACCTGTAAAAGCAAGGAAGCATGAAGAAATGGATGATATGGAGTGATCACGTTTGCTCAGCCTCCATCGTTCAGGTGTCTTATTCACAGTTCACACAGCAGTAGACGGGAGGTGAAGGGCATGCTGGGACCCACCCTCAGAGCCCGCCTTGGGGACCGCTTCTTCCGGCCACACTCAGGCTCCTGGAGGCAGAAGGAGAGCACCACAGGCAGAGTTTACAATACAATCAAGACAGACCAGGAGAGGTCTCGCCTCCCTTCTCCGGGATGTCCTGGAGCTGATGGCCAGGGAGCAGGGAGAGGGTTTGCATGTGTCCCCTGGCTGTTTACTTTTGTGGCCAATGAGACCAGCCTCCTCGGTGATTTGGCAGAGTCTCCTGGAGCAGGGAGAGGACCCAGACCCTCACAGTAGACGCTCCACAGAGCGCTTGGCTCACATGTGTCTTTAGCTTTCTGCAGTGAGAAGGCCCAGGAATGAAGGGGCACGGGAATGAAATTCTGTGCGGCAAGCAGGGAGCCCCCAGCCCAGCAGCACTTCCATCTGGGACCTCCAGAACCGAGGGGGAATTAGTTTCCGTTCTTTATGAATGGTCCAACCTCACAATGTGTGAACTCGTTATGTGTTTGAGGAGCTGGTGATTGCATGTGTGTGTGTGTGTATGTGTGTGTGTGTGTGTGTGTGTGTGTGTGTGTGTGTGAGTTCTTCTTCCTCACCAGCCATCCTCCTTGTATTTTGAGGCAGTGTCTGTCAATGGGACCTGGAGGGATGGGTGGAGGAGTAGGCTGGCCTGGCTGGCTTGTGAGCCCCAGAATGCCTCCTGTCTCCTCTCCACCCTGAGGGCTACAGCTTGTCCCACCATGCTTGGCTTTTTCCTGAGTGCTGAGGATCCGCTCAGATCCCTACCCCTAGAAGGCAAGTGCTGAGCCTCGTCCCGGCCTCATGGTGACTTCTGTACAGTAACAGCCTTGGGCTCATGGATTTCTGACCCCGTGTCTTTTTGAAAGTTGGCTCTGCCTCTTTAGGGTCCCCCAAAGAGGTGTTTGTCCCTGATGGCCCCATACTTTCTGGAAAGAACTTGGGAAGACTGGGGGAAAGCTGGCCACAGGAGACCAGATGAGGACAGAGTTCTGCAGGCCCAGGGGAGCCATCCTCCCAGCTGCTTTCACGAGCGGGGGCCCAGCTGGCTCTTCTCCCTCAGCGTCCAGGCTTGGCATGCAATCAGCTGATTTCCCGTGAGCAGCAAGAGCCAGGCAGAGAGCCAGGCAGAGTGCCAGCTCCCCCGGAAGAGAGCTCTGCATCCTCTGGAGCCAGGGTGGGGCAGGGTGGTGATGCCAGGTGTGAGAAAGATGACAATCTCCTATCCATCAGGCGTCAGCCTGCTGAAGGGGGAGGGGGGACTGGGAGCAGGGCAGGAGGGAGGAAGAACAGGAGGGAACCTGGGGGTTCCCAAGCACTGGCCTGGGGGTTTTCCCCATGAACACGGCAGCGCGCCAGCTGCTGCAGGCTGGAGCTTCAGTCTTCTGGAAGAAGCCATTCTGAAGTGAGGGAAGTCTGAGCAGAGGTCCGAACTGGTGCCACAGAAACCTGACCTGGTGGCTGTGGGATGTCCTCCTGAACTGTTCTACTGAAAGCTGTGTACCTCCCATCTCTTGCCTGTCCCTGAAGCCACCATTGTGCACGTGTGTGTGCATGTGGGCACATGTGTGTTTGCCTGTCTGTGAAAATGCCCAGTTGCCAAGGGTACTGGATGCCCTCATCAACTTCCTGCCTCGGCTCATAGCCCAGGCTTGCCCCATGGCTGTGGTCATGTCCCTCTCTTCTGGAACGATTGACACTTTCTGGTCCAATTTTGTTCCCTTCATTTGTGCATGAGGTTACTTGGCTGCGTGTGACACCCCTTGTTCTGGAGACCCTTCAAGGCGCAACATCCTTCTCTCAACATCCCTCTGCGGAGCTGGGGAGGGCACGGAACATACCTCTCACTCCCCTGAGCCCAGGGGCTTTTATGAACCCCAGAAATCCTGAAGACCCCCTAACTGTGATGGGCGCGGCACATGCATGTGCGCCTCTGTGTGGGTGTGCCCGCTTGCATGTGGTGTTCGAGAGTGCTGTGTGGTCGGTGTCTGCTTAGTGTACCCCGTGATGTGCTTGGTGTATACATATGTTTCTGTGTTCATTCGTGCATTTTTACGGTGTGTGCAAGTGCAGCTGTGTGTATGTGTGAGTGTTATATGTGCATGTATGTTCCAGTGTGTGTGTGTGTGCATGCCTGTGTGTATTTGCATGTGCATTTGTGTCTCTGTGTGCAGCCACATGTATGTTCACTGCGTGAGCACGCACGCGCATGCCAGATGTAGCTAGAGCCTGACTTCATCAATTGCCCTCTACCTGATCTTTTGAGACAGGGTCTCTCCCTGGACTGGAAGCTCCCTGTTCTGGCCAGGTGTCTCTGGAGATCTCCTGTCTCATGCTGCTACCATGCCTGGCTCTGGGATCCGAACTCTGCTCCTCCTGCCTGTACTGCAGGTACTTTCCCCACAGCCTTCTCCCAGGCCCCCTCCATCTTAGAGTCCCGGGGAGATGCGCAGCAGCCATGCTGGCTCTGCTCCTTCTTCGCCCCAGGCTCAAAGAGGGCGACAGGAGAGCCATCATGCACACAGCCCAGCTTGAGCTGCTTGCTGAGGGCTCCCTGCTCCTGGCTTCCCTGTCTCCATTCTCCCTGACAC
The DNA here is from genome assembly GCF_030254825.1 of Meriones unguiculatus. Lineage (NCBI taxonomy): Eukaryota > Metazoa > Chordata > Mammalia > Rodentia > Muridae > Meriones > Meriones unguiculatus. The sequence goes on from NC_083351.1 coordinate 11,822,239, forward strand.
TTGGGAAGTTCATTATTTCCCTGACTGGCTTTTCTGGCACGACTCAAATTAATTTTCCATCTCTCCCCCTCTCCCAAGCCTCACAGTCATTAAATGCCAGGGAAAGTTAAATAAACAGCTGATTTACAGAGCTTTTCTTTCTTTCTTTCTTTCTTCTTCTATTTTTTTCCCCCAAAGCAGTAGCTTCTATTAATCAGCCGAGCCTAGAAGGGTCTGATTGAAGGGGTTGGTGCATTCTTCCCAGGAGCTGGGGCCAGAGTGTGCCCCCATCAGGGACTGAGAGAACACAGCACCCCGACACCTCCCTCCCCACAGAGGTCTGGGTGGATTTTCCCCAAGGAGGGTGAAGCAGGGTGCCTGGACCAGTCGTGGGATCTGAGCTGGGAAAAGTTTTAAAATAGCTTTAGGTCAGCTCTCTATAGAGACTCAGGGAGGGAGAGAGACTTGCCCTGAGCTGCACAGCAAGGCCAGAGGCCTGACAGAATTAGAACTCTGAGCTTCACGTTCTGAGTCGGTGCTCTGACCCACCCGTGACAACCAGAGAAAGCTGACACGCTGGCACTGAGACAGCCAGACCCAGAGCATGCTGGGAGCACACTCCGAGCCCTCTCGCATACTTTCCAAGGCGGCTGAGGCGAGTGTGTGTGCCCACCAGCACCACACAGCAACTGTGTCAATCTCTGAGGTGGGGTTCCTCCTCTGCCTGGCCTGGGGTCTCCAACCCCGGCTGGACAGAGACAGTGTTCCTTTCTGCCCACATCGTTGCTCCCAGGTCCTGTCCTGTGGCCTCACTGAAATGCCAGCAGAGGGAGGGCTCTGTGTCACAACCCTACACCCACAGGCATTTCCTTTTCTTTGGCCTCCTGGGACCCCTCCCCACGGGACTGAGTCCCTGCAAAGGGGCCAGAGGCTCTCCCTATCTCTGGGAGGTAGTGACAGAGGTGAATGTTTTCACAGTGTACCTGCCACAGACACCGGCAGGGGTCCTGTGCCCAAACCTTCATCTAGAGGCAGCTGCCCCGGCTCATGGTAGGGCAACGGAAGGGGAGGCCAGCGGCTCCGTCAGAGAGGAGGCGCTATAGGCTTACATGTGTGCTCTGTGTCACGTGCTGTGTGAGCCGTTCTGTGATGAGGCAGACACTGAACAAAGGGCAACCGGGGCTCTGGGATTTTCCAACCCCCTCCCCAACTTTTAAATAAACTAACTTGTCTCAAGCACTTTATTACAGTAGCAGAAAGTACACAGAGGCCTATCATTTGCCTCCCTGGGCATTTGCTAAGCAATTACTGAGACCAGGTGCTGTGCAGGTTCAAAGCTGTTCAGAGCTCCAGGGAGGGGAGCCCAAGGTGGGGGGAGGCAGACACACAAGACAGCCATTCCTACCCGCTCTGGCGGAAGAGAGAGGCCTGCTTCACAAAGAGGCTGTGTCCTGCAGTAATAGTTTCCACACTTCACCTCAGGGCTCTGTGATGTGAGTGGAGTCCTGTCCTCACCCTTACGGATAAGGGAAGTGAGGCACAGACAGGGTGAGTAACTTGTCCCGGGTCACACAGCAAGTAGGATATACAAAGAGCAGAGGAAACGTGGAGGGAGGGCAACTGACTGACTCTTAAAGAAGAGTGAGTGCAAAGAGCTCGTGTGTGTGTGTGTGTGTGTGTGTGTGTGTGTGTGTGTGTGTGTGGTTTTCAGAGTGAGAGCTTTCCCTGTTGGCAGTCATGTGACCCTCCAGCCCTGACTCATTGAACAAAGAGACTAGGGATCTAGGAGAGGGGTGTGTGGGTCCTTAAGAAAGAGAGAGGGTGGGGAAGGTGGAAGTCCTGGCCATCCCAGGAGGAAGCGCCTGGGTCCTGTGACTTGGCCCTGTCACCTTCCTTCAGGGTTCAGAGCACTTCCTGCTCCTGCCCGCTACCCCAGGCTCCCTTGCAGCCTGACCATCAAGTCCCTCTACTTACACCTGCCATGCCAGTGTGGGACAGGATAGATAGGGACGGAGGCCCAAGCGGCCAGAGTAGACTGGGCAAGTGTGCGAGGTTGGCATTTAGCCTGCTCTCCTGCAAGCTGGACTCCAGAGCATCCACACCCTGCCTCCACCCTCCACCCCATCCGTCAGCCCCCTGGCTCTGAGCAACAGCAGGCCAGGTGTTGCTGGGATCTGAGTGGGGCCCTCTGAGGTGTTGTGGAGGCCCCGTGGCTCATTTCCAATCAGTCCCGTCCCCAGCACGGGAGCAGAGTTAATTAAACACAGCCTTCCCTACAGCAAGGAAAGAGAGCGTCCTCCTGGAGAACAATTAGTAGTTCCACTCCGCCTCCTCACTTCCCTCTCTACCTCCTGCCCAGGCTTGAGGTTGCTCTGCCGGCCCTCCATAAATTAGCCTGGTGAAGAAGTCAGGAGGAATGCAGACAGCAGAGGCTTTTTGCTGCCCTGCCAACAGGGAGGCGGCCTCTGCACCCCAGAAGTGTGTCCAGCAGAGGAGCATGCTGAGCTGCTGGGAGCCGGTGTCTCAGCCTCCCTGTTTACTTGACCACACCACAGGGATTTAGACAGACTACCTGGTAAGACCTGTTAATATCAGATGAGAAAAGGTGTTGCCAAGCCAAGCACCTGGCCTGCTCATGGCCTCCGTCACTTTGTGTGTGTACATGCTTATGTGTGTATACGCCTCTGTGCCTGTGTGCACATACGTGTATGCTGCTACGCATCTGTGTGTACAAATATGGAGACGAGACCAGAGGTCAATGTCAGGGGCCTTCCTCAATTGCCTGCCCCGACTTACTTTTCGAGACAGGGTTCTCACTGTACCTGGTGTTCATCAGTTGGCCAGCATGTCCCAGGAAACCACCCGTCTCCACCTCCACAGAGCTGGGATTTCAGGCATGTTGTGTCCTCTTTGTGGGACCCGGAACTCAGGTCCTTATGTCCCTAGACTCTCTCCTTCTCCCCTCCTCCCCCAACAGTAGCTAGAACCAGAGACCTCTAGCCAGCTGGGCCATTGCTTTGCTGTGTGGCATTAGACAGGTTCCTTGCCTTCTCTGGACCTCTGTGGGAAGGAAGGCTGTGCCTGGGTGTCCTTTAGGCTTCTGGGAAAGCCGGAAGGCACAGAGTGCTGTAGGGGGACAGATTCTGGGCCCAGCTTCCTTTGCTCTGCAGCCTGCCTCATGCACTCAGGCACCCATTTTAAAGCCCTGTGCCTCCGTTTGCTTGTCTGTAAAGTGGGCGTGCCATGGCCCCACCTTGAGGTCTAAATAGTCAGCCCAGGGTGCGGCCTTCAGTGTCAGTGCCTACCTGTTCCCAGTGGGTTGGCTGCTGTTCCGAAAAAAGGGACTTGGAAAGGGGCTCCCAGTGGAGAATTCCTGTCTCCCTGTGGCTATGATGGGGGGAGGGAGTTCTTTGGTGCCTTGGGGCAGGACTTTCAGGAAGCAATGGAATGCTCCAGAGAAGGGGCTGCTGCTGAGGTGATCCAGGCTTTCTTCTGAGAAGCCCGTTTCTCCATGCCTTCCCCTCACTGCCGACTCTGGGGACCCCCTATGTACAAAAGCCAATGGTCAGAAGCCACGGGGCCATGCAAAGATCAGCCCTGCTGTCCACAGAGCCGGGCATGTGGCCCAGCTGGTAGAGTGTTTGTCCAGCACTCGCAATGACCTGGGTTCTGTGCACATACCTGTAATCCTGGCACTCCAAGATCAAGAGTTCAAAGTCCTTGGCTACATAGTGATTTAGAGACCACCTGGGCCCCAGAAGACCCTAAAACTAGGAAAGAAAAACAGAAAGCACTTTTTCTTCTTCTTCTCCTGCTTCTCCTTCTGCTTGTTCTTCTTCTTCATCACCTTCTTCTTCTCCTGCTTTTCCTCCTGCTTGTTCTTCTTCTTCATCACCTTCTTCTTCTCCTCCTGCTTCTTCTTCTGTTTCTTCTTCATCACCTTCTTTTTTTTCTTCTTCTGTTTCTTCTTCTTCTTCATCTTCTTCTACTGCTGCTTCTTTTTTTTTTTTCCCCTGAGACAGAGTTTCTCTAAGTAGCCTTGGCTGTCCTGGTCTTGCTTTGTAGATCAGGTTAACTTCAAACTCCCAGAGCTCCACCTGCCTCTGCCTCCCTGCGTGCTGGGATCACAGGTGTGTGCCACCATACCTGGCTCAGAAAACACTCCTTACAGACCAGACTTTAAAGCACAGCCTTGATGATGATTCCCCCAGCAGCCTTTGAGGGAGCAGGGAGCTCAGTTTGCAGAGGAGGAGACGGAGGCTCAGACAATTTGCCCCAGATGGTGTTGTGAGGGAGTGGGGCTGAGCCACAGTGTACAGCTTCCTGCTCAGTCCCTGCCAACCTGCCCTTCAGTGGGTGAGTTTAGCTTTCTGTCAGCGAGCAGACGCCGTCCCAGTGCCCTCCTACTTCCTACCAGGGCACGCCTGTGTCGCTCACACTCCTGCACACTGAGCATTCACACCTAGGTAGAACCGGCTTTCTCCCATGTGGCCAGGTGTCCCTGGAGGGTGTTCATTCTTTAAGAGTTGATGTTCCCACTGGAATAGTGATGGAGGCTCCCATCGTAAGCACCTGGGTGGGCGATGGACATTTATTATCGCGTCTGCGTCCACAAGCTCTGCATATGCAGCTGGCACAGTAGATATGTTCCAGTGTCACAAGCTCATGAGCAGCTGTTATTCTGGCTGTGGCGTCACCAGGCAACAGGCGCTTTTTAAATACATCCTTTCATGGGACTGAGGCAGGATGGAGCTGTGTCATTGTCATTCATGGCTTTAGGCACTTGACTCCCTGGGAAGGACTGGGAAATCACCTTCCCATTTTTGGGACGAGGAGCTGAGCCCAGAGCGAGCAGTCCACCACCCGAACTGCAGCCCAGCGGAGACCCCCTTCCCACATTGCTGGGCTCTGATCTGGGTTTCTAGGGGAAGCCCCCATGATGCTCTGCCTGAAGGAGAAGTGATGAGCATGCTGTCACTTGCCAAGGTGCCCCAGCTTCTCAGAGGCTCAAGTGTGTGGCGGTGGGTTGGGGAAGGCTGTACTTGGTCCCTGCCCATGGCAATAAAATCTGGCCTTGCTCAACCAGCAACATGCATGGATACCAGCAGTAGATGTGTGGTCTGTGTGTCAGTTACCGGTCTCATTGTTGAGACAAAACACTGGAAGGTACCGCTTAGGGAAGGAAGAATTTGTCTTGGCTCACCCTTCAAGGGTACACAGTCCATCATGGCAGGAAGACATAGAGGTAAGAGTACGAGGCGGCTGGTCCCATTGCATCGCAGACAGGAAGCAGAGAGAGATGGTTGATGGTGCTCGGCTCACCTCCTTTTTATTCAGTCCATGATCCTAACCCATGGATGCCACCTCTCACGTTCAGGGTGGGTCTTCCCTTTTCTGTCAATCTCCCTGGAAACATCCCCACGACAGAGAGAAGTATGTGACTGATTAGATGCTGGTCATGCCCTTCAACTGTAAGGGGAAGTACCCAGCATGGAAACCAGAACATCAGCTGTCTCTGCTTCCTAGGTAGGGCCTTAAAGAATCCCTTACAGCAGAGGACATGAAAGGCTATGATGGCGGGGCTCTCTGTCCCACTGACAGGGGCCTCTGGGGCTCCTGGTGAAGACATGAAGATTCCAAGGCTCAGAGAACGTGCCAGGACCTCAAAGGCCATTGGAAACAGCCATATCTGGCCGTGGACCCACCGGCTTCCCCTCCATTCTGTGTGCTCAGGTCCTACAAGGGTCCAGCTGGCCAGCCTGGCTCTAGCCAAGCCACACCATGCACCCATCTCACCGGTCCACAAGCCTTCGCCTATCCCTCTGTGCTGGTTTCCTCCTGTCGTCTGCAGGGGAGAGTGGGCACCCTCGACAGGGTGTGCCTTTGAAGGGTGTTGTCTTCATGTGTGTGCATATATGCATGTGCTTTCTCCTGTGTATATACATGTGGCCATCGTGGATCAACAGTGTTTGTCTTCCTCCACCTTAGTTTTTGACATGGGGTCTCTCATTGAGCTGACAACCTCACCAAATGGCTACACTGGCTGGCCAGTGAGCCCAAGGATCCTCTTGCCTCTTCCCCCCACCCAGTGCTGGGTTTATCAGGACACACTGGCATGCCTGTCTCTTAGTCTGGGAGCTGGGATCCGAACTGAGGTCCTTATGCTCTTGGGGCCTTTACTCACTGAGCCACGGCCCCTTCCTGTCTTTCTCTGCTTCCTGGCTGCTCTGAGTTGAGAAGCTCTCTTCCTTCAAAGCCCCTGCCACTGGCACTCTTCCCCATCACACGTGGGCCCTGAAGCAGCAGTCCCAAGCGACAGACTGAGAACCCTCTGAAACCAAGAGCCAACATAAATCCTTTCTCCCTTCAGCTAATTCCTCTGGTGTTTTGTTGCAAAAGCAAAGACTGCCTAACGTAGCTTAAAAACAAAACAAAACAAAACTCGGTGCCTCAGTTTCCCCAAATGTGAATTTTAAGACTCCTAATGTCATAAGGGGAGTGTGAACACCAAGGTAGCTTGCATTGGGTTCTAACATGTGAGCCACTGTGAGAACCGGGATCTCTGAAGCCATGCACAAGGTACAGGGCTGAATGAGACAGGCCTTGAAGCCCCAAGGCTTTGCTGCCGTTCCTTGGCAGCCCTGCTCAGCCTGCCTTGACCCTTCTTCTGAGTCTTGCTGGATTTTTCACACTTCCTCAGAGGTGGGAGCTGGCCGATCCTGTCCCAGCTGTGCATCCTCCAGCCATCTCCCAGAGACCTTCACCCTACCCTCAGGCCTGAGCTCAGTCTGGTGTTAGCCATGGAGGAGATGCCTGGCTGGTGCCTCCCTCTTTCTGCCCCTGTTTGTGGTGCTCACACCCTTCACAATCCCTGAGCAGCATGTCTGTGGCATCACATGACTGGGATAATGTGGCCCAGGAGAGCCAGGTTCTGATCTGCCATGTCACAACACATTCCATATCTCTTCCCCCTGTCCTGCTTGTATCCTGTGCTCTGTAGGAGCCTCTGCAGGCAGAACTGGCCCTCAGGGAGGCCAAGAGGACACAGAGGTTCAAGAAGCACCCAGTCCAGAGGTTCACACACCTCTGTCACTCACTGGCTGTATGACCTGGGCAGGTCAACAACCCTTTCTGAGCCTGGTCCTTCGCTGTTTTGATGATGGGGCTTGACCCCATGTGTCTATTTGGATCAGGGTGGAAACTTACTCTCTCAAGAAATGTGGAAGCCTTGTCTGCGTTCATAAGGCCAGGGACCCAACCACAGTGTGGCAGATGGTAAGTGCTCAGGAGAGGTTTGTTGAGTAAATACGAGAGCACTGAGGCCCAGTCACCACTGCTGCTAGTGAAGAATGACTTTGCTTGTATACTCTGGCCAGATTCTCAGATCTCTTTTTTGCCCAGTGTGTGTGTGTGTGTGTGTGTGTGTATGTGTGTATGTGTGTATGTGTATGTGTGTACATGTTTGTGTGTGTGTGTGCATGAGAGAGAGAGAAAGAGGGGGGAGAGAAAGAGAGGGAGAGGTATAGACAGACAGAAAGATAGATTGTCATATAAATGAGCAGAAGATGTGACAGTGGCCAGTGGACAGACAGGCGAGTGTTAACAGTGTCCCGGGTGCCTGTCCCTTCTTTCTGCCCCTCCCCTCCCTCTTTTACTCTCCCTCCCCTTCACTGTCATCCACTGGAGTGCCAAGTGGTGGAAGTAGAGGCTGGTGTGGACCCAGTACCTTAGGGAGCCACATCTTAAGAAAATCCCAGCGTGTCAGGGCTATAGCAGCCGGGCCAGTAAGGCACAAAGAAGCCTCATGGCTGGAAGAGAGAGACTGAGGCCAGAGTCTGATGTAAGTCCCTCCTGATCACTCTGCCCTGTGACCTTAATGAGCTCTGCCTGTAAGCCTGCTGTAGTGTCCCTGAGGCCAGCAGGTACTGTGGCTGGGGTATGATGACCTGGGCTGTGGAGTGGAAGGCCCAGGTGCTTCAGGAGGTGATGGCAAGCGTCAGAGGCCATCTGTCAGCTTGGGAGTGTCACAAGGACGTGGAGGGATCAAAGCCACCATTCCAGAGTTCTCAGCCTTCCAGCCTGCCTCAGCATGGGGGATGAGGCTCCCCTGTGTCACAGCCAGGGCCATCCAGGACGAGCCACAGAGAGCAGGCGCTGAGCATGGCCTCTTGTCACCGTGGCTCTGCAGAGCTGTCTTGACATCTGGGCATGGATCAGCTGTGAAATTTCAGAACTCTTGTGAATGAAAACTCGGGGCCTCAGGAAGAGTTGTGACACTTTAAGGATAGGGACGATGGCAGAGTGATAAGCCAGGCCTCAGCCACTGGAGGCTTCACCCTGTCCAGCCCAGGGCTCCTGTCCCGTCTGCTATAGCTGGCATGCGTGGGAAGTGGGAAGGACAGGAGGCCACTGAGCTATCGGAGTCTGTCTACCTGTCTTGGGCCCAGGACCAAGTAGGCATGTGGACGAACACGTAAGCGAATGCATGAAGACATCCTGGGCCATGTAGGCTTGCGGAAGCGGTGCTAACCACCTGCTTCTGTCATCCTTCAGGCCAAGCGATGAGCCGGCAGATGACCGTCTAATGCCAAAGCCCCCCAGGACACACGGTGAAGCTGGTCCCTCCCAGGCTCTGTCACCAGGGTGAAACTCCTGAAGCCGCTCAGGGCTGTCCCCGGGGAGACTTGCTACCTGCAGGCATTGGCCTGGAGCCCAGCCTTCCCACCTCTGGAGGCCTCTTCTTGCAGACTCTTCAATTTCTTCCAGTCCAAGTGCCTCTGGCAGTTTTACTGACTTTATTTGGGTCTGAAGGTCTGAGCTGAAGAGGGGATGTAGGGACAGGTGGGGGCTGAGCAGAAGGCCCTCTGGGCAGCAGTGAGGGGAGAAGGGCTGCTTGGTACAGTAGGTGGTTCTCTGGCAGGAACGTACCTAAGTCCCTGCCTTTGTGCTCAGCACCCTTCTTCCTCTAGCTTCACACAGTAGACTGAGGCATAGAAGAAGACTATGGTTTGAGACAGGGTCTCCCAGTTTAGTCCAGGCTAGCCCTTAACTCAGGATCTTCCTGACTCAAGTGTTGGGATTATAGGCATATCGTTAATCTCTCTTTAGATTGAGGTAGTCCCTGGGTGTATTGTGCACTGGGCAGACTAACCTTGAGGAAGAGATTAACAAGGACACCCTGGCGCTGAAGAGATGGATCAGCGGTTAAGAGCACTGGCTGCTCTAGTGGAAGACCCAGGTTTGATTCCCAGAGCCCACGTGATGGCTCACAACCATCTCCAGTTCCTGGGGATCTAGTAACCTCTTCTGGTCTCTCAAAGGGCACCATGTACACATGTACTACACATACATACATATATGTAGACAAAACAGTTAACACACATAAAAATAAAATAAATTTAAATTTAAAAACTTAGCTAAGATGGCTTAGAGCTAGGCTGCTTGGGGAGGGCTCCCTGGAAGAGCCACTGTGTCCTCCTGCAGGCCACGAGGGGTGGTATTTAAATGCAGCCGTGAGGCCTCCCATCTCAGGTAGAGCCCATCACCATGACAACAGCAGGCTCTGAGCGGTGGCCCTGAAGGGTCTCAGCATCCCTCTGGCATTTAGGGGCCCAGGGAAAGGCAGGTAGGTGGAGGGGCCCAAGGCCAGGCAGGTGGATTCCAGGGCCAGCTATTTGGAATGCACTAGGTGGTGGGGGCTGAAAGCCAACAGATGTTCCACAGATTCACTGCAGAAAGAGGGGACCCAACTACAGGGGAAGAGAGACCACCACAGAGATAGTGAGCCCTGGTCAGAGTCCCAGGGGCACAGCTAGCACTGCTGGGTGTGACAGAGAAGATACATGGGGAGGTGGAGGGAACGGGGACAAGGTGGGTCCACAGGAGGGTAAGTCTCCAGGCAGATACATTTCCCACTCACAGCTTTTCCCCCCATCTCTGGAGAACCTGGCATCATTCTTCTGTAAAGTCAGGGGAGACAGGAGATGCCCAGATAAGTCACCAAGTCCAGGCATAGAGACAGGCCCGGAGGGTGGGATCGGTCAGGAAGGGCAAACCTGATCTCATCACAGAGAAGACAATGTGGAATATGAGGGACCTGGGGCAAAGGGCCTGGGAAGGTGGAGCCCGGTGGGTGGGTGGAATAGGAAGGCTGACAGTGGGGGTGGAGACAGAGCCTGAGGAGGGGAAACCTCAGGCTGTGACATTCTGTCCTGACTGTCCCGGTGGCCTCAGAACCCCAGCGTTGAGTCCCGGATAAACTCTCTGCTTCCTTCAGCAGGCCTCTGGTCATCTGGACAGAGGCACCTGCCTTCCCTGCTGTGGATGCAGGATGGGGTTAAATGGCACGGAATCTCTTTTACAGTTTAATCTTGCTACCTGCGGGCCTGTCTTGCCACTCCTGCCTGAAGCTGGGGTTCTGTGGGATTAGACCTCAACTGTGAATATTAGACCTCAATTTGTGAATATCCAGTTCCAACTGGACTGAACAGGGCTGGATCATGGCCAGGCCAGGTTCTCATAGAAGGTCAGTGTGCTGGTGTCCAGAGCAGAGACCCAGAGCTTGGTTGGGTAGTTTAGTGGGGTGGGATGGCTGGTTCCAGGTGGATGAACATCCCTGGGACACTTAAGGACCAGCGTTTGGCTACCAGCACCTACATAATGCCATCTACAACCCTAGTTACTCTAGATCAAGGTGCTCTGGTGCCTCTTCTGGACTCCACAGGCACCAGCACACATATATATTTTTGAAAATTCATAGAAAGCACCAAAACCAGATATCCCGGTGACATAGCATGCTGCTCCAGGGCTCTCACCTTCCCGACTTGAAGAGAGAAAATGTCTCCTTGAATTGTGGGGCTTTGAACACCCTGCTGTAGGATTTTCTAAAGACAGGGGTGGTGGAGTTCACACAGGTTGGGCCAGGAAGAACCTCTGTGAGCTTACTGAGCCAGCAACACCAAGTTTCTCTTGGGAGGCTGTGTCTTTCTCCTGAAGCAGGGAAGACAGCAGCCTTCCTCCTCAGAGCGACCTGCTCTGAGTCAGTGAAAGGGAAACCAGAGACCCACCCCAGGAGCCCTTCATCACGGGGAGAAAAGGATCTTGGGTCCGAGCCATGTTGCTTAGAGGCTGGCACTGGCCTCACCTCAAGCTGTGTGCCCTTGAACCCTGTGTGTCTCTTGACTTCTCTGTGCCTATCCCAAAGGGCTTCGGAGTGTCTGCATAAGCTTTTGTGTTGTTTAGACCTTCTCTGAGCCAAAAGTGGGGTTCTATTAGAGTCTCAATCTCACCAATAAACCAAGTAAGGGGCATGAAACGGGCATGGTGTCCTCAGGGCCATGAAGCCGAGGAAGGCATGAGGCAGGATCCTCACTAGGCCTGACTGGCACCCAGTCTGCCCATGCCTGCACTGCATACTGCCCAAGCTCAGAGCTGAGCAGGGGATGGGGCTGTCCCTTGGGTCTCAAAGTGCACGTCACACAGGCGACCAGTGGCACACCTCCAGCTCACGCTCGAGTGCCATCCCCCAGTCTCAGGATGGCACAGCTGGAAAGGGCAAAGGCACCTCTTGGCCTGTCAGATGCCCCACAGCTCGGGAGGGGGCAGCATCTGGCATGGGACTGTCCCCCATCACTAGGGAGCCGCTCCCAGCAACTCTGACAGGTAACTCTGGGCTCCACAAAGTAAGCGGAAGCTTGCCGACGTAGCCATAGCCTCCTCTCTGCACCATAAACCACAGCTGCTGACTCGGGCTCTCAGAGAGCCTGGGACAAGGGAGACAAGTCTTGCTGTGTGTCCTGCTCTATGGGCCCTGAAAACTGGAGGACTGGTGACGAAAACAGCGCGGAGGGGCTGGGGATGTGGCCCACCGGACAGCGATTGCGTAATGCACACAAAGCCTTGGGTTTGAGTTCGTCGTTCCGTTCCCTACAACCAGGTGTGGTGGAACATGCTCAGGATGCCAGCGCTTGGAAGGTGGAGGCAGGAGGATCAGATATCTTTAGCGACTGGACTACAAAAGACCTGTGTCAAACAAGCAAATACTCCAAACCAAACCAATCAGCCAGGCAACAGCAGAAGCCAGAAATGACAACACATCTTGGAATCCAAAAGGAGTTGGGCTTGGGTTAGAGGCTTGACTGCATCAGCAAGTGGCAGGGTCTGGAGCAGCGGTTCTCAAGCTGTGGGTGAGGGGTCGAATGGCCCTTCCACAGGGTCTCCTAAGACCATTGGAGAGGCATAGATATTTACACTGTGATTCACGACAATAGCAAAATCACAGTTGTGAAGTAGCAGCAAAAATAATTCTGTGGTTGGGGGAGGGGGCGCTCACCACAGCATGAGGAGCTGTATTGATGGCTCACAGCGTTGGGAAGGTTGAGAACCACTGGTCTTGGGGCTGCTGTGGTTTCCTAAGTTAGGCTAATCACACGGAGCCCCTGCAGAGGCCGGCTGCTCGGTCAGTGCCTGGCTCTCAGCGGGATAAACTAATGACAGATTCCCTTTTTCCCTCTCTCCGTCTCCGCCTTTCTCCTCCTCTCCTAGCTCCCACCTCAGCAGACTGGAAAGACTCTGGCATCCTCTAGTCTCACACTAGCCCCTGAAGCAGATCTGGCCTGGCCACACCCCCAGACCCTAAGACCTGGCTGCCCAGGAAGGCTTGAGCCTGGAGCGTGGAGGGAGCTGACCATGGTGCTGACCCTCCCCCAGTGCTTCATGGAGGGTCTCTCCGCCCAGGCCCAACATGTCTCCGAGTGTGGGAAGCTCTATCTGACTCAGCTTGGCTGAGCGGATGCTCTAGAGCCCTGAATGGAGTCAGAGGAACCATCAGGGGAGGAGCACCAAGTCCTCCTGTCACTCCTTGATGATGGAGGAAGGTGGAGCATAGTGGGCGGGAAGCTTCAAGATTCAAAAAGAAGATGGCCTCCAAAGAGTCCCCTGGGTAGGCTCTTCCTGTGCCATGGTCCTTCTTTACTATAGCCAGAGTGCATTTGTGTGTGTGTACGTGTGCGTACGTGTGCATGTGTGTGTATACACACATGCAGGTGGATGCCGGAGGTCAGTCGGTCAGGACCTACTTGCCTGTTTGTTTGTTCAGTCTCTACTGGCCTGGGACTCATCAACCAGGCTAAGCCAATTGACACGTGAGCCCCAGGAATCTACCTGTCTCTGCCCTGTCCAGCTCTGGGATTACAGTGTAAGCGGCGACACCAGCTTTCTTTTAAAAACATGGTTCTGAGGATGGAACTCGGTTTTCTGTGTTTGCACAGCTCAGTTCTACAAACTGAGCCATTTCCATCTTCCCAGGCCCTGGAAGGAAGCTCCGAGGCCACCAAGATCACCTTTGTCACTGTTGAGATGACAGGATTGAGGGCCGGGGTAGCTAAAACCCTGGTGTGTCTGAAGGCCTGAGCACACTGACCGCTGCTCGTGCAGGGCTTGGCAACCCTCATGCCTCTTCCTCATTAGGGACCTCCCTGGCCTCTCCCTAGAGCCTGAGGCAGCTTGTTGTACTCTACACGAATGAAGAAGCTACATAGCACCAGCTCTTACAGTCATAGTGAGCAGCAGAGGCCACATCCCTGGTGAGACACTGGGGGTGGTGGCGGGTCTGTCTAGAGCTGCCCGCAGGGTCATTAGGGGGATCATTGGCAGGACTTGTGACCCTGCATGCAGTCCACTTCCTGGGCTGCTTGCTCCCCGAGCCTTGCTGTGCCTCCCCTTGGCCTCCGAGTGTTCACAGATTTTGGTCTCGTTCCTTCAGTGTAGACCAGAAGCTACTGACCTCCCAGGCCTCTGCTTTTGCTGTTCCATGTCATCTGTGTCCTTCAACTTCAGGTGAGCATCGCAGGCTGCAGGCTGAGCTCTTGGCACAGGCTGGGCCCCTGTCATCCTTCTCCAGTGCAATCTAGTCACCAGCTTAGACTCCTGTTCTCGAACCTTCCCCAGAACAACTCAGTCTGCAGCCACTGCTCCTTTTCCGGGCTTTCTACATTGTGTGTGTGTGTGTGTGTGTGTGTGTGTGTGTGTCGTCTCCAGGTCTCTCCCACCCCAGCCCCTCAGTGTGGGCACCCTGGGTGAGCCCTCAGGCTCTCACCCCTCACCTTGTCCACATCACCACCCTCCCCCCATGCTCTCAGCGACACCACGATGGCTTCCTGACATGTCCCTCTCCCACTGGACTCACTGCTACCTTCCAGTAGCTCCACCACCGCATTCGCCCTTAACACTTCATGCTGCCTCCACCAGGAAGTCCTCTGTGATCACAGCATCCTGGTTGTGACAATGGGTGGTCCTGAACCCACTCCGTGGGGGGCAGTCTTTTTCTAATCTGTCATGTCCTTAGGCCCTGGCTTGACCAATGGGAGTGCTGTCAGGCGACATTGTGGGTTTTCGATCATGGGCGGCCGAGCCGGATGCCTTGGTAACATCTTTTGCCACTGAGGCTGCCATGGCTCCAGGAGATCCAGTGTGGCTGCCTGCAGAGACAGAACATCACCTCCTTCACCCTGCCAATCTTGTCACTGGAGGCATCTTGGCTAGTCAGTGGCCATCCTGACCAGGACCACCTCCCTCCCTCCATGGCAGCCTTCCTGGGGAGCAATAGTTCCCTGGGCCTCTGGGCTGTGGCTGGCACAGGAGGGCAGCCCGGGGGAATGGTGGGTGAGAGGGATGGATTCTTCCAGTCCGCAGTGGGGAAGATGTTCCAGTGGCCTCCTGCCATTGCAGGTCTTCAGCGGAGGACTCAGGGCAGGACATGCTGGGGTGAAGGGGGCTGGCTGGTGAGAGTGGGGCCTGGGGGGGGCACCCCTGCCTCACACCAGCTGGCCCCTGTGTGAGAGATAGAGACAGCTCAGGACACTGGGTGTGGGGTGGGGAGCAGGTCTACACGGTGCCCGGAGCCCTGGTGCAGGGCTGCCTGCTCGCTCTCCGGCTCCGGCTTAGTTCCTCTCCCGGGCTGCCATGCTTGCCCCAGGGTGAGCTGTGGACACACCTGTCACCTTCTCACACTTCCCGTGATCCTCCTCTGCCTGAGACTGTGCAGTGTTTTCTCTTTGGGCAGGGAGGGCTCGGGGAGGGCCGGGTGGTGTCTCAGTCACTCTAGTGAGAAGCTGAAAGGCTGCTGGGTTCTGTGCTGGCCTTTCAATGGGCCCTGCTCTCAGCTGCCAGCGCTTCGCACAGGCGCGTGGAGGGGCAGAGCAGATCTGAGCGGATCTGAACGGCTCCTCAGCCACAGCAGCAGAGCGAGGACGTGGAATGGAAACGGTAGTGGGCCCATACACGAAGTGGAGGAACTCGGGCGTGTGCAGTATCAGTCATCTGGCGAGAACGGCTTTGATCTCCCCTGCTTTAATTAACTTGTAATCATAACAGGATGACTTCTGAGGCAGGCGGGGGCTGGGCGCCAGGCCTGACAGCACCTCCAGGGTCTAGAGGCTGCAGTGAGGGGGCCGCTGCATCTGCCTTTCAGAGGGCACCCCAGACTCTGCCCCCCATCAAAGGGCACCCCAGACTCTGCCCCCCTTCAGAAAGCACCTCAGACTCTGCCCCCCATTCAGAGGGCACCCCAGACTCTGCCACCCTTCAGAGAGCACCCCAGACTCTGCCCCCCTTCAGAGGGCACCCCAGACTCTGCCCCCCATCAAAGGGCACCCCAGACTCTGCCCCCCTTCAGAAAGCACCTCAGACTCTGCCCCCCATTCAGAGGGCACCCCAGACTCTGGCCTCCCACGTGTGTAGGCACCGTCACACAGGCACACACTCGCACACATGAGCATTTAACATACTTGTTCGAATGGGTACTCACATATACACATTCACATGGGCTCAGTGTGCATGCATGGTCACAAGCCTGTACATGTATGTGTGCACACATGTACTCACAACAAGGTCTCACCTATGAACACACACATTCCCACGTGTACTGCTACACAGCTGCACTGACCTGTGTACATGCGCACACACATGCACATGCGCACGCGCACACAACACTCTCCCATTCTTAGCACCATTGTCATCAGCGCCACTTTCTGAAGGAGCCCCCAGTTGCCACCAGCTCCGCTCAGCTGCCTCAGGCCCCCACCCTGCTGCATCTGGGTGTTGGCTGTGAAGCTGACTGCTGGGTGGAACATGCACAAGCGTGGGAGAGTGTGTCAGGGCTCGTATCTGGCTCTAGCGGTGTGCAGTGTGACTCAGGGCAGGCTGGCAGAGGCCATCTTACACAGGATACTAGGAGCGTGTCGTGAGTTGGCGAGCTGAGTTTGCATGTTGGAGACAGGCCTTGCTTCACAGCCCAGGCTGTAAAAATTCCTCCTCCAGGATCAGCCCCCCATGTGTTGGGGTGACAGGCATGCACCATTCCGCCCGACTCATCCTGAAGTCTTGGTGAAGTGTCACCTATGTGCTGGTGGCGTAGGATTCTAGCCCTGGCCTGTAAGTCCCTCTGCCCTGAGACCCCTGCTTTCTTCACTGCCAGGTGAGCTCGGAGACCAAGGCTCTCTGAGACAGCATTTGCTCTAGTGGCAGTGGGGAGAGGAACTCAGCCCCTGCGCTCAGCCCCTTCTCCCTCCAGAGCTGACCTCCCGGCCGTGCCTCACCTTGGCCTGCACCGTAACTCTTTACTGAGAGAACGTGCTTAGCCACACTTGCTCACCAGGAACCTGCTCCAGCCACTGCCAGAATGCATGTGCCAGAGGCTCAGAAGAGAACAGCGGGTCAGCCAGAGTCACAACAGCCAAGAGGGGGACATGGTCAAAAAATGCTCCCCAGTGTCTGAGGAATCTTCAGACAGCAGGACTTCCAGGCTAGGAAGGAAGAAACCAGACTGCAGAATGGAGTCGCAGAGAGATGCTGCCCCGGGCATGGGCTCACAGCTGCTTCTCAGCAGCCCTCACCCCTACCACTGCAGCTTTCCATGCTTGTCAAGGTTCCTGAGAGATGGTGCTATGATGGCTGGCCTCCATGTCTAAATTCTGGAAGCCTTGAGGAGAGCCCTCTGTGTTGGACCCGGTTGTATGGCTTTAGGAACATTAGTTGAGGTGCCACCCTGTCTCCGTGTAGTCCTGAGCTCAAGAGATCCTCAGGTCAGATCTCAGGAAGGAATGGCCCCTGGAGAAGCCCCTGAAGTGTTATAATGGTGTTCAAGAGCATCGGAGACACAGTGAGATATTCCCTGAGGTTTTGGGAGTGAAGCACACATGAGAGAGAAGCAGCAAGAGTCTCAGGAGGAGCCAGCATAAAAGAGACCAAGCTGAAGACAGACTGGGGGAAGGTCGACTCGGGGGACAACCTGAGCTCCAGGCTCAGGCTCAGCCTCAGTCCGTCCTGTCTGACCTTAGCCAGCATGGACCAGGTCTCCATCTTGAGGGGCTGAACCATTCTTGGCTCCCTGCAAGACCAATTCATGTGTGTCCTGAAGAGGCTAAAATTAGAGAAAGATAGATCAAAGTGGGATATTTTCCTCCCCTCATCTGTGTATAAGGGTGCCACTTATGGCCAGGTGTTTAAGATAATACTGAATTTAGGGCTGAGAGGGTGCCTGGCTGTTCCCTCATACCCACACCATCTGACTCCCGCTGGTCCCAGGTCTGAGCTCTGAGTCAGGACCCAGACATCCGCCCAATGTTTGCTGCTGCAATTCTGTGTGATGCTGAGGAAGCTACTGGAATCTTCTTACCTTCCATTTGCTTTGGTGGCCTCAAAGGAGGCCTTAGGCTTAGTTGCCCAAAAGCCCACAAACTTCCTCCTTCCCCACTGCTTGTCCCAACTGGACTTCCCTGCAAAATTCATGTCAGATCATCTGCTTCCCTTGAAGATCTTGCTTGGCTGTACTCCTCCACTGTCTGGTCCAGGGTCCCTCCTTTGGTTCCCCTACATTGCTGCTGAGCTGGGCGGAGCTCTCCCCTCCGCAAGCTTTGACCTCCTTGCTGTGAGTTCCACACTAGCGCTGGGGAACTAGGCCTCTGCTGGGGAACACACCCTCTCTTGGTGAGATAGAGTGAAAGCCCCTTCCCCCTATTCCCAGGATCCTGCTTCAGGAATCTGCACCCTTCTCTCCCTGTCTGCCTCTTCCCACCTGCACCTCACTCTTGATGCTTTCTCGCTCTATCATCAGTCTGTGAGGTTCTCAGAACAAGGTCCATGGCAAGCTCAGTTCTCCACAGAACCATTTAAGCCTCCGGTCTCTGGGGCACGGTGCCCTGAGGTTTCAGCCAGGCAGCTGAGGACCCTTCGGGCCTCCCTAATTATCTCCCAGGAGAGGCAACCTTGTTTTTCCATCCTGGTTGCCAAGCCCCTGGGGCAGAACACTGAGTCCTCTCCTGGCTCCCAGCATCTGGTTCAAGGCCTGGCACCAAGCCAGCCCCGGGTAAGCTACAGAGTGACACTCTGGTCTCTGTAGGTCATCATGATGGCTAGACGGAGCTCATAGTGGCATTTAGTGGCAGCATCTCATTCACTCTCCTAAGTGACCCATAGAGCATTCATTCATTCATTCATTCATTCATTGTTCATTCATTCATTGTTTAACATACATTCAGCATCCATTCTCTCATTCATTAATTCATCTTTCATTCACCATTCATTAGCTCTTTCATTCCTTAGTTCCTGGCACTCTCAGATTGCTTCCTGGGCACTGTGCACATACACAGAAGGTCATATGTCTTTTCGCACTAAGCCTAGATGCCAAGCTGGTGTTTCCAGGGCAGGATCTTTGCTGCCTTGTGGGAGGAAGAGAGGGAGCAAAGCCCGCTTGCTGTAC
The DNA here is from genome assembly GCF_030254825.1 of Meriones unguiculatus. Taxonomy (NCBI): domain Eukaryota; kingdom Metazoa; phylum Chordata; class Mammalia; order Rodentia; family Muridae; genus Meriones; species Meriones unguiculatus. The sequence goes on from NC_083351.1 coordinate 11,840,975, forward strand.
CTGGGCCAGCCAGGTGTTCTTCCAGATGTAGTCAGCCCAAGCAGGGGGAGGGGCAAGAGAACACAGGGTGAGATGCTGGGTGCCCAAAAAGTCAGGAGCACCCTGGGTTAGTGTCAGTATTTTGGGGGCAGGAAATAAGTACTATGCAAATGAAATGCAAAACTATGCAAATCGCGGACGTTCAATTCCAGTCCTGAGGTACTTCGGTAATAAGTTTTTACTGAGGCAGGGTAACTGAGAGGAAATGCATGTGACCATGTGACATTGGGGATGAGCCAGAGGGGGCTGGGCTTGCTGATGTTTTGCACTCTCAGGAGGCCTCCTGAGAATGGTCAGGAGAACGTGGCTGCTGAGACCGGGTCAGGAGGGGCCAGATGGAGCTTGACCACAGGAAAAGGCAGAGAAAGAGGCAGGCCTTCTGCCAAGGGGCCCTTTGTGGGTCAAGGCAGGAGAGCAGAGCCACAGGTCACCCTTAGGCTTCATGGTGGGGGACAGGGAGAGACCAGAAAGACTCCCCAGACCCAAGTCTGCTCCAGAGCAGGGACAGAAACCCCAAGGACCCCAGAGGCCACTGCGGCAGGAACCAGCTGCTGTCCACAGGGGCCAAGGCAGCCCTCCCCTCCACAGCAGCCACTGGCTTTCAGGAGTCCCCAGGCCTTGAGGTCTAGCTGCTGTCTGCTAGACAGATGTGTACAACAACATTCTCCAAGGTGAGGAGGTGGAGGGTGTAGGATTCGCAGTGGTGGGGAGGTACCTCAGGGTCCAGCACTGGGAAGGAGTTAGACAGGGACAGTGTCCGAGACTGGGGACATCCATCTGTCTAATGGCAGATTCTTGAGTCTAGAAGGCCGATGTCCTGTGTTACAGTAACCTGAGATGAGAAACTCTAAGCTTTCAAAAGAAACTCCAATGGACTCAAACTTTTTTTTCTATCTTTTCAAAATTTTAGGGTTTTTTTTTTTTTGAGAATTTCATACGTAAGTACTATATCTACATCATCTCCACCCCTTGCTCTCTCTTGTTAATTTTTCCTATGTCTCCTGGACTCCTTCTTAAATTCCCAGCCTTTTCCTTAGTTATTATCATTACATATATGTGACTATGTATACACACACACACACACTACTATCACCTGCAGAGTCCATTTAGCGTTGTTTGTGTGCACATATGTTTGGGGCTGCCCACTTGGGATCGGGTACCCTACCAGGGGTTTGATTTTTCCATCTAGCAGCAGCCATAGATTGCTTCATCTAGCTTTGGGGCCTTGTGACAGCCATATTGTCACACCTGCTGTTAATGTGCAGGTGGCCATGCTGTTAAGAATTCATGGGTGCAGCTTCCTTGTTGTGTCCAGACTATTTCACAGTAGGTGTCCGGGTCCTCCAGCTCTTGCAATCTCTCTGCACCCTCTTCCCACGATGCTCTCTGAGCTTTAGGTGTAGGGTTACATTGTAGATATATAGGTTGGGGCTGGGATCTCCATGGTCACTATTCTCTGCATTTTGGCCAGCTGTGAATCTCTGTCATAGTCTCCATCTGTTGCAAAAAGACGCTTCTTTGATGAGGAGTGACAGCTATTCGTATTCGTGGGTAAGGATAGGTTTTGAGAATGTTGGTAGAAATTATATTGGTCTAGGAAGAGGAAAGAGTAGTTTCTCCGTGTCCACTCATGCTGCTCCCATTCTACCAGAATTAGCTGAGGACATTAACCTATGCACCAGCCCAGCCAGGTGAGGGCCACAGACCCCCTGCCTACATTCAGACTCTCTTTTTAAAGACTCCATTAGGGGGTGGGGGTGAGAAACAAAGGGATGAAGGATATCTGGAGGCCAAGTCCCTGGAGGGTGGAGAGTGGGTGAGAAAGGATGGAGAGCGCTGTGATGGTCAGTCTGTGCAGCAGGCAGCTCTTCAGGTGTGAGTGGGCCCAGGGGAGCATCCTTCCTATGTTCACCAGCTGCAGCCCAGCAGGGTAGCTTTGTCAATTCTGTCTGGGTGTGGTGAGGACCCCCAGGCTCTCTCCTTCAGCAGCTAGTCAGTGTGTTCCCATTGCAGAGGGCACAAATACAGGGCTGGAGAGGAGGTGGGCCAGTCTCCCAGAGTGTTTACAGCAGGGGACTTCAGCAGGGCTGCCTGCTCCATCTGATCAGCTTGGTGACCTGAAGTGAGATGCTGTGCAGGACCACACTTGCAGCTAGGCTAACTTGAGACCTCTTGCATCACCAACAACAGAGGAAAAAGGTCTTGCTTTTTCCCTTCGTCTGTTGGGCCCAGGAAGTGCCTGCCTTGGGACGCTGGTGTATTTCTTCAGGGATCAATAGCTGCTCTGGCTCCCTAATGGGCTCTTGGTGACCCACAGTTCTGGCAGAGCTGTAGGGAGATGCATTAGCTCCCATTGTGTCCCTGAGGGGTGTTCAGCTTTAATGGAGGGAGAGACACGGCTGGTCCAGTCTCTCCATTGTTTGAGATATTAATGAGGCTTTTTACAAATGTCACCTTGCTAGGGAGGGACAGGGAGGACAGCACTGGGTCAAAAACACTGTTTCTGTGCACAGAAATCTGTTTACAAGACATCCACCGATCTACTCACTCACTCCCCCATCATCCAGCTCTCTGCTCACCCATCCACCCACTCTGCTGATCCATTCATCCATCCTGCATCTACCTATCCATCCACTCAGCGGTTTATCTATCTATCCTCCCACCCACCTATCTACCCACCCACACATCCTACTCCCCCCCCCCCAGTGCTTTATCTATTCATCCATCCATTCACTCACTCACTGGTCTGTCTGCATACATACCCATACTCCCATTCATTCTATCACCTGCCCACCCACTGATGCATGCATCTATGCAGCATTATTGTCCATCCATCTGGATATTCATCAATCCATCATCCACCTAGCCACTCACTCACTCACTCACTCACTCACTCTCTGTCATTGTCCATCCATCTTCTCAAGGTCTTTTACATGTATCAAGCCAAGCTCAGAGTATGCAAAGCTAAATAAAATGGAGCCAACACACCATTCTGGATGCTGGGCAAAGCCAAGATGGAGTACAGGTGAGAACTTTCGCCTATCATAGATGGGTGTCTAGGATGACCCACAGAGGTGATAGGATTGTGGTCCTGGGTCACTAGGACTAAGCTCCCAAGACTCTCTTGTGTCCTGGGCTCCAAACAATGGTCTTTCTTCCAGCCCTTGTTTCCATTAGGTATGAAAGAGGACAATGACCTGTCAGCTGGCTGTCAGTGGGGGAGGGGCTGCCGAGTCACCAGTGAGTGAGTCATCCACACTAACCTACAGACTTTTCCCTGAGAACAAGTGGTCCAGTACAGGTGACTCTGTAGAGATGTAGCTGTGGTCCAGGGCTCCGTGGTGCCAGGAAAGCCAGCCAAGGGGAGACCTCACAGCCAGCTTCCCTAATGCTTCTGGAGAGGGACACCCCACAGTCATCTGAAGGGGAATCTCTAAAACTACTCTGTGTGTGTGTGAGTCTATGTTCCTGTGGGTATATAAGGGGCATGTGCTTGCATGCATGTGTGTGTGTGTGTGTGTGTGTGTGTGCATGCATGCAGGTGTGTGTGTGTGTGTGTGTGCATGCATGCATGTGTGTGTGTGTGTGTGTGCATGCATGTGTGTGTGTGTGTGTGTGTGTGCATGCATGCATGTGTGGGAATGCATGGGCATGTACATAGGTGTGTTTCTTTCTACATTATTATTACTGTTTTTTGAAACAGGGTTCCTCACTGAACCAGGCACTTATCAGTTGGCTTGGCTGGCCAGCCCACGAGTTCCTGGGATCTGTCCATCCCTGTTTGCTCCATCTTGGGTAACAAATGTATGGTGCCACAGGTATCTTTTTCAGTGATTTTGAAAGATTCAAGTTCAGGTCTTCATGCTGTGTGAACCATCTCCCCAGACTCTAAGGTCTACTTTTGAACCCCAACTTTAGGTGCTTGCTCAACACACATGGGGACCTGAGGTTAGACCTCCAGAACCCATATAAAAGCCAGGCTTAGAGGTAGGTAGCACTAACCTCAGGATGAGGGGGACAGAGGACAGAGAAAGGCAGATCTGGGCACACACAGCCAGCCAGTGCAGCCAATCAGTAATCTCCAGGGTCAGCGAGAGACTCTGCTCTGAAAAAGAAGATGGAACAAAAGGAAGACATCTAGCACCAATCTTTGGCCTGCACATGTGTGCTCACGGACACACACGTCTGTATACATGTATGTTATACACATGCAACCCCATGTAGATCAGCTCCACAAGTTAAATTTCTATCTCAGACCAATGAAACGTCTTTACATCACTAGAGAATACGGTGCCCAGCCCCCACCCGTAGAAGGAGTTTTGACACCCACTGGCTCTGTCCCCTGGGAGATGTAGCCCTAGAGAAAATGAAAGCAAGTCGCCATTTCTTGCTGGATTCGGAATGCAGACGTGCTGGGCAGGGAGGAAGTCTCACATTCCCCCCCCCCCACGTCTCTTTGCCTCAGAGAGTCTTGGGACCGATTCATTACTTATTCCTTCCCCAGTTCTGAAGACGGATCGTGTAGCTATGTAAAATAAGTGTAACAAATAAAGGGAATACATTTAAAATGTACAAGAATTGGCCAATTTTGCAATATTTCACCTCAATTTTATAGGCTGTCAACCATACTTGCACTGCACGTATGCTAAGCGTGTCAAGTCTATGGAAACCAAAGCCCCGTTACTTGGCTGCGATGGGCCAGGGGAATAGCCGTGGAGAAATGTTCTGTCTGTAGTAACAGCCCTTCTCTGAAGCTGTCTTCATACAGGGAAGGAATCCAGAGCCCTCCCTGAGCTCTCGTCCAATTATTGCCTCTCTTAGCAGCCTTCCACTATGATGTCCCTGACAGTCAGCTGGTGGGTGGATGAGGACTGCTCCCATGATGCAGTGGTGTGGGGGGGAGCATGAGCCCTTGGCCCAGGTGGATGAGGTTATGGAGGAGAGCGAATGCAAGGATTCACCCCAAGATCCATGGCTCTGGGTGGAAGGCATATCATGTTGGCACCCAACCTCGGAGACATCCCACAGTCTGCTAGCGTTTCCACTGGGGTGGATAGCCGCAGGTCAACTGAGTCACACTTGGATCGAGGAGTGATCACACAGCATCACAGAGGCATGTTCAGGCACACGACTGTATGACTATAGCTGTGCTTTGTCGCTCCCTGGCTGTGCTTTTTCAGGTCACGTAGCCTCTCTGAACTTCGCTTTTCCTGGCTCGGAAAAGGAAATAGTGACCCCAGGCTTATAGGATTATTTTCATCCTATTGAACAACTCCAGAGGGCGCTGATGACACGTCCAATGGATGGTGGTCCTGGGAGCTGCGGGCTATGTGTGCATCTGTACGAAGGCAGCTCTGGGTGATGTAAAACCGCCGGCACACAGCTGGAGTGCGGTGAGTAATAGCCTTTATTAGCACGGTGATTCTCACTCCTGTGCACAGCCAGCCCTAGGATGGTGGATCTGGAGGGTCCAGATGGGCCCGCTTTACAGAATGATGTAAAAAGAAGAGATCGCTATCAAGAGGCTAGTATCTAGATTCAAATGTGTGCTCTGCCACCTCCGAGCTGGCTTCCTTCGGGGCAGTTGTCGGACCCACCTCTGTCTCAGCTTCTCTGCAGTAGATTCAATATCAGAGCTCCTACAGGGGTTACTGGCAGCCTTACGTCTGGTAGTTCAAGTTCTAGCATTTACAGGAGAGTGTCTGGCACACAGCAGGTGCTGAATGTTGGTGTTCATGGGGAACTGGATAGCAGCTGGAGAATGTGTCCACTGCGAGCTCAGAGCTGTTAGAAGCATTGTGTCCTAAGTACCCATGGCAATATGGATGAATGGCAGAGATCTGGCAATGAAGTGGAGACACACACACACATATACGCGTACACACACACATACACACACAGAGGATCCCCACTAAACCCACTCAAAGGGCTTTCTATGGGAGTGGAGGGAAGAGGGGGAGCTAGAGAGAGAGCTATATGGATGGGTGAGAATAGAGCATCACTAAGGCACAGAGTTCCTGATGCCAGGGCTGACTGACATCCCCCTGTCCCGAGTCTGGCAACCGCTGGTTTGGAGCCTTCGCAAGATACCAGGGATATGGTCACCTGCTACAGGTGGCACCAGGTGGGCCAAGTGACTTCTGTCTTTTGAGCCAGAGGACCCTGGGTTCAACCTCAACCTCTGCCTCTCATCAGCCTCTGGAAGGACTCTTTCCCCTGAGCTGACAGGAACAAACAGAGGACAGAGAGACCCTGAACAAGTTCTTTTAGTTTGAGAACTGGGAGGGTAGGCGCCGCGCTGGTCACTACCTCCCATGCAGGGGCCAAGAGCTGGCGGCTAAGTGGCCAGCATGCTCAGTGAGCTAGTGGCCATGCAGAAGTCTAGATTGCAAGGGACTAGAGGTGGCGCTTCAGAGGCCCACTGTGCCCTCCGAGTCATGTCTGCTCTCTTCACTGCCCCACGGTGGCACGGAGTCCATGCAGTCAGATCAGTGTGGCTGCAGGAGGAGCGGTCAGAGAAGTCAAGGACTGACATAAAGAAACACTGGTACTAACAGAAGGGAGCGTGCACTTCTAGCAGGGCTCAGAATGTGCAGGAGGACATCAGGCAAACCATAGAGATGAGATGAGGGGCTCGAGTGAAACCCAGTTTAGTGTGAGGGGCCGGGGGCCTCACAGGGGATCAGAAGAAGGTAGGAGTGTAACTGGCCTGGTGGTCCACGGGGCTCCCCAACATGCTGAGGTAAGCTTCCATCAGTGGTGTCCAGGGAGCAGGCAAGGGGGAGAAGGAGGACCTCATGTGTTCTAGATCGAGTGAATGCATGCATGAATGACTCCTATAATTTACCCCACCGGGTGCCACTTGGATGCAGGCGATCACATGCTGGTATCGGCAGAGTCCAGATCACCGTTTCCCAACTGGGATGCGCATCAGAAATCTCTGCAGCCCCCAGGCTCCACCAGTCCTGTTGCTTTAGGCTTCCTGGCTACTGTGAGGTGAGAATCTGCTCCACCCTGCCCTCTCTCCACCATGGCATCCAGCCCTCATGTCCAGGCTTGGGAACAAGGAGGTGAAGCGTCACGGCCTGTGATCCCTGAGACCATGAGCCAGAACCAATCTTCTCCCGATTTCAGCTGGGCATGGTGACTCACATCCGTAATCCCTGTGCTTGAAAAACTGAGGCAGGAGAATTGCTACAGTGTTGTTGCCAGTCTGGGCTACAGTGTGAGACACCTACACACACACACACACACACACACACACACACACACACACAGTATATAAGTGTCCTTCCTTCTAAATTGTGTCTCTTCCGCTCTTTCACAGCTGCAAGCAGTTTGACAGATACATAACTACTTAGTGCAAACTTCCAGGACCAAATGTAATGGAAAGAAATGACACAGGAGAAAATAAAGTGTCTGGAGGTAAGGAATTTCAAAACTGCCTGGTGGCCCCTGTCACAGCCACCAACCCCCGCAGCCCCTGCACATTACACCTCCAGCCAGGAGATTGGAGGGTGCTCCGGCGAGGAGAGGGGACACAGGCATGAAGGTGAGCGTTGCCTGGATTTGAGTTCTGATCCTGCCCACTACTGCCCATACACCGGCCATTTCTAGCTGTGGCTGGCAGTCACCCCCCTCAGGCTGGAGTATAAGGCATAGCTGGAAAACAATACAGAGCACACTGTAGGGCATTTGGTATGCAGCAGGTGCTCAATAACTGTTACTGTGTTGTGGTAACGCTGAAGCCTGGGGGGCTTTGTGCAAACAAACACTTATTTCTCACTGGACATCAGGGTGGCCCCTGTCGTTGTCCAAGCACACACCCTGAGGTCCCCACACTGGGAGTGAGAAGAGTGGAGATTGTTTTCGAGCATCTGTGTCCACATCCCTCTGAGAGATATGGTCCAACTTGCAGGGAAGGATGGAGCATGTCATGCATGGGGAGCCCGTGACAATGTCCCAATTCTGTACACTCCCGTTGTACTGAAAACGCTTGACTCTGTGCTTTGTGTTGTGTGAGCCAGAACTTGCCCCAACTCTTTGAGCCCCAGTTGTCTTGTCAACAGGATCAAAGGCCCTAGTGTTGTTACTCTATGTGAGGGAGGCAGGTTCAGGAGTTTGGAAGCTGCTTAGCAGTGTCAACTTCCTTCCTTTTCTGGCAGCCCACCGCCCCTGTCCCCTGCAACCAACCCCCTTTCTTGCTGTCTTCCATGCTCCCTTTCCTTGCATGGAGCAAGTGGCGATTGGCGTGGTTCTTGGTCCCCAAACCTGCCCATTTTCCACAAAAGGGGCCAAACAATCAAAGGACACCAAAATGTGAAGAGGGTGGCTCAGGGTGGGTGGACAGAGCCAGATGCCTGTTCTCCAGCATAAATCTTCAGGGGAGCTATTAGCAGGCCCTGCTGTTCGTAGACAAATTACGAGGGGGATCAATGTTATTTTTTCCACGTGCTGAATTCATAAGGGTTTATGGCAAAATCAATGCAGATCTTCATGGAGAGAGAGAGAGAGAGAGAGAGCGCAGGTGCCCAACCCAGGATAGTGTGAGTGTTGGGAAGAGAGGGTTGGGGGAAAGTTCCACCAATCAGCAGTGGAGGTGGGGCCTGAGGTAGGAGCGAGCATGTTCCCTGGGTTGGCTGGGTCTTTCCTCAGGAAACTGAACTAGGCAGTCTGAATACCCCAGGGGGAAACTGAACCCAACAGCCTGACACCCCAGGGGGGATACTGAGCCTGGCAGCCTGAACACCCCAGGGGGATGGGACTGAGGACAGCCCAGGTGTTGGGAGGAGATTACGTGCTCCAGAGCTTTGATTGGCATCTTCACAGCTGTTCCGGAGTCCCATAAAGACTTGAAGAGGTGGAACGCATCTTCACAGCCGAGGAAACTAAGGTGCAGGGAGGCTGGGCCCCACAAGCTCCTCGGCTAGAAGTCCTCTGTCACAAGCCGGGAGCTCCTCTCTCCACCCGAGGCCTCTCTTCTGAGCTTTCTCCTGGGGCTCCACATACTCCCCTCTGCTTGTCTGCTGTTAATCTCTCTCACACAGGAGTAGTTCCGGGTCAGCCCTCAGCACATGGTCTGGATCCTATGATGCCTGTGCTGTCCCCCACAGTCCTTGTGAGCTGTGGGTGCATGCACAGTGTGATTCTGAGACACTGTGCTGGGAGTGGCTCTTCTCTGCTCTTTCCCCAGGCTGTGAGTCATTCTAGGCTCTCCTGTATTTCATACCATATCTCTTTCGACGCACAGCTGAATCAGCATTCATTTGTCTATCCATACACCACCTCTATCCACGCATGTCTGTATCCATGTCATCCATGTGCCGGTCTATCCACCCACATATTCACTCACCATTAATCTATCCATCTGTGTACCAGTATATCCGTTCATCCATCCACCCATCCATCCATCCATCCATCCATCCATCCATCCATCCATCCATCCACTCATCTACTCACCCATCTATCCATTCATCCATCCACTCACCTACTCTCCCATCTATCCATGTGTTTATCTGTTCACACCTGCATACATACATACATACATACACACAGCTACCCACATATACATCCCTCTGTAAAAGCAGCCTTTATTTGCCTAATTGTCATCTCCGAGGCTTACTGTTTGTTTGCTAACCTAGGCTTAGTCCTGGAAGCTTCTAGCCTCCATGCAATCTATGCTAGGCCTAAAATATTTTCAGCTTCTGAGACTTACTGCAGAATAAGCTCATCCTTTCTTGTTCTCTCTGAACTCTGGCTGGCTGGTTCAACTCAGCTGTTCTGGCTCGAACTCCTCTCCAAACTGATTCCGTCTGACTTCTCTCACTTTCCCACTGAGTAGCTCTGCTTGGCCTCAAACTAACTCTACCATCTGGCTTTTTCTCATTCTCTGGCTTGTTCTGTTCTGTCTTCACCTGAGTCTAGCTTGTTCTCTCTTCAACCTCTCTCTGTAAAACTTTCCTAGTAAAACTTCCTCTGAATCCCATGAAGTAAACTGCTACAAACTCAACTCCACTGCACTGTCTCTCAGGTCCCTGATTCAACTGAACTGTCTGCACAGAACTGACCAGAACTCAGAAATCTGCATGCCTCTTTCTCCTGAGTGCTAGGATTAAAGGAATGGACCACCATGCCTGGACCTAAGCTGTTCTTTACCTGAAACTTGCCCTATGCCAGGCTGGCCTCAGAGATCTGCTTGCCTCTGTCTCTGTGGATTAAAGGTGTGTCTGTTTTCCAGCTGGATCACACAGACCTAGAAGGTCTTTGTATGTGATCTCTTGCCAAAGCAGCCATGTTCTGAATTAGAATTCCTCTACATCATCTATGCATGCATCCACAAACCAATCACCCTCTGCCCATGCATGCATATGTTTATCCAATGTGCCTGCATACATATATCCATCCATCCACACACCCACAATCTGTTCATTCATCCATGCATCATCTATGTCTCCATCATGCATTCACCTCATCTTCCACTCATGCATCATTGATCCGTGCACTCATCTATCCACCTATTCAACCACACATCTACTCATTTTTCCATTCACAAATTCATCCTTCAAGGTAACCTCCTATCCATCCATCCATCCATCCATCCATCCATCCATCCATCCATCCATCCGTCAATTCATTTCCAGATAGCTTGAATCTTAGTTTCTCTTCTTTTGCTATGGTAAAAACACTCTGACGAAAACAACTCGAAGGAGAAAGGGTTTATTCTGGGTCACAGTTCAAGGTGCAAACCATTACAGCAAAGAAACTATGGCAGGAGTATTAAGCAGCTGGTCACATCCCATTCACAATCATGAGCGTATACTGGTGCCCAGCCCTTTCCATCTACATAGTCAAGTGGGTGTGTCTTCCCACTTCAATTAACAATACCCAGACCCATTCCCCGGACATGCCCAGAGATTAACCTGATCTAGATAATTCTCCACAGGTGTGCCTGGATGCTAGCTTTCCAGGTGAGTTTAGAACCTGGAGGTTGACAGTACCAACCATCACAGACCACAAGACTTGCAAAAGAGTCAGAGTTCACACTGATACAAGGACACACATAGAAGACACTACGCTAAGTGAGATAAGCCAGTCACAGGACACCTGCTACCTGACCACAGTTACAGGAGGCATCTGAAGCAGTCACAGTCATATGATGGTTTCTAGGTTCTATGAGGTGGAGCAGTTCTGGAGACAGGGCAGTGCTGGCCTGCTAGCCATGGAGTGGACAGACTTCTGCCACTGTCCTATACCCTTGAAAATGGCCACGACAGTACGTTTTATGCTGTGAATATTTTACTATAATTAAAAATAAATTACTTTTTAACTGCCAGTCTTTGTAAGGAGGCTGTGCCCTCCTCAGAGTCCTTGTGGACATTCACTGTGCTGATGTGATGTTCTCTTGGGCACAGTTCTCCTTCTGGATCCTTACCGAGGCTGTGAGTCACCTAAGGGTTACTCAGCAGATCCCGCCATCTCTCCTTCAATCACTTGAATATCAGTTTTGACGTTGTTCTGTCATTTGCTCATTCATCATCCCTCTATGCGTGTGTACATGCGCCTATCCATCTGCCCACACATCATTCCTTATGCAATGCCTCAGCCCTTCCCTCCCTGTGCAACCAAATGGGACCTCATGGCGGCTCCAATGGCCGCCCTCAGCTCTTTCCACCCCTGTTCTTAAATGCATCAAGGGCTTGGGGGCGTTTGCATGAAGTCACCGCCTTGCTCACAGCAGCAGCTGACTCTTGGTCAGGGTCTCCTCATAGAGCCTGTCGTTGCCCACCTACCCTGGGAACAGGGACTCATCACACCACTCCCATGCTGTGAGAGGGGAAATCGAGGCCCAGGATGTAAAGTAACGTGTCCACATCTCCTCAGCAGGTAAGCCACACACAGAGAGATTAGGTGCAGACTGACCTCCGGTTTTCTGTGCAAGGCCCCTCTCCTACCTTTCTCTTATGAGGATTCTGGCCACTGGACTCAAGACCCACCTGGACACCCCAGTTACCCCTCATTCCTCAAACTGTCATTATCTCAAGGTTTAGAGGTAGTTTTTTTTAATGCTGTTCCCTCTTGAATGCTGACCTTCCAAAGAGTGTTTTTGAGCCCATTTTACCCACAAAATGCCTAGGCGTGGAGAGGCTGTATCCATTTCCTGGGAGAACCAGCTGGTATTTAGTGGTGCATCACACCCAGAGGTGGGGGATAAGAACACGTCATCATCAGCCTTTCCAGGCAATTAGCCTTTCAAGTGGGGGGAGGGGCAGAATATAAGAGGGACCCAGCTCAGCAGCCTCTCCTGGAGGGGGTGACAGTGACCAAGGGGACTCTACCAGCTATCTGCAGAGCCCAGAGGTTCCTGGGGCTCCTCCTCTCCCTCAGCCTCCTCCTCTTCTCTGCAAGACCCCACTCCTACCAAGTCTCCAGAGCTGAGTGCCACCCTGAGCATGACATCATTTAATAACCTTGCATCAGTCACCTTTTATTGTCGTGATAAAACACTATGGCCAAGGCAGCTTATGAAAGAGAGGGGCTGTTTGCCTTATGGTTCCAGAAGGATGAGGGGCCATCATCTGAGGGAGACATGGCAGCAAACTACAGGAGCAGAAAGCAGAGCGTTGGTATCTTCAAAGGCAAACACAGGGCAGAGATGGCAAGCGGGAAGTAAGGTGGACACTCCAGATCCTCAAAGCCTATCCCTAGTGACATCCTTCCCCAGAAACCAAATAGCACCAACTGGGAAGCAAATGTTCAAATACCCAAGCTAATGGAGAACATTTCTCATTAGAACCACCACAAATTTTGAGCAACTTAAAAAATATATTCTTATGTGTGTGTGCGTGTATGTAGGTCAGAGAACAGCTTACAGAAGCTGGTTCTTTCCTTCTACCGTGTGTGCTGTAGGGGCGGGATTCAGGCAGACCGTCTGCCTTGGCAGCAAGTGCTTTTACCTTCTATGCTATCTCACTAACCTGGATTTCCCCCGGGTTTGTCTGGTTTTATTGAAACATAGTGTGCACATGGGAAGCTTGATGCTTCTCATGTATGCATGCACTTCCCAACTTGTAACAGAATGTACACAGGGTTCCTCAGAGTGTTGAAAGCCCCTCTGTTCCCCCAGAGTAATAGTGCTGTGGTCTCCATCCGTGTATAGAATTTGGCATTAAAGGTACCCATCCATCCATCCATCCATCCATCCATCCATCCATCCATCCATCCTACATCTGCTGAATTGGCTTTATATGCATATTGTGACAAAGATCCCCAGACTGGATGGTTTCAAACGGCATGAATAACTGGCCATGGTGTGGGATGCCTGAAATCCCAGGACTGGGAGGCTGAAGCAGGAGAGTCACAAATTCAAGGCATGTGTGTGCTACCTAGAGAGATTGAGGCTAGCACGCACTATATATCAAGGCTCTTTCTCAAGACAAATGAATCACTAGCTAACTAAGTGCGAAATCAAACCCTGTCATAGTTCTGGAGAGGCCAGAGCTTTAAGTCTAGGTGTCTGGGGCCATGCTGTATGTGAATCTTTGATAGAATTTTCCCTTGTCCTTCCTCCCTTGTGGTGACCATGGATTCTGGGAGTGTGTGGTGCTAAGTTTTTTTGGTGTGTTGTGTGGCTTTTTCCTGGGGAGACATGAACAAGTGCATGTTTACCTCACGTAAGGCACCAACAACAGATGGACAAAAAAGTTCCACAATGTCTAGATTAGTGAGCAAGTGCAAGGATTTTGGTTTTTTACAGGAGTCTGGAAGGCCCAGAGACAGTTGCCTCACTGAAAACCCCATCCCTCAGCAAGAGGGACCAGTCCCTGCAGCTTCCTACTGGACTTGGTGGGAGAGCCTCTGTGGAGGTTTGAATAGAAATGGTCGCCATAGACTCATGAGTTTGAACGCTTGGCCTGTAGGGAGGGGCACTGTTAGGAGGTGTGGCCTTGTTGGAGGAAGTATGTCACCTTGGGGGCTGGCTTTGAGGTTTCTATGCTCAAGGTACACCCAGTGTGACACCCAGTTTCCTTCTATTGCCTTTAGATCAAGATGTAGAGCTCTCAGCTCCTTCTCCAGCACCAAGTCTGCCTGCACCCTGCCATGCTTCCTGCCACGATGATAATGGACTAAACCTCTGAAACTGTAAGTCAGCTCCAGTTAAATGTTTTTCTTTATAAGAGTTGCCACGGTCACGGTGTCTCTTCACAGCAATAGAACCCTAACTAAGACACCCTCCTCTTCCCAGCAGTTGTCACTCCTGAGGGAAACTCGGGGAAGGGCCCTGTATATCTTGTAGGTTTTGGGAACTTTCTAAGACTTGTGAGTTTTATCTTCCTGAGCCTCCAGGAGGACAGGCTTCAACTGGGAGAAAACAGTGACAAAGCACAATGCCTGCGATAAAGTCTGCCCAGCCGGTGCATGGCTGAACCTGGTCCTCAGTATGATGGTATGAGAGGTGCAGAAGCTTCACACCACTGGTGGAGGTATACAGGATCTCTGGCCTCAGGAGGGTGTTGATGCTGGCCTCCGGAATGGGTTATATCTTATCAGAAACAGTTGTTATACACCAAAGCCACTGTGTGTACGCATCCCCTCCGTTGGCATATCTACCACGAGGCCACCTACTATAACATAATATAGCCCAGGGCCCTCCGCAGGAGGCAGGAAGACACATAGGCTGATCTTGGACTTTTAGCATCCAAAACCAAGCCAAAGAAGCTTCTTTTCTTTTCAGGTACCCCAGCTTGGAGCACTGAGTGACAGCGGCAGAAAGGAGACTAAGACACGTAGTGTTCCGGCCCTGCCTGTCACCACAGGGCTTCTTTGTGTGTGTCTAAGTTTCTTCTTGTAAGGACACAGGCCATATTGGGCCAGGGGTCACCATGGTGACTTTGTGTGGACCTGGGTACATCTCCAGAAACATTTCCAATGACAGTGACATTCACAGGGGTTGGGCACAGGACTCCAACAGAGATTTTCCCACCTTCCATTCAACCTCTGACAGCTTTAGGTGCAGGGCCAGCTAAGAGGTGCTGGAGGAAGACAGCTGTCATATGGAAGACCTCTTTCCCACACATCATCTCAACCTTCCCAGTGGAATGAGGCTCTTCCCTTCCCCTCCGTGAGAGCCTGGGCCTCTCATCCTGCTGCTTCATCCCACCAGCCTCAGACTCACCAGCCCATCTCGGCCCTGAATGGGGCCTCCACTGCTCATCAGCAAACATAAGAGGAGCAGCGGACAGAATAAATCTCGCTCCGAAATTAATGTTTCTTGGGGGAAAAAAAAGTGCATTTACTCATTCCAACTTCTTGTTGCAAGACTCATAAGTGAATAAATTCAAAATAAATGTATCTGGGGCGAAGGGAGAAGCCACGATAAAGCAATCGCGTCACCCTAAATGAAGACAAAGGCTCCGAGGCAATATTAAATTCCATCCCTGAAGCCTCATTTCATTTCAGACCCACATTCCCACAAAATCGAGTTTCCCAGCTGAGCCAAGCCCCTTCCTGCTCCCACCTGCTCCTCTGCCTGTCAACAAGTCCCAGATCCTGCATCCAGAACCATGCTTGCAGGTAGCCAGCTCTGTTCATGTGCCTGCTGCACCCCACCCCCCTCCAAACTCTGACGATGCCCTGGCTTCCTCCCTCTCAGAGGGAGAGCTCCCACTGGCCGGAGGACCAGCAACATCTGCTCAGTTCCTTGCTATCCCTCTCCTCATCCACTTCTTCTGCAGCCCAGGTGTCTGTGAAAAAGGTTGCTCTCACCTGCGTGTCTGCAGATGCCCGGGGCCGTGGGTGAGAGGCTGCCAAAGTGCCCCCTGTTCTCCAGCGTCAGTGCTTGTCCTGAGACTATGGGTTCAACATGTGCCATGGCTAGAATGTGTCCCTCCAGCGGCCATGCCCTCTAAGCTGAAGGCCTGAGTGAGCACGCTGAGATCTGGGACTGCCATTTGGAGGTAACTAGGTCCCCAGGCTCTGTCCTCATGCACAGATCAGTGCTGTTATCAAGAGAGTGGAGGGAGTGAGCCCCCAACACTGGGGTGCATGCTAGCGTGAGTCTTGCTCTGAATATTCCTGTGTGTTCTCACCCCTCCCCTCTCTCTCTCTCTCTGTGGGAAGATGTAACACAGGCATCCATGGACAATGGTCTTCCCAGCATGCACCGTGAAGGAGAGACCTCTGTCCCTTGTAAGTTTACCAGGGCCACACTAGGGCACCAATCCCGCCCCATCTTGCCTTTGATTTCCTGTTAAGGTAATAACTAGGAAACCTTGGGTTTTTTCCTGGTGGGGACACCTTCTGGTGGCCAAGGCAGAGCAGGGAATCTGTCTTATTCAAAGTCTCCATGAGGGCCCCGGGGGATGGCTTAGAGGTTATGTACTTACTAGCTGGGCAACCATGAGGACCAAAGTTTGGATTCCCAGAATCCAGGTAAATGCTGGGTGAGTGGGTGCAACAGCAACCTGAGATCCCAGCCTAGGAGGGTGGAGACGGGAGAGCGCCCAGAGCGAGATGGTTGGTGGAGCTAGCCTAGCTGGGGGCTCTGGTCTGCCTGAGACCCTGTCAGTCAGATAGGAGAGCAGCTGAGGATCGATCCTGACATGAGCCTTGGGCTTCCTCATGCATACACCCACACACACATGTAAACATGTATGCACACACCTGCTTGTACAACACACACACACACACACACACACACACACACACACACACACACACACGGCAGGTGTTCCTATGCAAAGTCGACTCACCTCCTTGCCCTGAGAGTAGCTGTGCCACAGCAGGAGATCATGTGTGTGTTCACAGTAAGGCCCACCTCACGCCTGGCTCAGAGGCAGCACAAGCGGGTGTCAGGACACACGTGTCAGGTGGACTTGTCAGTGGCCCTCAGTGATGTCACCAGTGCGGATCTGGGGCAGATTGCCAGTCCGACTTTACAAGCCTGACTCGGGGTTCTGTCGTCTCCACACCTAACTGGAGCTGACAGCAGTGAGCACGTGCTGAGAGGTTTTTCAGGGAACCTGATGAGCTGCCTGATGGGCCTGACAGATGTCTGTCTCCTGTGCCAACAGTTGTGGGTTCATGTCAGACAGAGTCAAAATCAAGAACCTCGCTACCTGCTCTCACTCCCCACTGCGTGTCAGGGGGATCTTGCTGTTGCCCAGCAGGACGGGGCTGCTTCTAACTGCAGGATGGCAGCCGGTGTTGACACCCATGGGTGGCTCATGTAGATCCTTGCTCCTTGCTGTCTCAGTGCCGAGAACCAGGGCGGGAGATTCTATTTTACTCTATGATGTGGTAGTGCGGGGAGTTAGCTGATGTATTATACAGAATTTATGTTATTTGGAATTTATTTTATGTTATTTCATGTCAGGTCGTCGGATTCCTGTTTAATCCTCCTGTCAGCCTGGGGGGGGGGGGGAGAGCGTTTTCCATCTCAGTTTTACAGCCAGGAAGACAAGCCCAGAAAAATGAGTAACTTGCTTAGTGCAGAGCCAGCCGGGGGGCCGGTGGTGCTGAGGGTGGGGGGTGCTGCAGGCAGAGGCAGAGTCGGGCTTGCAATGGAGCTCTTCGGACTGGAACCTGAGAGAGAGAAGCTTTCGTTAAGCCGTGGTTTCTCCACCCTTACTGGGTTCCGGAATGACCCTCTTCGATGAAAGATGTCACGGGCCTGTGTATGTGCTGAGCCTCTCAGGTCCTGGGGTGACCTGTACCTTCCGTGTAGCTGGGATCAATGGTAGTTACAGGCAGGGCGGCTGGGTGGAAGGCCCCAGGACTCCGGCCCTGGAGCTGCCTTGATGTGCGCCCCTCCCCCCACTTCCCGTGAGTGCTCAGTTCACCCCAGCCTGGGTGGAGGGCAGAGATGAAGGGCAGGCCACTTCAGCTCACCCACCCACCATCACCTTCTCCAGGGTGTCAGGAGAGACAATGGACCCTGGCTCCAGTGCACCACACCCCAGCCATGCTCGAATCTGATACATATAAGATGGTAGAACAGAGCAGCCAGGAGAGGTGGAAGAAGGCTGTACTGGTGAGCTTTCCCTTCTCCTTTTAAAATATATGTATGCATTTATTTATTTATCCACTTTATGCCCCAATCGTAGCCCCCCTCCTCTCCTCCTGGTCCCATCCTCCCTCCCTCCCTCCCTCTTCCCCCATTCCTCCTCCCCTATTCCTCAGAAAACAAGAACTCCCCTTACCCACCCACCCTTGCTCATCAAGTCTCTTCAGGACTGACCGCATCCTCTTCCCCTGTGGTCTGGTGAGGCCAGGGGGAGTGATCAGAAACAGGCAACAGAGTCCATGTCACAGTCAGCCCCTGCTCCCCTTACCGGGAGACCCACACAAACCCTGAGTGCCCATCTGCTACATCTGTGTAGGGGGCCTAGATCCAGTCTATGTACATGGTCCTTGGTCGGTGCATTACTCTGCACATGCCCCTCTTGTCGCTGGTTGGTTGGCTCTGTTGGTCTTCTTGTGGAGCTCCTGGAAACTCCAGGTCCTTCTATCCTTCCTCCCACTTTCCCACAAGACTTCGCCCCATGTTTGGCTGTGAGTCTCTGCATCTGTTTCCGTCTGCTGCTCCCTTTCCCCTTTTTATTTCATTTCTCCCAGGCCCCGGCCCACGGACTGTCAACCCTTAGAGTGTGTCTTCTCCACTAGATGACCCTCTCTGGACACACCCTATATGCACAGTAATGCAGTTGCTAGTCTCTAAAGCCCTTCTCAATCTGGGATGGGACAGGATATTCCATATTTTATCTTACTTGTTTGGCATGTGCCTGTGCGCATGTGCGTGCATGTGTTCGTGCTTGAATGCGTGTGTGTGTGTGTGTGTGTGTGTGTGTGTGTTTGTGTTAGGGGTAAGCTGTATGTACCTGCACATGTTCATGTGGAGGTCAGAGGCTGACATCAAGTATCTTCCTCAGTCTCTCTGGACTTTAATTTTTGAGCTCTGAACCTGGGAGCTGCCATTTTGGCCAGACAGGGTGATAACAAGTTCCAGCTCTGAGCTTACAGGTACAGGGTACCGGCCAGTTTTGTGTGGGAGGATCTGTATTCATATCTAATGCTTATGCCTCAGGCACTTCATGCACTAAGCCATCTCCCTAGCCTGGAACATTCCATCTTAGTTCATGGATCAGCCGTCACATCTGGATTGTCTGTGGGGAGAGGTGAGCCCACACAAAGGTCCTGGGGCAGAGCCTGTCCCGTGGAGGGAGCTGGCAAGGGTGGTTATTGTCAGCCTCTGGTGTTCGCAGACAGCATTGAGACAGCATTGAGACAGGCCTCCCCTTCCTAAAGAGCGGCTAGCTTGGAGCTTGGCCAGGTAGGAGACACTTCTCCCATCACAGGGAATTGCAAATTAGCCCTGAGAACCAAGTGGCAGGGAGAGACACACTTTGTCAAGGAGGCCAAGAAATGGGCCCGTTTCATCCACTCAGCTCTCAGGAGAAGGGCCCGGAAGCTGAACTTGACCCTCTGTCCTTTCTCTTGCCTCCAACGGCCCCGAGTAGCTCACAGGAGGACAAGGGTGGCTGCTGACTGGAGACAGCTTCTAGGCTCACGGCCCTAATCACTCATTTCTAGCTCATTAAGCCGGGCTGACATTTTAATTTTTAACTTTTTATATATTTACAACTCAGTAATTTTTAGTATAGTCACCAAGTTGGGAAACTATCGCTGCAGTCAGTTTTAGAAGATTTTAACCCTCCAAAAATAAACTTCTCACTGCTTAGCTGTCACCCTCCTGTCCCTGTCCCCCGGGCCCTGACACCCACCGATTGACTTCCATCTTTGTCTGTGCAGAATCTTTGGTTCCAGACATTTTATGCAAATGAATGGACTCTTAGCCCCAGGTCCTCGTGATCAGCTTCTTTGGATACATTTTAGAGACTCTCACGAGGACAGGTGTAGGTGGGGGTCTCCCAGATCCCCCTTCATGAGGCCCCCAAACAGCTGGTCACTTCACCATGGTCATTGTCAAGATCAAAACTCTTTCTCTCTGAGCATCCAGTCTGACCAGCTCACCCTCTAATCTGTAGTCAGGAGGAGCCCAAAGACATGAACCCCCAAAAGAAAATATCACCCTTTGTGAGACAATGAGTGGGCAGTTGCATTTTAGTTAACCCTCTTTCCACCATTCACCTACCCATTCAAGGTCCGTTCACCCACCCATCTGTCCTTCTAACCATCATCCATCCAATCTACCCACCCTCCTGCCCATCTACCCACCATCCTTCTATTTATCCACCCGTCCACCTATCCATCTAACCATCCACGCATCTGTCCAGCCACCCACTTGTATATCTGTCAACCCATCATCCACCAATCTACCCACTATCCATCTGTCTATTCATCTGCCTGTCCATCCATCCATTCACTCATCCATCTGCCCATTCACCCGCCCATCCATCCACTCTTCATCCACTCATTCACCACTTTGCCCATTTACCCACCCACCCACCTGCTCATTTAACCATCACCCATCAACTACCCACTTATTCACCTACACGTCCATCCATCTGCCATCCACCTCCCTATCCACTTATCATCTATTCTCTCTTCACGCATCCAGCTTTCTATCCATCCATGTACCCATTCTCCCATCCACCCATCCATATTCCCATTGGCCCACCCTTGTGCCCATCATTCATTCACCTATCCATTTTCACCATCCATTCACCTTTATAGCCACTCACCATTTATCCACCTTCCCATTGGCTCACTCATCTATCCCTCATTTATTCACCTATCCATCTTCACTCATCCATTCACCTTTCTGTCCACCCATCCATCTATCCTTTCACCAGCAAATGTTTACTAGGGACAAAACCATGCCAGGTCTGAATGGGAGGACAGAGAAGAAGGCAGCTGGTATGGTCATTGTGGCTTAGAGACAACGCACATGGAAACCAACCCACAGGAAAAGAAACATTCTCGTGGCCACCGGCGCTGTCACAGAGGCTGGATGGGTGATGGCCTGGAGGGAAGGATGCAGTCTCTTCAGCTCTTGGGAGGAGGTTTTTGGTGCAAAAGAGGCTGTTGAACAAGATCTATGCATCGTAGAAGGGAATTTGAGGCTGAGGAGGGGCACGTGCTGACGGCTGTCACATTATAGAACAGGGGCAGCTGCAACTTGCTGCTTTTTTGGTCTCCCACAGTAATTTTCCCTGTGGTCAATTGACTGTTTCCTTGTGTGTGGCTCTTCCGCTGGCCTGCAGTGGTGTCTAGGTCTTAGGGAACCCTGTGCCCCTGCTGTCCCACCTGGGGTGTGCTTCCATACAGGATTGGAATTCACATCTTCCCACGAGCCCCTGGTTTCTACAAATAAAGGTCTGTGTGTCAGGGAGCATCTTGGAGGTCAGGAGGGAGGTCCTTGCCCTCCGGTTTCCTCCCACACCCTTCCATCTGCCTCTGCGGTTTCTCCTTTAGACTTTAGTGGCTTGAGGAAGAGACAACTGCAATGTACATGTCGCTGGCAGGGGTGTTCTAATTTTAAAAAATGTGTCACTCTCCGAGCTCTGTGTCCCTTAATCAGGCAATTACTTTCTGGTGTCGTATAGTTAAGAAAGAAGGAGAAGGAAAAAAATAGCCATCAGTCCCTGGAATCTCAAACATTTTCTTGAGAATTAATTTGGTAAATGTTTGACTCAAGTTCCAGAATGTCCTTTGTTTCCATTTCTAAAAGACAAAAGGGACAGGGAAGAAAAGTAGTAATTATGTGTTAATCAATCTTGCTCATTAAAATTAGCTCCCCAGCCAAGGGTGTCATGGAAACAGCAGATGCTGGGAGAAGGGCTAGAGGGCCCAACAGGGGTGGGGTTGAGATTATGGAGTGGGCACGGCCCAGGGGACACAGTATGGGACCAAGTGGCACTGGAAATAGCAGCCAGCAAAGGACTGGGTGCAGCCATGTTCCTTGTTCCTGTTTCTGGAGGTTTTCTCCTGTCTTTCTGAGCAAGCCAGGGACCGTGTTGGGTGGCGGGGGGTGGAGGGGTCGGAGTGCTGCTCCATTGTGTAGTTGATGACACAGCCCAGGGCTGCCAGAGGGTTTGCCAGGGCTCATTGCTAGAAGTGGCAGAAGTCATGCCTGCCAACGGGTGACCTCACGGTGACACTGCTCTGTTGTACACTAGTGGCCTCTGCCAAGGCTGGAGGTGGGTGGGGCAGAGCCACAGGCAAGAGGGGCTGCCGGGAACCCTTGGGAGTGGAGAAAGCAGCCTTTTCTGTCAAAGTTGCTGTAGCAATGCCCTGAGAAGAGGTGGGCACCTCACAGGTGGGCTCTGCACCTCCAACCTGCTTATCTCCAGCAGCCCAAGATGCCCTGGATCCCCAAGCTTCTCATTCTCCCAGAGGCCTGCATTTCTAGATCTTTCCTGAGCTTCTCTCACTCCCCAGGCCTGGCTGGCCTTGGTGAGATAATTGTCCTCTGTGTCACCTGTTGCTGAACTCCAGGAATGCAAGGCTGGTGACCGGAGCCGCCGACCTGCTGTGGCAGCAAGCATCACAGATGAAAGGGAGTGGGGGCAGGAGCAGGATGACCACTGTCAACATCTGTACATTTACCTCTGTCCAAAGCAGGTTCTGAGATGCTAGCCTTCCTGATGCCCATCTTCTGATGGTGTGGAACCTTGTCCCAGCTCAACCTGTTTGTGTGTCTTTCCCTGCCTCCAGTCCAGGCTGCAGAACCAGGGCCACCTCTCTGAGTGGAGAAGTGTCAAGCCACATTTTCAGTAGAGGAAGTGAGAGCAGCAAACCTTGTTCCTTTCGCTGAATCACATGACACAGAATGCTGGTCCCTAGAACCTGAATGGCCCCTTTACCTGCTCTAGTCCATCCATGGATGGTGTCTAAGGATAGCATGATGTTCAAAGGGCCCAAGGGGATGGTCACTTCCCCAAGAGGATGGTCAGCCATTAGCTCCAAGAAAGGCTCATGTTCAGAAGCAGTATGTTATGTGGGCCGACTTCTATCACTATCACAAAATACCACAAACTCCCACCTCTTGAGGATGTAGGCTAGGAACAATCCCTTAACATAAGAACTTAGAGTAATGCTTATTGTGGAAAATCCCAGGGGACCCCATAACCTCTGGTGTCAGAGCTGAGAATCACCGTTATAGGTGGGTCCAAATGCTTTAGGAGAACCCGGGAGGTGGACGGTCAGATACACAAGGGGTTGGGATTCGAACAGTGATGGATGCCACCCTGAGGGCTCACCAGTGACTCTTCATCTGGGTGCCCAGAAGCCAGCTTGGACCTGTGGGTGAGGTGAGGAGAGTCCTGGGTTTCTCAGTCACACCCTACTTCTACCTCTGACTCTGCCAGAGACTGTGTGGTTACCTAGGGACAACAGGAAAGCCACAGGGTGGCTGAGGTCTCATCCCTCCTCTTACCCCAGGTCTGCTGGGGCTGGGTGCTGGAGGATGCTGTGGGCTGGGGTGCTGGCTTGGCTTTTCCTCTGGCTCTCCCTAACTGAGGCGGGACTGAGTTAATCTCCTTTCAGCAAGATCTTCCACACCAAGCCCTCTGTGACTCACCCTCTGGCGAAGGGCACTAGTTGGTTGCAAATGAGCATTATTGTTTAACTCCAGTGCTCCAGCAGGACTGCACTGGGGAGCCATCTGTGTGTCCTTGCTGGAGAGTCTAATAATCTCTGATGGCTTTTTTTCCTTTTTTTTTTAAATGAATGAGTAATGATGATAGCATCAGGGTGCAGCCCTCTCTCTCCTGGGGCCGCCTGGCTCAGTGCAACCCAGTGAGATGGGGTTGAGGGAGCTTTGTCATGAGAGGGAGAGATCTTGGTAAACAAAGCCCTTCGTTACAGAGAGCAAGAGGTGGAAGAACATTATTTTATTTTAAGGAAGCTCAACAAACCGTCTAGATGTGTGATTTGATGGCTGCGTACCTTTGGGAGAGAGCTTCAGGTCTGGCTGGGTCCAGTCAGCTCTGGAAACACTGGTAGCAGACAGACATGTGTACCTTTCTGTAACTAGTTCCTAATGGACAGTTAAGCAGTAGCTATCTCTGTCATTCTGCTCTGCCGTCCTCTGCATACACGTTGTCTCCTGCTCTCTCTTCATCATAGCGAAATGACCGCTGGCTCCCCTAAGCTTGTCCCCCAGCCTCTGGATGAGAAAGAAACCAGGTTGTGTGTATCTATGAAAGGAAAGCTTTAAGGGGGAGGAGGGTATGCTTGGTCTCATGGCTTCAGTGGATCTGTCTCCATTGATGCCAGGCTGCCGGGAGGCTTCCGGAACATGAGGCAGGAGTGTGTGGTGATGGCTGCTCACTTCCCCGTGTCTGGGAAGCAGGAAGGAAAGGACACAGCCTAACCACCTGATCCCTTCAATAAGGCCCGGCCTGCTGATGTCTCTGTCACTTCCAGAATTGCTGCCGTATGAACCCAGAGTGGAATCATTAATTGCGAAGGGCACTCACTTCCCTGATGCCACCCCCCGAGTGTGGACCTATAGGGACATCTGCCCTCAGACCCCAGCACAAAACATCTCTCCTTTCCAGATGTCACCCACCTATGTCAGGTATCCACTTTTTTGGAAGCCCATCGACCAACTCGGGTCACATGGGCATCACCAAGTAATCACTGTGGACAGACATGGTAGCTTTGGGCAGTGCTGGGACAGAAAGGAACAGGTTGACAGATGCCTTCATGGTAGATTCGTATTCCTCCCTCCCTCTACTCCCTCCACTCCCCCAAAGACTTGGAGTCTGTGTGGATCCCAGTCTCTGAGCAGAGGAGACCTCCATCCAGGGCCGTCCCCAAACCATGGTCACCTCTAGCCACGGTCACCCCCAGTCACAATCACAGCCAGCCACAGTCACCCCTAACCATGGTTAGCCTCCAGCCATGGTCACCCCCAACCACCATCACCGCTACCCAGAGTCACCCCCAGCCATGGTTACCCCCAGCATGGCCACTCTCAGCCATAGTCATTCCTAGCCATCATCACCTCTGGTCATAGTCATTCCCAGCTGTAGTCACCCCAGCCACAGTCCCCTGTAGCCACAGCCCCTGTGAAGCCACTCGGTGGTCCCCTACCCCCAGGTTCCTCACTTCAGTGGACTATTGCAATCAGAGGCCGACACTCTATGTGGCCTCTGCTTCTAGGCCCTCACTGGCTTTGCAGGGTCATTGCATTCTCCATACCAAGGGCAGCAGCTGGGTAGACCAAGGGCATAAATAAAGGCTCTCCCAAGTGGTTGGCTCTCATATCAGGGCTCATTCTCCTCATCTGCCCTTGTTTAACTCAAACTAAGGGTTCAGGGGCTCTGGTCCTCTGGGTGGGCCCAGTCACGGCACTGAGCATCCCCAGGGTCTGAAGAACAGTAACACCTCTTGCCTGCTTCCTGTCCATCTCCACTCAGGCTTCCCAGGCCTCCTTCCCTTCGAGCCCCTCCCTCGGCACACATGCCTGGGAGTCCATCTCCCCGCCCCGAATGCTTGCTCTGCACCCAGCTCCCTTGGTCATTGCCTTGACCCAAATGAGGTGGCACTGTCCAACCGTGGGTGCTCAGAGCACTGTACAGCAGAGTCAGCTCCCACCTGCTACATGTTCTACCTCTGCCTACTGTGGCTGGTGTCATCCCACGATTGCTGGGGTCCCCGCATCTCATTAGTGACTCGCAACACACTGTTTCCTCAAAGCATTGCTCTCTCTGTGCACGTCCTGTTCGAGGCTTTTTCTCCCCTGACATTTTGTGTGGCTCCTGATAGAAGGAGAGAAGAGTGATGTTTAGCTTCTGAAGGGGAGGGCCGCTTACCTCGTGCTGGGCACTTTACCCCCTCAACTGTAGCTGCTGACAGCCCTCTGAAGTGGTTCTGATTGTCCCCAATTTATAGACATTGAAACACTCCAGAGAAGTTCTTGAACACAAAAGCTTCACAGCTGAAAGGAGTTGATCTCAGGTTTTGACTCCAGATCTGCCAGCCCTTAGAATGGCACAGACAGTTCATCCTAGTGACCAGGTCTGAGCTGAGGCCATGTAGTCAGACCCTTCCAGAGAGGACTTCACTGTTTGAGGGATGTCTTTTGTCCCCCTGCCTGCACACCCCCCAAATGCTGTTCCCCTTGGGTCCTCTTCCACAAGCACTCTCAGAGCTCCACAAGAGACCAGTAGAGCCTGAAATTCTCCATGTCCATCTGCTTGGTTGGCATGGCTGAATCCACAGGTCAGCTCAGGATGGGGGTGAAGTCATCGTGGCTCAGGCCAGTGGGCCACGTAGGAAAATGACTGTTGAAGAGGGAAAGGCCAGGTCGGATGGCTGTGTGGCTGTCTCAGCTCACCATCTGTCCAGGGGGTTGACCAATTAAGCATCGGCTTAAGGCTTTCAAAAACATGAGCCAGGCCTGCCAAAAATCTTTGAAAGGGGCTTTCCAATTTTTTTCTCTTAATTTATTTTTTTTAAAGCATGCTAAAAGCTTCATTAAAGACCTGCCAAGGATGGAGAGGCCTCTGTCCTCTCTCCTTGTTCCTCCCACAGTAATTAAGACCCAGCTCTCCCCATCAGCCTCCCTGCCTCTTGGATTGGCAGTAGATGCGCTGGGAGTTTAGAGCCACTTCTGAGCCATTCTGCCTTGAAAGGAGCTGCCAGCTTTTCCCACTGGGCTTCTCTGGTCCAGCCTGGGCTCTGCCTGGTCTTCACATTTCGTTAGAGAGGGAAGTACTGCTGTGGTTCTCAAAACACCCATTTTTTTGGCCAAGAAAACTTAATCTCAGAGTAGCAGAGAGAATTGCCAGTGGGCAGAGCTGGGAGGCTGAGTGGGAGCCAGGCCAAGGGCCTTTCCTCTCGAAGGCACATTCTCATTGAAATCAGACCCTATGGGCAGTCAGTGGGGGGTCTTCAGATGCCTCCTGGGCCAGCCAGGAAGCAGATGGGACCATGGAAAGGATCACCAACTGGAAGGGTAGAGAGACAGGGCATAAGGGAGAGGTGGGCAGAGGCCAGCTCCTACCCCAGGAAGGTAGAAGGCTTGACCTCCAAGGGACAGGCCCAGCACCATCCTGGCAGACCGAATCATATCCTGACAGAGAGGAAAGATGTTAACAGCCACCCATGCCCATCCTTGCTGGTCAGCAAGCCTCCAACAGTCCCAGATACATCAGGCTTCTAGTAGCCCTAGTGCCTGCATGAGACTCATCCTCGGCTTTGGCTCCCTATGTTCTGCCCTCACTGTAGCAGGCAGGAACACCACAGCCTGTCTGGGTGAACTGCCCTCTCTCCTCCTCACTTTCCACCTCAGGCACTGTCCATGACAATGCCTGCCCCAAGGTGTCATCCTTCAGGCGGGATCTGAGTTCCCTAGTGAAGATGGCTCTCTACCTGCCCCATCTGCCCCTGCCTCGGGCTCCTGACTGCTCTCTCCTTCTTGCTGTCTTTGTAGCTGCTAGCATGGCCTGTGGTGATTTTGTGTGTTCTCCTCTCCTCCTCCAATCCCATCCATGTTTCCCAGGACAGTGTCTGTCTCTGTCTCTAGGACCCTCTCCAGGATGGATGCCATGGGTGATAATGGACGGCTGGTGACCGTGCCAGGATACCACCCCTGTCCTGGGAGTTTAACTGTGCTCCTTGGTTGTGTCAGCAGTCAGTGGAAAGGACAGCTAATGGGGGGACTTCCTTGTGGAATGGTTCCACTTGGGTGGAACTGGCTGGGAGCAATCTTGACAAATGGAAGGGGGGAATGGGGTGAAGAGAAAGATTCAGGGCCTGGGCGACCCATGCACAGCAGCCATGCCCCCTGGACACCCTGCAAGGTGACCGCTGGGTGACAGGACAGTGGAGAAGAGTGGCCATGGCCCTCGTGCATATCACCAGCCACCATGTGAGACTAGGAATGGACGCAACTGGGTGGCAGGATGCTAGAAGCCCTGACCCCAGCCCTCATCTATAGAGGAAGGTGCTCCATATACCAGCTGGGCAGAAAAGGAGGGAAAATAGACAAAGAAAAAAGAACATGCCTTCCCCAGGGACTATCTAGAAACAGAATCTCACAGGACACGTGGGAGGCCCGGGCAGCTGGGTAGCAGGCAGGAGCAACCTTATGTCCTAACTGATACAGGGCCACTCTCTGCTAGGAAGAGCCTCTCCAGGAGAGGGCTTCCACAAGGCGAGATGTTTCTCCAGGAGGGTGGTGCCAAGGCCAGCAAACCTGCAGGGGTCTGATGATGGAGGCTCTTCCTGTCACATGGTTCTCCTGTGTCCGTGTTTCCCCCCCAGGCTGGGAGCCTCCAGCTGGGGAGCAGATGAAAAGCCACAGGCCTCCCTCAAGAAGCTGGGAGGGAAGTGAACAGGCAGTGGAGCTGATGCAGCAGTGAGAAGGTTAAAAAGGAGGGCCATGGAAACTGGGGATGGGGTGAGGGCTGGGACCACAGCCCTCCATTTCCTGCAGGGGTGTCAGGGTCCAGGGCTTCTGGAGTCCTCAGGGTAGTAGATAAAGCATCAATATTCTATAATCACCCCCGGCCCCCAGGTGGGGTCAGCTCTTCTGAGGGCCGTGATCTGAACAGTCATATGACAGAGGAAGCATGCTACCCACTCCCTGCCCCAGGGCCATGTGGCCAAAGTGGTCAGAGGCAGGGGTTTTTCCATCCAGCTGATGTGAGTTGCCAACTTGGGTGTACAGTGGGAAGAGGGTGTCATGTCGTGAGGATGTGGATGAGGATGAGGGTGATGGCAACTGCAATTGTGACTATAAAGTGTCAACTGTGAGATGTCCGGAGCCATGAGCCAACCATGAGGCCATCTTAGAGCTCTGTTGTTGTGAAGAGACACCATGACCTAGGCAACTTATAGAAGAAAGTGTCGTGCTTGGGGCAGATCCTTGCGAGGGACCCACCCTCTAAGCCTTGGTGCTCTGGCTTCCTCAGTCTTTAGCCAGCGCTTGTCACCTGGGAGAGTGTTTCTGATGCACTAAAGGCTTCACAGCAACCCCTGGAGACAGATGTCACCTGGCTCTGTTGGGAGAATTCCAGAAGTGGGCTTCTCCCTGGCAGGATTTTTTCACAAGAAAGCCACATATACTGGGGAAAGAAGAGTTGATCACACACTGGAGGAAGAACATGGGAAACGGGTGTGCATGAGAGGAAGTCAGAACAGGAGTCCTGAGAAACTCTGGGGCATTAGTTACTTCTGTCAGTGCTGTGGCAAAAATACCAAATAAAGCAACTTCAGGAAGGAAGGGCGTGTTCCAGCTCACAGTTTGAGGGTGCCCAGTCCATGATGGCAGGAAAGCATGGCTGCAGGAGTGTGAGGTGGCCGGACACGTTCATCCACAGCCAGGAAGCAGAGAGAGATGGAGGCTGGCGCTTGGCTCACTTTCTGCTTTTCATTCAGTTGAGGTCCTCGGGCCCTGGCATGATGACTACCATATTCAAGGAGTTAATCCTTCTGGGAAACACCCTCTTAGATACAGCCAGAGGTGATTCTAAATCCAGTCAGGCTGAGGGGGAGGATGGGCCATCACATTAGCTCCTTCAGCTCCAAAAATCACCTCCCCAGAGAAGCCTTCCCTGATTGCCCTGTCCCCTGGCTAAGAAGGGTTCTGCCGGCTTGGGCCCTCCCAGACCTGTGATAGGTGCATAGGGATAGCTAAGGATTGTGGGTGTGTGATTGACAGTCACTGTCCCCTTCCAAGGCAGAGGCCAGGCTAAATCCAGAGTCTGCAGTAGTGGGGTTTTATTTGTTTGTTTGTTTGTTTGTTTGAGGTAAGATCTCATTAGGTGACCCAGGCTGGCCTCCCAATCAAGATCCTCCTGCCCCAGTCACAGTGCTGGGATGATAGGTATGTATCACCAGGCCTGGCCTTTCTACATATGAGGGTTTCACAAGGTGGCCCCAAAGTCCCACAGGAAGGGGTAGAGTGACGTGTGTGTGCGTGTGTGTGTGTGTTTGTGTGTGTGCGTGTATGTGTGTGCTGTTGGCGGAAGTGTCTTTGTCTGTCTGTCTGGTTGGAGGAGGTGCGGGGGTGTTGTCTCTTTTGACTTACTTTCACGGGAGTTGCCAGGGAAACCTCGGCAGTGACTGGCTGATCAGGGCAGGACTCGGAGGGCAGCTGGCGCAGCCCCCTGATTAACAGATCAGGAAGACCCATGCCGTGTGCACCGGGGCGTCTGCCCACTGGTCTCCGTGACATGCATCTCGACCGGAAATTGCCACGATTATTATTATTCACTCTCTTGATTCCTGTCTGTCTCCACATTGCAGTGCTGCCGGAACATGGGCCTTGTGTCTGCTGGCTGAGGGAGGGTGACTCTCGGGGTAGTACTCAGTGAGTCCCAAGGCCATCTGTTTGCTGGTGACCTTCCATACATTCAGTTGCTGTGTCTTTAGGGACACCTGACCCAAAGCCACATACATATGGAGAGCTGGCGAGGCTCAGGGAACTAGCCACTGCAAGTCCCTTCCCTCGGGGCACGGAAACCAGAAAAGCTTAATGTTGTTATTTATATTCGCTTTATTATTTCATTTATCCCAGCAGGCAGCCGGGATATGAGCCCTGTTCCCCGGCCATGAAGAGAAATCGAGAAGAGGGAGGGGCTTCCTCTGAGCCTTGCATGGACCAAGGTGGACAGTGTTGATGCCCAAACTCTGGGCCTGCTCCCCCCATCCCAGGGCTCATTCCTGAAGCCTGCCACACACCACCACCAAAACCCTTCCCATCCCTTTAGGCGCCCAGAGGGCTGTGTGGGTCCCCAGCACTGTTCTGACATATGAAGTGTGCTGTCCCGTCATCCAAGGTTCTTGTCTCTGTGCCTTAGTTTCTGCGATGGGCAAATGAACACGTTCACCGTCCTGCTTCCTAGCTGCTGCTCACCTGGGCTTGTGGCCCTCTGTGGGGGGTGCAACGCTCAGCCATCTTTGCTGACGGTCTTTGCTGACGTGCCAGCAGCAGGGGGGAGGGCCGAACCCTTCCCGCAGCTCTAACCACTCAGGTGGAGGTAGAAGCAGCAGGAAGGGGTCGTCAAGGCAGCAGGTGACAAGGTGTGTGTGGAGGGGAGCGAGTGGAATGGAGAGCGGGCCCTCGGGGAGCAATGAGGGCAGTGTGCATGCTTGTCATCTCATATAAATGATAAACAATAATAATAACATGGCTTCTTGTGTAATGAGAAAGACTACGGAGACCGAATTACCTCCGTAATGGGCTGCGGACGTCAGGGAGCTGTTTGTTCTTGAAGAAAGAGCTGAGGGTTGTCCTCCTCCCCGAACCCCCCCCAACACACACTGCTGCTCCAGGTGGGGAGGTGTGGAGGTGGGGAGGTGTGGAGGCAGATATAGGTTGGGCTGGGGCTCAGAGGAAGGATGCTGTGGGCACGGCCATGTCTTGTTTAGACTCAGGCACACAGTGAACGTGGCTTTCCTGGTCTTCAAGAAGTTCAGGCGTGTCGCTCCCAGCTGCAGCCCGTGAGGACAGGTGCAAGGCCCTCCAAGGTGGCACCCCCACAGCTGGACAGAGGGGTGAAAGTGCAGTGACAGCCTGTCAGCCGGGGTCCAGGATGAAGCAGAGGGCGTAATAAAGGTCTCTGTGCAACAGAGGGTGGGAAGAGGGAAAGAGGGAGGGACCGGTGGGGGTTTGCAGCTGCTTTGAGCCATTGAGGTCTCACGTCATGTCATCGTCACTAAAACATCCAATCCTGACGTTCCTAGGCTTCTTCCACCTTTCAGAACAAGAGTTGTATACCTGGCCCAAACCACGGCACCTAACCCAGGTCACGACTTCCCAGGTCAGAGACGGCATGGCCCTCAACTTCTGCGACAGGGTGAAGCCAGTCCTGTAGGCACAAGCCTGCCATCTCAATGCCTAGCAAACTGCGAAAGAGGGTTCCTATGAGTTTGGGGCCAGCCTGGGGTAGCAACGTGAGACAACCCTCCCCCCATCTAAAAACAAAACAAAACACAGGTGTGTTCCCAACCAGCATCTTCTGGGCTGTAACTGACAGCTGCAGGAACACCCTTCCTGTATCCTGAGGTGTTCTATTATACCGAGGTCTGCTTAAAATCCCGTGAAGGTGAGAGGGCCAGATTCCACCAAGAGGCAGCCCTCGTGAGCCCAGGTGCCCCAGGCCTCCCCTCGGCGCCCTCCAGACAGACACCCCCAGGCCCAAGCAGCAGCCTGCCCAGTCCAGTCAAAATGAGACCCAAGGTATAAGTTCCAGACAAGCAGTGTGGGGGTCTCGAAGGCTTTAGAGACCTTTGGGTGGAGAGGTGGGAGATAAAATTAGGCAGAGAGCCCCCGGAGCTCAGAATACCCTCCTCAATGACATCCATGCAACATTAAAATTAATCAGCTGTGCAGTGATTTTTATTATATAAGCCAATAAAATGGGAAAATTACAATTTCACTGGTAACTGTTGGGCTGAGGGTTTTGATCCTTGTATTTTTATAGCCTCATGGTTCTTTAAGGTTTTTTTTTTTTTTTTTTTCAAATATATTCTTTTACATTGAGTGAAATCTCTCTGAAGTGCTCTGCATGGCCTGCTCAGCCAACACCCCCCCACACACAGACACACACACAGTTCCTTGAACACACACATGCGCACACACACACACACACACACTTCCTTGCACACACAGCACTGTGGCTTCCTTTCTGCTAGGCCATGTAGGCACCACCATGCACCTACATCTCACCCAGGACTGTTTTGTGAGCAGCCCTGGCTTGCAGTGGGAGATGTTGGTGTCTTCAGTTGTTCACTGACCTGCCTTCCTCTTTGCCCTGTGGCTTTCTAGTGAGTCCTTGTTGCTCAGACCCTGAACTGTTGACTGTTGGTGGCCCCAGATGTGTGTGTGGGACAGATCCTTCCTTCCTTCCTTCCTTCCTTCCTTCCTTCCTTCCTTCCTTCCTTCCTTCCTTCCTTCCTTCCTTTCTTCTTTCCTTCTTTTGTTTTGTTTCTTTTTCTTTTTTTTCTGAGACAGGGTTTCTCTGGGTAGCCTTGGCTCTCCTAGACTCATTTTATAGATGAGGCTGGCCTTGAACTCACAGAGATTCCCCCTGACTGTGCCTCCCTGAGTGCTGGCATTACAGGCATGCACCACTGTGCTCATCTGACACAGATAATTTTTATGGGGGCTTGGGAGGTTCAGTGAGTAAAGTGCTTAAGTTTCACTCCCAGCACTCCTGTGGAAAATGTTGGGAAGCTATTGCTCCCAGGGCTAGAAGGCAGAGCCAGGTGAATCCCTGGAGCTTGCTGACCAGCCAGCCTAGCCTGCTTGGCAGACCCCCGGTCAGCCAGAGATCTTTTATCTCAAACAAAAGGGTGGGGAGAGCCTGATGAACAACACCCAAAGTTGTTCTCTGTCCCCCACCCCCCACCCCTGACATGATCATCTCTCTCTTTAAAAGGGGATTTTATTTATACGTATGTGTGTGCATTCCCATGAGTACCAGTGTCTATAGGGGACAGAAGAGGGTGTTGGATCCCTTGGAGCTGGAGTCACAGGTGGTTGTGAGGCAGGCATGGGTGCTGGGAGCCAAACTCAGGTCCCCTGTGGGAGAAGTGTGGTCTTTTCACCACTGCTCACCAGCCTCTAACACAGCTGTTCCTATGCTACCTCTTCTCGTCCTCTTCTTTGTGAAGTGTCTGTCCTCTGTTGCATAAACGATCTGCCCCAAGCCACCTGGTTCTGGGGTGTGAGGCATATGGAACAGACCTTCTCCTAACCTGCAACTAGAACCCCAGACCTAGAGCCCTGACACAAAGAGGTGCAGCTGGCCCACAGAGCGGCCTCCATGACCACAGTGACCAGCAGACAGCATGCGCCTTTATCACAACCAAATGTGACCTCAGTTAACCCACGTCTCATGGGTGGGGAGTGTGTTGGCACCTCACCTTTGGGAGAAGCTTTGTATTGTTACTAACAACTATTGTTTCTCAAGATGCAGAGACAGCCAGGCTCAGGGCTGGTCATTGATATGCTGGTGCATCTTCTTGTTGAGGACATGGAGGTCCTGAGAGTCAGGCAGCTCTCTAAGGTTCTTGGCTAATCAATGGAAGAACTGAGATGCCAACCTCAACCCCACAGGCCCCTGCTCATCCATGCTGCCCTCACCTCTGGAGCTATGCCAGACCACATGACACGCCCTGAAAGCCTATTGGAGCTTCCCAGACTAACTGGGCTGGGCTCTTCACTAAATGAGGGGCAGCTGAGCTCCCTGGAAGGAACCCCTTCCCCTCCATGCAACGGTTTCCTCCTCACAGAGAATCGTCTCTACAGAGCCAACCCTGACTTTCCGAAGCACTTGTGTCCGGGTTTCCCTCGCTTTGGGGAGGGAAGAGCATCTCACATGCCCACACCTCAAGCACAGCAGGGTGGGTTCACGAGTGCTCTGAGCCCTCTGGTTTGAGTGCGTCCCCGCTCTAGCACGTCGCAGCTGGATTGGTAGGCGGACCTTTAGGGAGTGGTGGGACATGACGGCATCAGAGCACTGCCCTCGTGAGTGGGCAGACACATCATGGATTAGCGGGTCAGCATGTTCCCTCAGGATCCAGGTTTTTAGTAAAGCAAGCTCTCTCTGGCCCGCTGGCACTGCCACACTGTGTAAAAGTGTGTCATGGAATCTTCACCAGATATGGAAGAGTCAAAGCTATGAGCTTGGACTTTCGGCATCTACACTTTCAATAGAAATAAACTTTTTTTATTTTCTGTCTTTCTTCCTTTGGAGAAAGAGTCTGGCTCTGTGGTCCATGCTGGTCTCCAGCTCACAATTCAGCTGCCCCAGCCTCATGCTGGGATAACAGGAATGCATCAGCATGTCTGGCTAGTAAACTTCAATTCTTTATAAATGATACAGTCACGGGTATTTTGTTCGAGCAACAGAAAATGGAGCAAAACATCATGTTTTCCCTAAACGGAACACCTCTGCTTCCCCAAGCTGGCCTTAAGAAAGCTGCCTTCCTGTGAAATACTGCCTGCAGAAATCGTGTAACGATCCGTAAAGCCTCAGCCGGGCTTCCTCAGCAGTGTTACCCGAGAGGCAGGACAGAGAAAGTCATTTGTCACCTAGGACCCAGAGACAAATAGCCCCTTTGTGCTTATGGCCAGTTTGCTGTTAGGAACAAGTGATGGAAGGGATTGGAAGAGTTTGCCCTTGGTGACCTCTCCCCAGATGTTGGTAGCTGTTATCTTCTGGCTGTGACTGTACAGTGAGTCACTTGGGACCGGACAAAGACGGGAAAGTCTCTAAACCAGCAGCCCCAGTCTACTGAGTTGACCTATTCCCACAGAATGGGGGCAAGGGAGGAGCATGGCTAAGGACTGGGGATGGGATGCTGAAGAAGAAGGATAAAGTTCCATGGGGTGACTGACTGATCTTCAGGTCAGTCCAGCTGGCCCCTTGAGGGTCACCAGGGGGACAAGTGCCCTAGCCTGGGGAAATTGAGTTGGGGGTGGAGTGTATACATTTTATCAGTGAAAAATAAAACCCAGGGGTGACTGGGTGGCTTTTCAGGCTCAAAGGCAACTCCGCTGACACCCCATCTGTGGTGACCAGCTCAGCCCTCAGTAGCTCCTTACAGGAACACTGTGCTGAGTGTCAGTAGCCACGTCTCCTTAAAGAAACACACCCAAACCTTTTGGGTGCTGCTTCTTGGAGTCACAGAGTCCCTGGATCCCAAGCCCCCTCCTCCCCACCCTCCGCTTCCCACATTCTGTGTGACTGTTGCCTATTGAGTCTCTGCAGCTTCTAGCTGAGCCTGGACCCAGGCGCTCTTAGGCATCATGGAGGTTAATATTGTCAACTTGACCTTGACCTAAAATCACCTAGGAGACAAGCCTCAGGGCATGTCTGTGAGGGTGTTTCTGGACTGGGTTTATTGAGATGGAGAGACCCACTCTGAATGGAGGCAGCACCATTCTACGGGCTCTGGTCCTTAATGAATGCAAAGGAGAAATGGATGCACCAGGAGAGAGGAAGCACCAGCATCCATCTCTTGGCTTCCTGACTGTGGATGCCATGTGACCAGCCGCCTCACATCCTTTCATCCTCATGATGGACTGTGCACCCTCATACCATGAGCTGAAATAAACCCTGTTTCCACCCGAGGTGCAGGAGGGACAGAAAGGTCTCTGCTCCCAGCACGGCTGCTACCCTCTGTGGTAGGACTCACTGTGGGCTGATTCACCTGAACAGACAGAAGGCAGGGCAGGTTCCAGACTCCTGGTTCCTCTCCAATGCCATGTGGCTGCAGATATGTGCAGGCTGGAGGGACAGAAATGTCAGCCTGATAGTACTTTGTAGCCAACAGTGATTGGCACCTGTTCTGTGCCCAGCTCTGGCCCCTGAAGCCAAGGGCACTGTGTTTGGAGTGGGTGCTGTGGTCGCCTAGCAACAGAAGGAAGCTGAAGCCATCCGTTATTTGCCATATATTGGCAGCGTGGTTTCATTTAATCTG
Source organism: Meriones unguiculatus (assembly GCF_030254825.1). NCBI lineage: Eukaryota > Metazoa > Chordata > Mammalia > Rodentia > Muridae > Meriones > Meriones unguiculatus. The sequence continues at coordinate 11,877,422 of NC_083351.1, forward strand.
CCCGATGAAGTCAGATTCCAATCTTGTCCTCTGTGTGGACATTTGACATTTTATTTTGAAATAGGGCCTCAGGTAGCCCAGGCTGGCCTCCAGTGCAAAACAGCCAAGGATGCCCTTGTACTTCTGATTCTCCTGAGTGCTGGGAATGCAGGTGTGTACCATCATACCTAGTTTTACACGGTCCTGAGATTAGGACTGAGATCCTTGTACATTCTAGGTAAGTTCCCTGCCAACTGAGCTACATCCTCAGCCTTGGTCATGAGACTTGATTGGTGAAGTGGCTTGCTCGAGGACACAGAAAGACCAGCTCTTCCTCTCCTTGCCCTTGACCTCTGTCCTATACCATCCAACTGATGTGTCCCAGAGGCCTAGATTCCCAGATTGGCAGTGTCTCCTGCCCTGACTCTGCCTGCCCCGTGTCCTGTGAGATGCATCCTGTGCTGGGACACCCCAGCACCTCAGAAGAGCCTTTCCAGGCATGCTGCCCAAATCCTTTTCTTGGGTTGGGAACTCTATTTACCTTCTGGCTGACAGGCCTGGGTCTAACACAGCACAGCTACGTGTCAGGTCAGAGCAAATCCAGCTGTGGGCATACCATACCTGGGTGTGGAGTGAGGGGAGTGGGGGGAGGGGGAAGGAGGGAGAGGTGCTTCTTCCTCGGTGGCCCTTGTCTTCACCTTAGAAAGCTTCCTCCTCAAGAAACTGACCACCACAGAAGGCTGGACTCAGTGAGCATAGGAGGCAGCCACAGTCCAGGAGTGCTTCCTGGGTCAGCTGTGTGTGCCGGGTGAGCGCTTGGAGTGTGCTCATGTCACTCCTTCTGGCTGCACTGGGTTTTGTAAGTCCTTGATGAGGTGACTGAGGCCTGGAAGGAGAAAGCACCCCTCTCAAGGGGACACGGCTGACATTCCAGGCTCTCTGACAAATGACCAAGTGCGCTCCATACCCTGCACGCTTGTGGGCAGACAATCTCCCTGAAGGAGGCTGTTCTTCACCAGTTGGGTGATGCAAGGTGCTTTCCATCCTAAGACAGTCTCTGAAGAAGTTCTAAGGACTCAGAACTAAGGCATAGAGGCCCCAGGCCACAGAGGGAGTTGTCTGTGATAATTAGCTTTTCTGCCACAGTCAGTGGGAATCAACTTGACAGGGTCTAGAGTGACCTAGGACAAACCTCTGTGAGGGAGGTTCTGGACTGGATCGAGGCAGGGAGCTTCACCCTGGGGGGGGATCACCCTGTGGGCTGGGGTGGCTGAAGGAGGAAGAAGGAGAAAGCCTCTGCCCCAGGCTCCCTCCTGCGTGCCTTCCCCCATGATGGATTGTTTGTTGAACCTCGATTCAAAGTAAGCCTTTCTTTCCTCAAAGAGAGAGAAAAAAAAAAGAGTAGCTTTTGTTAGTTACTTTGTCAGCTCCATGTGAGAAGCGGCATTGCAGTCTCCATGCCTGCCTGTCCTTGGGCACAGTTCTACCTTCTCGCTGTCTGGGTAGATCATCTGACCCCAGGCCAACACCACTGGAATCTGCCAACCGAATTCAGTTTGTCCTTCAGGGTGCCTGAGGCCTCTTCACACAGTTCGTCTACAGAGAAAGGACTCACCCCAGGTGACACGGAATCAAGGATGACTGGGCTTTTCTTTTCAGAAGCTTCCACACCTCACACGCCATCAGATCACCCAGCCTGTCCTTGTCCCGGCCTTTGCTCGGTGACATGATGACATTCTGCATTGTTGCAAAAGGGTGGAGGGAGGGAGGGGTGGAAATATCCACCCTCAACAACCAACAAGAAATAATTAGCGAACATTGTATCATTAAACACTAGACTTTAATTAAATCGCATGGAGATAAATACTTTGAGAGACCAGAACGGAGGAGCCCAGAGCTGGCCGAGCGCTCGGCATAATGGAGTAATAGACGCTTGAACAGCGCCAAGTCAGGGATTCTGACGCGATTAAGATGCTGACTAAATTGGGCTGTCACCTCGCAGGCTGCACCGACCACCTGAAAATTGCTCATTATCGTCCACGTTTGATCTTCCGGGAGCTAACAAGCCCGTGCACAAATCGCTGCAATGATCAAAGGGCCCGTTTATGTGTGATTCTGTCCCTTGCTGGGGTCCCCGGCTCGGTCTCCATCTCCACTTTCTCATTTGTAATGAATCATCAGCGACAGCAGCCTGTGGGGAGAGGGGTAACTCCAGAGACACTGGCCTTATCCTTGCCCTCCCAGGCTGGGGAAGGCGTGTGCTCTCCAAGGTACCGCGGTGCCAGTGCTGCTGGCCAGTGTTTGACTCCTACCCCAGACATCTCCCTTGCCTCTGATCTCTTCGGCCTGCCTCCCAGCTGTCCACCCTGGCATGAGTGTCGGCTGCTGCGCTCTCTCTTCATCTGTCCCCACTTTGACAGAGAGACACCTGTTAAAGATCAGAGCTTATGAATAGAGCTCCAGCAATGTCCCCCGTAGCTTGTGCTTGAACTTGGGGTCTTGGGCATGCTGAGTACAAGTCAGATGTCAGCAAAGGATGGAGGCCACCAGGGCTACCCATGCTGGTCAGCAAGAACTGCAGGCAGGTAGGCGGTGGTTTGTTTTCCTCAGACCTCTTTAAATATATGGGCCTTCCCTGGAAGGTACCACTCACTCTGAGGGAGGGTCTTCTGTCCTCAGAGACTCTTTCTGGAAAGGTCCCCATCGGCTCTCTCAGAAGTCTATTAGTTGGTTCTGGCTTCACCAAACTGACAATCAAGATCGACCATCTTAGGGGCTTGAGGGTGTGAATCAGGGAGAGGAGGCCATGGCCTGGAGGTGAGCCCAGAGGCCTCAGAGTCTGATGTGCCCAGCTGTGAAGTGGAGGATGCTCAGACCAGATGGCTGAGCCAGCCTGGGCTTGGTACAGCTCTTGATGGTAGAGCTGACACACAGGTGACGCCAGGAAAGGAAGACAACCTTTCAAGGCTTTTCCCTTCCCCAGCACACCCCTCCTAAGAACAGAGTGTGGCTCCGTGTCCCACTGCAAGCCACTTGAGGGAAGGGACCACCGGGGACTCAGCTTCTTCTTCTGCAGGAGGGAGATGATGACCACAGGCCTGCTTAGGTCTGGGGAGAAGGCTTTACTAGGACAGTGTGGTGATGGGGCTGGTGTGGATCCAGCTGTTACTGCCTGGGATGGTTCCTATCACTTGCTCACTCATTCTCTAGTTATCTCATCATTCACTCACTCATTTGTTCATTATTCATTCACTATTATTCATTATTATTCATTCTCTCATTATTCACTCACTCACTCATTATTTCATCATTCAGTCACTAACTCATTCCTTATCTCATCACTCATTCACTTATCATCTCTTCACTCACTCATTCATTATTTCATCATTCACTCACTCACTCACTCACTCACCCACCCATTCAACAGATGCTTAAATGTTTCCACTGTGGCCAGGCCGTGTTCTAGCTTACTTAGAATCTGTCTTAATTTTCTTTCTAGTGCTATGGCAAACAGCGCAACCTAAAGCAAACTGGGGAGGGAAGGGCTTATTCCAGGCAGCGGGTATAGCCTGTTGTGAAGAGAATCCAGGGCAGGAACTCCAGGCAGGAACTCCAGGCAGGAACCTTGAGGCAGGAACTGGAGCAGAGGCCAGGGAGGAAGTGCTTTCTGGCTTATTCTCATGACTTGTTCAGCATCAACTTCCAGCCTCTTGCTTAGGGGCGGCACCACGCATGGTGGGCTGGACCCTTCCACATCAATCATTAATCCGGAAGATGTCTCCACAGACTTGCCCACAGGCCGTTGTGATAGAGGCATTTTCTCGAGGTTTCTTTTTTCAGATGGCCGATACTTGAGTCAAGTTGACAACAAACAAACAAACAAACAAACAACCTAAGCAGCGCAGTATCCATCCACGGATAAAAAGGGACTGCTCCTGCTCTGAGGGGCGGGCACACCAGCAGGGAGAAAAGGACAGGAACGAGGTCAGATTTGGCATGACGTAGACATACAAGCCTATATTCATACTTGGCCTCACATGCGCAAGGAAACTGACCTTTTCTTGTGCCATAGCTAATGCATGCCAAATATGGCAGACAGACGCAAGCTAGCCTTCCCTTACACCATAGGTAAGAGCATATTTTTAGTTTGTTGGAAAGTAATATATGCTGGGAAAAGGGGGGAAAGGAAGGGGGCAGGGTGAGGGTGAGTGAGCAGCGGACTAATTTTTGAGGAGGAGAGGGGTAATGAGATAAAATATCTTAAAATATTGTGTGTGCATGAACGCACACAGGAGAGTTCACATGCCCCGGCATGTGCCGTAGCATGCATGTGGAGGTCAGAGGACCAATGGCAGGAGCTGGTTCTCTTCTTCTACCGTGGGAGCGCTGGGGATAGAACTCAGATCTCAGGCTAGGCAGCAAGCACCTTTGTCCGGTGAGGTGGTGACAGCTTTGCACACAGCATTTGTGATGGCTGGTGTTGGTTGTCGAGCTGACGGCATCTGGCTTCACCTAGGAGACAGGCCTGCATCCAGGCATGCCTCTGAGGGACGGTCTTGATAGATTAATTAAGGTGGGAAGACACACTTTAAAAGAGGACCGTGCCATTTCCTGGGCTGGAGTCCTCGACCACAACATAGAAAGGAGATAGGAGCCAGGCACAGGCACTCATCTTCCTCTGCCTCCTGATGGCAGGTGCAATGTGACCAACCGCCTCAAGCTCCTGCCTTGTTGACTTCCCGCCATGATGGATTGCACCTCAGCCAAAGCAGACCCTTCCTTCAGTTGCTTTGGCCAGGCATTTTATCACGGCACTGAGAAAAGTAATTAAGGCAACAGGTGATCATTAAACCATCCAGGGCTAAAACCAACAGAATCTGGCAAACGTCCAGCCACAAGATGTTATCTAGCCTCGAGGAAGATAAACAGATCGCATCCTCCTGGCCCTGATGAGAGCCCTGCCCACCTTCCACCTTCTTGCCACAGATGTCCCCCTACAAGGACAAGGCCCTCTCTGGAGGCATGGGGAAGAGAGCGAACTTGAGCTGAAGGGCAAACAGGAGCCCAGGGCATAGCAAGCAGAACACACGTAGGCAGACTCAATAATTTACACGGCTCCTTTAAATATTTACATCCCCAGCTGCTTAAGATGTAGAGCTCTGCCTTTGAACGGATGCTTGTAGTTTGATCACAGAACTAAAGACAGCTGATAGGTTTTGGGGTGGAGGGCATGGCCAGGATGAGGCCCTCAGGGGCTCTTCAAAGTAGCTGCTTCAGTTAGAGGAAGAAACTCCATGCTGCCATTCATCATCTCCTTGGACCATGCATGGACCACAGTGGGAATGGGTACAGGACATCACTTATTTTTCATCCTTTCCATCCCTCCCTCATCCATTCATTTTCTCACTAGTCTTGCTGTCTCTGGAGCCAGACATCCCAATTTCAAATCCTGACTCCATCCTGTGGGCCTGGCCGTGTGACCTGTAACCTCTCTGGTTCCCAGCCCCCTCTGTAAAGCAAAGAGATGAGCAGGAGTAAATGAACATACCGTGTCTGAAACTGGGTTGGCCACTTCTGGAGGGCTCAGTAAATATTGCAGCTAAGACAGTAGCATCATTCACTCACTCACTCATTCATTCATTCATTCATTCTCTAAGGAAATATTTGCTGAATGCCCAAGATGTACCAGGTGCCTTGAGAGTGCAGCAGGAACTGCCTCAGGGAAACTCCACTGAGATCCTGATCTTCTGTCAGGTAAAAGTCTGCAAGGTGAGTTGACATTGCCTCAGGGCTTGGACTCAAGAGCAGCGAGGTCTTCTGCGGAGCCATTTGGAAGTCTGCAATGTCTTGGGGATGAGGCAGACTCTCAGAAAAGTGTGGGATGGTCTGAGTTTCCCAGCTGGGGTCAGGAAGAGCAGAGTGTGACTCAAGGTATGCCCGACTTCCGAGCCCATGCGCTCAACAGACACGCCAGAGCATCCCCCGAAGTAGGAGCAAAGATCTCACAAGTTGGGCAAGTGTGGGTCTGAGGCAACTGTGGGAGCCTGGCTGCCACACAATGCCACCTCCTCCAAATACTGCCAGGGAGGGAGCTGCTGGGAGCATCCCGCTGAAGAACCCATCAAAAGGGCCCTCTGCGTAGCAGCCCCGGGCAGCCGCACCTAGCAATCCCAGTCTCGTTCCAGAGGCTGTGGCACAGCTGGCTTAGGAAGCAACCCAGACAGGTTGCTTCCCAGATGACAGGTGACATCACTTTCTAACCCCCCATCTCATCACCCGCCGCACGCCTTAGGAGACAGTTAAGGTGGTGGTTCATGCCTGTGCTGTGGACGAAAAGGCAGATGCTCAGAGACGTTGATCAGCCTGCCCAAAGTTGCACAGCAGAGGAGTAGCGGAGTCTGAGCTTGAACAGAACCCACCCCCCACCATCCTCGGATGGGGCTGGAGCATGTGGCACAAAAGGGAAGGAATTCACAGGGTCAGAGCTGCCGGTGGGCACACGTCCCCTGCAGGCATGGGGACTGCTACTGGAAGAGGCTCCAGACCCAGAAAGGTCCCCCGGACTCTTTCTAAAACAACACCGACGTCTTTCTGTGCCTCAACCCATCCGGGACATCAGAAGTGTTTGGATTAGAACTCACGGTCAATCAACTCCCAGTCTGGCCCCAAGCCTGCCAAGGCGCTAATGTGGGAACCTTCCTCCACCATACAGTTCCGTTTCAGACAAGGTAAATAAGCTAGATAGAGAAATGGCTGGTAAAGTGATGGCCACACAGTCATGAGGACATGAGTTCTGGCTGCGATTGATCCCCAGAACTCAGAACTCATGTGGGCATGGTGGTGTGTGCTTGCAATCTTGACCAATTATGAGACAGGCGGGCCCCTGGGGCTTGCTGGCCTGCAAGGTTAGGCTAATTGATGCACTCCAGGCTGAGTGACACTGTCTCAGAAACAAAATGAAACAACAACTGCAACCACAGAAAACCTAGATAGATGATGAGACCCGAGACTGACCTCTGGCTTCAGCATACAGGTATAAACACACACACACACACACACACACACACACACACACACACACACACACACACTAATTGCTGTGAGTTGCATTTTACAAACCAGTTAATAGGAGGACTGCCTACCTGCCTTTTCCCTTGCCACCGTAAATATTCTCTATGTCTGCGGGGTCTCCTAACCACCTTGCCTTGCCTGGGGCTGTAGTGATGGGAGCCTGAGGGAAGCTCGTCTTTGGTCCTCCTTTCTTTCGTCCTCCAGCTCAGTGTCGCCCCAGCACCAGGCTATCTCCTGCGAGCAGGAGCACCTTCTCTTGGGTAACCAGGCATTGCACAGCAGCGAGAAGAGGAGCTGAAATCATGTTGATTTTTGCTTCCCTTAATGTAAAACAGGATTGCCTTCATTTCCGATTTCGTGGGTTTATCTGACATGGCCAAAGCCCCGGTTATCTCTGCTCCACTAAGTCTTGAGATTGGTTTGGAGTGTGAGCATATATTCTTGGAAACTATTAAAAGTGCTTTAATTGGCTGTTCTGGGGTGCCCTCCACCCTGCTCTCCAAATGCACCATCCTTCATTGTCTTTCTCAAGATGGAGGGGGAGGGGCTGGCAGCCGGAGTCTGTGGATATGGGTGCATTTCCTTCTCTCTGAAACAGGGAAGCACAGGCTCCAGGTATCAGATCCCACCTTTGCTCACAGCCCGCATCTGAATTCTTCACGAGACACCCACTGGCGCTTCCAAGGAGGCTCTGGTAAAAACCCAAAGTGTGCTGACTTAATAAAAACCTGGGGTGAGGGATGCTGAAGAGACGGCCGGGTCAGTAAGGCGAGTTTGCCTTACAAGCGTGAGGACCTGTGTTCGGATCTCGGGCTCCCGCGTCAAAACCAACCAAGCCAGGTGTGGCACTGCCTGCCAGCCGTCCCAGGGCTGCAGAGGCAGAAGCAAGAGGATCCCTGGGGAACAGCCAGGCTACCTGAATCAGCAATCTCCAGGATCAAGAAGAGGCCTTTTAAAAAAAATAAAGCGGCGAGCAATTGAGGAGGAAACTTGACATCAACCTCTGGCATCCACAGTCACGCACACGAGCAGACACACAGGAGCAAACAAAACAACCCTGACTGGAAAATGAAAACACGGGGATGTGGGCGTTCCATCGGGACTTCAGAGAGGAAGCTAGAGCCTGGGGTGGTGAAGCACAGTCGGACGGCGCGCGTGGAATCAAGGTGACCTGACCTGTGGACCAGCCAACATGCATTGGTTAGCTGCTACCCGTGTGCCAATAATGGCGCTCTTCCAGCACAGAGTAGCCAGACCCTGAGAGAGTCATGAAGCCCTTTGGGGCCTGTCTCTTGTCAGATTCTTGGGCAGTTAAGTGAGAGGGGTTTGGGAATGCACATGACACCTAGCGGGTAGCTGACAGGGCTCCAAGTGGCATGTGTGGATGCCTTCTGCCTGCCACCTGCTGTACAGGGCACAGCTTTGTTCACATCTACTCCTGTAAAAACATGCACGGAGGCACGCAGACAGAGGTGGGTGCCTCCTTGAGTCTTTCTGGAGTTACTTCTAGAATATTCTTGATGGAGTGGCTGGTATGTGGTAGGTACAGAGTGTACATTTATTAAATGACCAACAATGAGAGTCTACGATTTGTGTGTGAGAGTGAGTTAAGTAAATAAAATGGCAAACCAAAGAACAACAACACAGAAAATGAATAGAAAATAATCTTTCGTTGTCTCCTTTTCCTTTCCAATTCAGGCCACCAGATTTAAAAACAAGATAGTAGTTAAGCTGGAATTTCAATTTTTAAAATTACACCATGAGGATGGAGAGTTGGTTCCATGGTTAAGGTGGTCCCTCCAGAGCACCAAAACCGTTCCTAGCAACCACCTCACCTGTAGTGTACAACCAGCTCCGGGGATCTGGCTCCCTCTTTGGTACTCTGCATGTATCTGCATTCACACATGCACAGACCCACGCACAGGCACACATATGTGTATATATTTTAAAAATTATAAAAATAGAACTTTAAAATGACATCATTCTGTAGTAGAAATACATCCCAAATACAATATGATCAAATATTCTGTGGGTTGTGTTTATATATAAACATTATTCATAATGCATCCGTTTTTTAAAAAACACTACTTGGCTACTCACCCATTCCAAATGATCTGTTCCCAAACTCTACATAGTTAGATGCCATGAGAAGACTCAGGAATTATAAGTGTTTGGTTTCTGTTTGGTTTCTTTTGAGGGAGCAATGAAGTAAGACCCTATAATCTGGCCTCTGACATTATAGTTCCTCAAATCTGAGCACAAGCTGGGCAACTGCCGGTCACCACCCCCTCCTGTCTCCACCGTTGTCTGGTCCCTTAGACACTGTGTGCAGCTGAGGTCAGTGGCTGGGCAGATTGCCTCTGCTCATACTTAGCATTAGCCCAATGCTCTCAAGTTCACACAGCCAGCTCTACAGGGACACACTCCAAAGCCCTGAGTGGACCCCTCCACCCTCCGACAGCATCCTCGGGCCTATCTATAACGTGTTTTCTCTTTTCATCAGGTACTAAGAGAGTGAGGGGCGGGTACTGTACTACATGGATACATGTGTGAAGAGACGACGCAGGTCCCGGGAGGGATGGGGGGAGGGATGGGGTGGGGTGGCGGGAGACTTCGTGAGGACACTCGGAACAGCACACAATTTTTGATAGTTAATTCTACAACTTCCCGGTTTATATTTTCAGGCCCTGGCCGGCCTGAGGTAGCAGGAAGAGAAGGGCATATGAAAACAGTTCTTTGTCCGCTGCTGTTTTCTGCGGCATCCTCCCTGCACTGGCTTCCCAGGGCACTGGCTGCACTCTCCTTCCTTTCCTCCTGAAGGAGCCGGGAGGCTCCTGAGAGATAAGCGCCTGGCGTGGTCTGGGAAGCTGTCCCTCTCCTTCAGCAATGGCTCTTCCTCATCCTGACAGGACCCTCCTGCTGCCATGAAGGGGGTGAGGGGAGGATACGTGTGACAGCAGGAACTGAGATAGCTTGAAAGAAGGGCAGGACTTGGAGATTTGAAAGGTGGGGAGAGGTAGAGGGGCCTGACTTCCCCACTTCCCCGGCTCTCTGCTCTCAGGCACATGCCCTCTGGCTTTGTTACCTCATGGAGCCCCGGCACGAGCTATGGAGGTGGAGAAGACGCACTGGGAAGCTGCAGCAAGCATGGCATTGTCGTGGTTCATCTGTCTTCAGCATCACATTTCCCTCCCCCCAAAGTTATGGATTGGGGGTCCAGACCACCTTTTAGACATTTCAGGGGACCTCATGCCTAGGGCAGAGCCATCTGTCTTTGCTCTGGGTGTTCAAGGAGTCAGTAGAAACCCAGTTTTAGCCTGGGAAAGGACAGTTGCTCTTCAGACTGTTCCCAACTTCTGTGTCCCTGAGTCCTCCCACCAGTCCCACGGTGGGCCACACTGACTCCCTGCAACTAGGTGGCTAGTGTCAGTTGAAGACAAGCTAAGCTGTTTGTCTCTAGGTCCTGGAGTGCTCTGTCCCTTTGTCCCTCCCTCTGTCCCTCCCCTTGCTCCCTCCATGAATGTCCCTCCCTCCCTGTCCCTCTTTCCTTTCCTCTCTTTCCCTTCCTTCTTCTCTTCCTCCCTCCTTCCTTCTCTCCCTCCTCCTTGTCTTCCTCTCTCCTTCTCTCTCTCCCTTTTTTCTCCCTCCCTCCCTCCCTCTCTCTCTGCACAGCCCCAGTATTGACAGCCTCCCACACTGCAGACAAGCACTGCACCACTGAGCTGCATCTCCATTTCCTGTTGCATTTTCTTTTCAGCATCTCACTCAGTTGCCTACACTGACCTTGGACTCACTCTGCATTCCAGACTGGCCTTGAAATTGCAATCCCCCTGCCTCAGCCTCCTCAGCAAATGAGGCTGTACTATCAGACCTGTACAGGACCTGGTATCTTCATGCCCCCTTTTACCAGGGGGGAAAAGTTCTGGAGAATTTTTGTCCCCGAGTGCAGCCCCTTAACTGTCCTGTGTCTGTCTGCATGCATCTCATTATCACTTCTATTCAATCGAGTCTGAGGTCAGGCTCATCTATTCCATTCTCCTCAGCCCTGCTTTCATTTGGGGATGGAGAGTGATGGCTCCCACCCCAACATGGCCACTGGGTGAACTCGGTTCGCCACAGAACCTGTCCCTTGCTCCCACTCTTGGCAGTAAGTGCCCTCCCCATTCCTCAGAGCTGCAATCTCTTTCCTGAGCAGTATTTCCTTTATTTCCTCTCCATGACTCCAGCCGATCTCCCTGGAAATATACTTCTCTGCTATTAAAAGAAGCCCACAGTCACTAAACACATTGTATATCGTCTCTGAAGGCAAACGGCCTCAGGCTCCTGCAAGGATAAGCTTGCCAGTAGGAGGGACAGGCCCCTGTCATGGCCATTGCTGGGGAGCTACACAGCACAGGCCCAGACCCCTTCTCTGGGGTTCAGGGGAACCTGGGGAGTACAAGAAGGGGGCAAAGAGATTATGTCTGTTCCAGAGGGGGCCTCACTTCTGTCCTGCAACACTCCTAATGGATGCCCATAGGAGCAAAACGTGCTGGCAGCCCCGACCAGGATACTACTCAAGGTTTCCTGAAGGCACTGACCCCCCTGGGGTTCAAAACAGGGAGGAAGACAATGTTTTGTGCACCCAGAAAGGACCACAATGAGGATTGGGGGACAGCTTAGTGGCTCAGGTTAGACTCTTGGCACTTGGGATGCTGAGACAGGAGGGCCTCAAGTCTGAGGCTAGCCTGGACTATATAGTGAGTACCAGGCCATCCTGAGCAACAACGTGAGGCCCTGAATCAACCTGCTTTCCCCGAAATGAAATGCTTATATGTTCACACTTGCCTGTCCCCTACCCATGACCCTGCTTGGGAGTAGGCTGTCCCGCTGGCTGACACAGCCAGAAGCCCTGCAGCATGGAGGCTGTCCAGGGCTCTGTGAGTCCAGAGGCAAGAGAAACTGCCCACTGAGGGTGTGGTGTGACGGAGGGGGGAATCCCAGAACTCAGGCAGCTCCCGTTCTGATGGGAGAACCCAGCACATGGGCCTAGAAGGTGGTGAAGGGTCCCTGACCTCCCAGTGGCTGGGAGCTCCAGGCCAGGGACAAAGCTCCATGTCTGGTCCCAGGAGTTGAACGGTACAGTAGAGAAGAAAGGATTGTAGAAGGTAGGCCTCAAGCCTGCAGGGAGCCCTCTTCCTCCATCCTCCATGTCTGCTTCATGACACCACTCATGTTTGCAGAGAGGTTCCTCGGTCAGAAGAAACTGATACAATGCTCTCCGGTCCTGTGACACCAATTCTAGGGTGGCTGCCAGGCTTTTGCTCCCAGGCTCAATCCTCCGACTGCCCTTGGTCTGACTGTAAGCACCTCCCCCACTAACACTTGGGCTCATCCACCTGTTTTCATTTCCCACGTCTAGTAGTGCACAAATAACCCACATCTTCTAGAATTCACCTGTCTCCCACAGCGGGCAGGCTCCTGGCTTCCGCAGCTCCTCACACCGTGCCTGGCCACACACGTGTGCGACACTGACTGAGCATACGCTACGTGCCTTCGCTTCCTCATTGCAGATGAAATTCTTGTCACCTCCTGGGTCCCAATCCCCCGCTTCCCCGCCTGGAGTTCTCTCCCTGACTTCTCCCATCATGCCTCATCCTCCTGCCGGTTTCGGTAGCAACAGTTACACCTCTGTTTAATAAATGACACCTGGGATGGCTGACTCTCTGCCTGTTGGTCCCGAGGCTCCACCAGGCGAGGAAATGTGTCTCGTTGTTTACTGCCCTGCCCTGAGGTTCAGCATGACACTGGCTGGGAAAAGCCCCCAGGGGATCCTTGCCAATTGTCTGATGGTCCAAGCAAGCATGCAGCCAGAGTCCTCTAGCCTCTCCCTGCTTTAGAAGCCCATCTCGAAGTCATTGGCCCCCAGAGAGCTCACTCCTAGGACACTGTTTAGTTTCGGTCCCAGAAAACCCTTTGGCAATGCCGCTTTCCTCCTTCAGATTGAACCAGCCCCTCACACCGACCGGCTTGGGAAAATTTAGAGAGCTGGATCTTGCCACAGGTTGACAGCAATGGGTAGAAAGCAGTGTCCCACAAAATGGGCGCTGTTTACAGAAACAGAGTGCAGGCACTGGACAGTCGCCCATCCTACCATCCCATCCCTGATAGACTCCGGGCATAGAAGAAGTCCTGGCGAGGGTCCCCCCCAGTCACCCAAGGGGTGAGGCGCGGGGTCACCTGACACACACTAGAGGAGAGTCAGATGCTAGAAATATCTGCAGCAGAGGAACTGGAGATTTATGGAGCATGGCAGGTAGATCCCAAAACACAGCATTAAGTGGAAAAAATTAAGGCACACAATGAGATCTATAGCCCAATACAATTTATGTAAATTAAAACGCATCCGCACGATAAGCGACGGCATATATTTCACTGGAGGCGTCCATGTCTGGTGATATAGATCGGGATGTTAGAATGGGATGGGGGGGGTGGCATTCTGTGTGGAGGGAAGGGATGGAATGCAGCCAAAACACAGAGAGAGAAGCGGGGCAGGATGCCACCATGGTCATGGAGGGGTGGGGGTGGGGCACGTGCTGCGCTTGGCTAATTCAACTGTTTCCAAGAGATCGTGGCAACCCCTGGTGAGCTAACTGGGCTTCCTTTCCTGGATCTCAGCTCCATTCCAGAACAGGGTTAACAGGGCTCCCAGCCTGAGGAGTCTGACAGCTTGGAACCACTAACTTTTCCTGTGTGTCCTAAGGGCGTCCAACGGCATCTCTGGTCTCTACCTCTCCAATGTCTCCAGCCATTGGTGGATGTCCCCCAGAAGACAAACCTCCCCTAGTTGAGAGCCAGCCAGTTGGAGTGAAGCCTTGCAACCTGCTCTAGGTCTTCCAGGAAAACAGCCCATACCTGTTGACAGAGACCCAGGCACTAGCCACCAGGGTCCTGTGCATACTTAAATTAGGGTTCCGTGGAGACTCCGGTTACAGCTCACAACTCCTACAGCCCACAACAACATCTGCCTTGGGCTTCTTTCTCTGTTTAACCTGAGGGTGCATTTGTGTAGAACATTCCGTTTCTGCTTGCAGAGTGGGATGGAGGAAGGCAATGGGGGCTCAAGGAGTAAGCACTGGAGGGACCTTTCTCGTCTATACACTAGGGAAGTGGGTGGGAGGTGAGCATCTCTTAGTCACTGGCAGGGAGGGCAGACTGTGCTGATGTGAGGTGTGGGTGGGTGACTTGCTGAATGAGTGAGAGCCCCTGAGACTCGCCAGGAATGGCCGTCACTTCTGAACAGCTCTTTGTGGGTGTGCACTGACTTACAGACTCAGGAGCCGGGACGTAGCAGGATCAAAGCAATGACTGAGCGAGGCTCCTCCCAAGGCTCAGCACATTCTGCTCAGCCAGGCCTCAGCTCCAGAACAGAAGGGCATATACCGCCAAGCTGTGGTCCAAATGCTGAATGCCCCATATGGGCCAGTGCTTTGGTGGTTTCTTCCCTGCCTCCATCAGCCCCAGGCCACTGTCCACCTGCTACCCCATGCTACCCTGTTTCCGGTGAGCCTCCAGCATGGCACAACACATATTTACTTCAGATCTCTCTTCCACCCTTGATTGTCAACATCCGAGAGGCAGAAGCTGTGGCTGGCTCATCTCTCCACCTCCAAGATGAACTGATTTTGGACAGAGGCAGGTGACTAACCTGTTCACATCATTCTCATTGGCAGCCCACCTGTGCAGAAGAGTTTTTCTGCCTCCCAAAATGAAAGAACATTTTGGATGGGAACTTCTACCCAGCTATGGGTAATAAGCGTGTACTAGGTCACCTGATGCCCTGTGCATTTGATCTCTTCAAGTACACCGAGGGGTCTGGGGAGGGGCCTTATCTTATTAGTTCTTCGTTCTTGGTACTTAGAGCAAGAATATTCAGATAGAAAATGGCCACGGATAGACAGATGGATAAATGGAAGGATGGATGGTGGATAGTTTGATCCATGGATAGATGAATGAATGAATCAACTGACAGACTGATGCATGAATGGATAGGTGAATGGATCAATGGAAAGATGTATGTATGTATTAGCTACAGATGGATGGATAGATATATGTGTGTATGTACAGGTGGATGAATGGATAGACAAATGAATAGGGTGTGGATGGATGGATGGATGAATGGATGGATGGATGCACGGATGCATGGATGGATGGATGGGTGAATGCATTGATGCCTGATGAAAATATAAGCAAGAAATCAGACAGATGATAAGATAGAGGTAGAGGGGTAGAGGCTTGGTAGTTTGGTGGGAGTATGGATTTATGAATGAGTGAGCAGAGAAACAGATGCATGGGTGGAGCCGGAGTAATGGTTACATGAATGAGAGAGAAAGAGAAGATTGGGGAAAGGACGAGTGGTGGGTGGGCTTCAGGAGTGGGTGGGGCACCTTGCTGGGGTTCAGGGTGAGGGGAGTTCGCATGGGTGGGTGCTGCAAGCAGAATGAGTCAATCCGAAAATTACAGCTGCTGCTGCAATGGTGGTGCAAAGGCCCAAATTCTCTGCGGCTCCCAACATCTCACTCAGACTTCTTTCGGTGAGATGGCCCTTCTGAACTCCATTTCATCAAATCCCATCCCAAGACCCCCTTCCTTTCCAGTTCTCGTCCCTTTCCAAAGCTAGGCTATAGCGTGCCAGATGGACGCCTTCCCAGGAAGTTGGGCTCCAGTCCCTGCCTCTGCGCTTAGCGCTCGCAGTGAACAGATTTAATACTTAACTCCGGCGTCTCTCCGCTCCTCACCTGCCTGAGGAGGTAGAGGCAGCAATTTGCATATTTATTAAATATCTCTTAGCAGGGTACACAGCCGCAGTGCCGCATCCCGCTCCCGCTGGCAGACAAGCTACGCGATCAGCGCCGCATCACCGCCCGATAAATAGCTATTAGGACCCACGGTGCTGCGGGGGGGGATACAGGGGCCGTGGGAAGCAGGGGCCTTGCTGGGGATGAGGCCCCCGGGGGCCCAGCACGCAGTTGTCACACACTTGCTGGGCAGCAGGAACTGCTGTTTGTGGCCCAGGCAGAAAGGGCTCCTGGGGCATCTGTTCAGTCTCTACCTCAGTGGGGCACCCCTGGAAATCAGCTGTTCTTTCAGAAAACCCCAGGAGGAGAGGTTCCAAAGCACACTTGCTTTGTGTTTCTTCTGCTGTTCAGGATGCCTGGAAGCCCTCCCTACCATCTGCACCAAGGAGTGCCTGCCTGGGCACAAGGTCACTCCTGATCCAGGGTCTTGAGTCAAAACAGAGACCCATCCACTGTGGGTTGGGCCATCTTGCCCCCAAGTGAGTCACTTAGTGAGGTTCAGTTATATCCAGGGCCATGGTTATGGGGTCCCTGGATAGGTGCTGGGTGCCCTTCTGGGGATCAAGAGGTCTCTGACTGAAGCCAGGATGAAATGCCCCTGAAAAGTTCATTCTGGGGCAGGGCACTGCTCACCTTTTTGCCTCCTGCCACAATGTCTAGGTTGGGTTCTGGGGAGCCAGCCTGTCCTGGTGTGGGTCTCTCTTCACTTCTTCCATCTGGGTAGCTCTGGGAAAGTGGCAGCATGTCTTTGAGGCTCATCTTTCCCATCTGTTCAATGGGGTTGATGGACTCCAGTACATTGAGGGCTGCCTGGGTCTCAGAACAAGGCCCAGCTTCAGTCTAGCCATTCAGGAAATGTTTACTATTGTTAACAAGTCTTAGAAACTTCAAAATACAAAGCCAGGCTGGTTTAACTCCCTATGGTCAACTGTGCTCTGAAAATATACAATGGAAAATTCAAGAGTTTGGCAATTCATAATGTTTAAACCTAAGGCCTTTCTTTCTTTCTTTCTTTCTTTCTTTCTTTTTTTCTTTCTTTTTTTCTTTCTTTCTTTCTTTCTTTCTTCCTTCCTTCCTTCCTTCCTTCCTTCCTTCCTTCCTTCCTTCCTTCCTTCCTTCCTTCCTTTCTTTCTCTCTCTCTCTCTCTCTCTCTCTCTTTCTTTCTCTCTTTCTTTCTTTCTAATGTAAATGAGTGTTTTATCTGCATGTACACCTACATGAAGATGCCAGAAAGATGGTTGTGAGCCACCATGTGGTTGCTGGGCAATGAACTCAGGACCTCTGGAAGAGCAGATCGTGCTGAGCCATCTCTCGAGCCCCTTGAATGCCATTCTTGATGGCAAGCTGTAATTTTGCTTGCCTTCATCCTGCATGGGATATGAGTCATTCCATCTGTTGTGTCCATGCTGTATGCACTACCCACCCGCTGGTCATTGAGAAGCCTTTTTGTTTACTAGATCAACTATCTCAGAATCCTATGCTAAGTTCAAAGGATAATTATTCTAATAAATAATGGCTCCAGCTGTAAGAAGGTGACATAAAGGTGGCATGAGGACCTAATGCACAGAAGTTCATGGTTACTCTGGTTCTGGGAAGCAATGCAGGGCAACGAGAAGAAATAAAGCTCGCTACTATCCACAGTTTGGTCTTTCATTGGGGATCTTGGACCATGTCCATCATGGATAAAGGAGCTGCTACATTCTGCTGGCTCTGCACAGACTGTGAGTCCTCAGGACTCTTCAGGTAATGCAACATCCTCATTCTGCAGGTGATGAAACGAAGCCCAAGAATAAGGGAAGAAATGCACATAGGCAGGACTCATCTTTCTTGGTCTCCTCACTCAGGGAAAATTACAAGGGGGTGATCTGGATTGGGGTGGACCCAGGGAGGCTCCTATGCCCTCCGGAAAGTTCTCATAAACATGAGGCCCGCTGCTTGTAGGGTTGCTGCAGACAGCAAAAATCTCTGGTCGTAAAGTAATCCTCATAAAAGAAAGATGAAAAGAAAAAAAATGCACAATAAAAGCAGCAATGTCCCTTAGGGAAAGAGCAGAAAGAGGCTAAACTCCAAGGCCACCCCCGCAGGCTGGGTAGACCTGGGGCCCAAGCCAGGAGAGCAAGTGCGCAGCCAGCATGGGAGGGACAAGATCAGAAACCAATGCTGTTAGGTGGCTTGGATGGAGGTCATTGTGGGGGTGCTCGGTGGTTCCAAACAGGTTTCTGGGTACCCCTTTGTCATCTGTTGTTGGAGGTGACCTGTCCCCTCCCTTCTGGGAGGAGAGAGGGTATAGGAGTTGGGTGTGGACAGGGTGGGAAGCTTACAGCCAGGGTGACAATCGGCCCCCTATGCTGAGGGATGGGCAGGTCCTCACGGGTGAGAACAGCATCTAGCTGGGTTTGACACAAGTCTCGCAGGCCCATCTTTGAAGCTGCCCACTGAGGCAGCTGTACTCAGTGAAGCCTCAGATCCTGGTATTATCTGTCCCTTGAGCTCTTTGTTCCTCACATTTGGCTGGTGTCTGCTGGGTCCCAGCTTCTCCATCTTGAAGAAGTGTTACATTCCCTTTTCTCTCAGGCTTCAGGGTTGAGAAGCCATTGCCATCCCTTCTGATGGAGGCCAACTCTGCCTCTCCCTGTATAAGAACTGGTGCCTCTTTGGCTGCTTGCTACCCTAATCCCATCTTAATTTCAGGAGTCCCTTAGGTCCCCAGCCCCAAGGACACCCCCTTTGAACGAACCAGGGTTCCTTCTTCATTGATCAGGAACCTCCACCTGTCTCCAGGAGAACTCTGTGAGAAACACCTTGACCCTTCCCAGCATGCACTTCTCTTATCCCTCTTGCATATCTAACCCCAAAACAGAGTCACGGACCATGCTGATCCACCCTCAATTTAGGAAGAGTGTATTTGGCTGAGGATCTCTCTCATGCCCTCCTTGTGTTGTTCTGGAACCTTTTAGCATGGCTGAGATTCCATTCACCTTGGCTGAGTTTTGTGCCTGGGAGATGTTTTCCAGTCGTTCCCCCAGCCCCCCATTCCTCCAGTTGGTTTCTTCAGGAAGAAGAAACCGATTCCCTGGGCTGTTAAGGGCACCCGTCTCCCTTCTGGCCTCACAGCACCTCTAACAGCCTTCTCTTTCTGGTAATTGCCAATTACATGTCTGTCTGGAGTACCTCGGGGCAGGAAAGATGTCATATCTGTCTCCAGAACCCTGCATCTGGCAGAAGGTACTCTTGACTGGTTTCAGGGCAGAAGAACAATTGAACCAACAAACAAATAAACAAATGAATTCAAGAATGACAGAGAAGTCATCATGAAGAGCTCTGCCACCCAGCTTTCTCCTTGGTCACATGGTGAGTGACAGCCTCTCTCCCCACTCCTGTCACCGCAGGTGCCTCTTGTCAGCGCTCAAATCTTCTCATTGTCTTTGTGGAAGATGCTGTCTGGCTAGCTATGAGGGCTCAAGCCTGTGATCCCAGCACTCTGAAGCCGACGCAGGGGAATTAGGATTGCTATGAGTTTCAAGCTCACCTGGATCCATAGTGAGTTCATTTCTCAAGCAGGGGGAGGGATTAAAAGGAAAGAAAGAAGAAAGGTGCCTGGGTCATGAGTCTGGAAAGTCGAATTACAGCGACTCTGCGGCTGGGGGTCCAGGACTCAATCTGGATACAAGGGGAGCTTTGTGGCACAGCCTCTAAGTTGACCTCCATGATCTTGGCATGTGTCAGTTGCTGGAGACAGAAAGAGCATCAACCATCAATTCCTTATCTTGAGCAGGCCCTACCTCTGGCACCGAGTTCCATATCATCATGAACTGGTCACGCCCTCACACCCACACTCACCTCAGAGAAGAGGTTTCTCTAGAGGAGCCCACAAGAAGACTTCTGGACTTTCAGGGGTTGGACATGATCCCTGGGGTGGTCTGTCCAGAGGAGACATTTCCACTGCCATTCCCTGTGTCATAAAATGTCAGGATGTCTGCGCTCTTTATTTATGGACATATTGCTTTTCAACTTTTCTCACTCCAACATTTCAGTGTGTTATTTCTGAAGATAAATGCACATTACGGTTTCATAATAGAAACTGCACCTCTCCTGAGTGTCACCTCTAAGCATGTACATACATAAATATGGCACATTGCCTCTGACAGTAATTTAAAAGGCACTTTGGGGAACATATTGATCATGACCGAGGAGCTGAGCTGACACGGTCTAGATTTCATAGAATCTGTCTCCTCCCAACCCCGGAGTTGGAGGCTGGGGACTTAGCAGTTTTCATTAATCTTTGTATATTGGGGTGCTTGCTTATAAGCAACGTGGGAGGGGAAAACAAAATGTTATAACTAGAGTGTAAACAAGAGATGAAAAATTCAGAGATGCAGACTCTACACCCGAGCAAATGGCCAGAAAGCTAGCACTTTTCTCCCAGGTGGACTTAAGGTCTCCCTTTGGGAGGCCATCTGAAGCTGCCTGGGACCCTGGAGCCTTTCAGCTTAGTATCCCATTCTTCAAGGATGGCATGTGTAGTCCAGCCAGGGTATCCTTTGGGACCGGGCTAGTGTTCTGTCTCCTCATTTGTCTGCCTCCTGAAGACCTCAGAGGCTCACCTTGATATAGTCACCTACTCTCTCAGAGCCAGTCAACTATTGGAAACTACTAGAAACCCATCTCCTTTAAGTAAGTTTCCATGGCGACCCAGAGCTGCATCTCAGCATCTCATTCTCTCTGTGGTACCCTGGGCCCATTTTAAACATGATTTTTCTCTAAGCTACTCCGAAGATGGTGTTGTCCGTCCTAAACCAGGTACCTTTCAGTGTCCAAGTAAAAGATGCTAGATTATTGAATGTACTCCAGGCATGTTCCTTTCGGTCCTTCTCAGCCAGTTTCTATGAAAGCCCTGAGGGACTGTTTTATTCCCATTTTGCAGAAGAGAAACTGAGGCTTGGTAATTTTAACTACCCTTCACCTTAAATCTTGAGATCTTCTGAGAGTACATAAAGCTGCTACTGCTGGGGCCTTATGCTGACCCTATAATGTATCAATCACCCATCCAAAGGAGTGTTTGCTGTGTAAGCATGAGTGTCTGAGGTTTACCCAGCTAAAGTGCCAGGCATGGTGGTGGGCTTGTAATTCCAGAACCAGGGAGGTGGAAACAGGAGGATGCCTGGGGCTAGCAGGCCAGCATAATCTGGGAGCTGCAGGCTTCTGAGTCTAAAAAAAAAAAGATGGCGAGTCACATGCACACAGGATATGTGCAAAATACACAAACACACATTTGTTTGTTTGTTTGTTTGTTTGTTTTTGAATTGTGGCTGGCTGCTGCATCTCCACTACTCACAAAGGCTGTGAAACCAGAGCCTTCTCCATCATTCCTTGGCTTATTGGGCACTCTCCTCTAGGCTGGTCAACAGGAGGTCTTCTGCTTCCTTGGCCTCCCCTACCCTCTCCAGTCCTTCCCGTTTCTCTCCTTCCTCTGTTCCCTTGTTAGCTCAGATCACCACTAGATCAAACTTGAGTCACTGCAGTAGCCTCGTTATTCCCCTCCCAGTCCTGCCTGACTCAGTTCCTTCCTGTCCACAATGCATATGGCAGCCCAAGGGAGATTTTCCAGGCGGAAGTGGGTCAAGCCATTATTTTGCCATCATGGTCCTGCTGGTGGTCAGTGGGTGCGTCTACTGTGTCCCTCCTCTCGGTTCAGATGGACTCAGTAAGTTCTCAACAGTTACCAAGTGACTTCCTCCCTTACCTTTGGGTCTGTTTTTAGGGCTTCGTGCTCACTCACTTTTCCTTCCAGAACCTTCCAAGAATAGTTCTGTTTCAGTGCCTCAGCCCTGCCTTGAAGCCAAGAGTGCAAGGGGAGCTGAGCTGGCCTTTGCCACTGCCTTCCCCTCTCAATTACATGGTAATCCCTGTTAAAATTACAAATTTATTTATAGGTTTTTTTTCCTTCTTTTTCTCCCCACCCTGCAATTTTTACGGCTCATCAGCCATAACAAATTCTCCTTCATAAAGCGGAGGCTTGCCATTATTACCACGTGGAAATGGACGGGGGCAGTGGCTCCTATTCCCAGCCGGCATGTTGTCTCTACACATCCATAATAGCTTCAATCAATACCCTCGGGGGATTTGTTCTGCTCTGTGGGGACAAGAGCATTTGGACCCGAGAATGGCGCTTCTGCCTCCCAGCCAGCTGGCAGCAGTGTCCTTGCCCCATAAGAAAATGACAGCAGAGAAGTCCTGACTATTTTCTGTCCAGAAACAAAGGGGCTGCACAGCGCATGGTAGCACTCAGAATCATTCAGTGGCTGCCATGTTGGGAACAAGGCACATGCTAATTATTTATGATCCCATTTTCTAGAAGGGGAAAGTGTGATATCTGAGCCAGGCACAGTGGGCTGGCTGTTCCTGTGATCCTACACTTGGGGTGTGGAGGCAGAGGGATCGGGTGTTCAAGGCTAGTCTTCACGATACAGAAAGCTCAAGGGTAGCCTGGGCTTCCTGAGCCTTGTCAGAAACATCATCGATAAGAAAATGCATGTAACTGCCCCAGAGAAAACAGGGAGGTGTGGACATTGGTCAGAGCATGTCTCTCCACCCCAAGGAACTAAAAATCCTAGGGTTCCCTGCACTTATTTCCTGCGCTCCACTGCAGGGAGCCATTATGTTATCCTCTTAGTCATTCATTAGCTCATTCATTCATTCTTACAAACACCCTAGCATTTCCTGGGTACCATGTGCTCTACCAGATGTCTGGACCCTATAATATGACAACTGCTGTGAAAGAAGGGACTGTTATCTTCTCCATCATATGAAAGGACATTTGTGTCCTAACGTTCTAACAAGAGGGAAGGCAGTAAGGAAGGCCCAGAGAAAAAGGAGGAGGAGCAGATCACTCTAGCCATCCATTTCAGCACGTGATCTCCTGTCAGACTCTTGGTATCACAGAGATCATGATCTAAGGGCCCTCCATTCACAAGCTTGAGCAGGGGCCTGACATCCACTTTCTGTAGATGAAACAAAAATTGTCCTGACAGCCACCTTGCTCCTGTCTTGAGGAGGTCGAAGAGATGGCTCAGTGGGTAAAGAGCTCGCCACACAAACTTGGGGAGAGACCTGAGCTTGGACCTCCCATACCCATGGAAAAGCCACGTGACAGTGCTGGATTGTGCCTGAAACTCCAGTGTGTGCAGGGAAAGACTGGTGGATCCTCAGAGTGCATTGGCCAGCCAGGCTAGCTGAACGAGCTGAACGGATGAGCTCTAGGCTCAGGGAGGACCCTGTCTCAAACCATTGAGAACAATTGAGAAAGACATCTGATGTCAGCCTCTGACCTCTGCATTCACATTCGTGGAAACCTGTGTATACACACACACACACACACACAGAGAGAGAGAGAGAGAGAGAGAGAGAGAGAGAGGCATAGCATTCATTCTACATTCTTAGCAACCATACCAGAAAGTACTGCTTGTGGGTTCATTTCTCAGGGAGGCAAGAGTGGATCAGGAGCAATGAAGCTGTCAGGGATGGAAGTGAGAACTTAGAGATGGCCCCAAGCTTTGCCTTCTTTCCTGTCATCTTCTGAGCCCTCACGTCGCCACCTTCTTAGGTGTGGGTTTAGTAGTCAGCCTTGGGACTTGGAGCTGGCCAGATAGCAAAGAACCAATGGGAGTAGAGTCTCTCCCTGAGAAGTATTGACCACAGCTGATTCCCCTCTCCTGTGAGAACACAGTGGTAGTCACTCGAGAGTGGGAAGGTGCCTTCAGGCAGGAAGAAGAGGAGAAGTCACAGGGAGAGTGAGAGTTGCTGTCTTCAAGGTCTGGGAGGAAAGGGTCGTGACCGCATTGGTCCGACTCGGCTCTTACGTCACTACTGCAAGCCCTGGGGACAACCTGCCAGGAAGCTCCCTGAGGGGCTCACAGTGTGCTGGGCCCCCCACTCTCTCCCATAATCTTGCCACTCCCTCCCATCACTCCTTGTCACAGTTGACTCTCCATTAGGGATGTCACAGCCAAATTCTATTCCCCTCTTCCTATCCAAGGTCCTCCACACCCTTAAATCCTACGAGACTGAGTGGCCACAGTGCGCTATGAATAAAAGTGTGAAAGCAAATGCAGCTGGACAGCTTTCCTAACGACATGCTGGTTTCACTAAGGTCGTCCTTGGCTCTCTACCACCTGCAGACCCACCTGGCTTTCTTTTGGGAGCAGCAGTAGGTGGAAGGCTCCTCCAAGGGGGAGCATAGGCCAGCTCCTCTCTTCAGACTGGGTGCAGGGGGAAACGGAGTCAGGGTAGGGATGACCAGGGACACTTGGGAGACACTGTTACACTGTTGACTTCTCCCTGCTTCTGCCTCCAGACTTGGCTATAATGGGAAGAAAATCACCATCATGAGCAAATGATGGCACCCCAGTGCTTGGGCACATCGTTAGAAATGACTAGCAAGGAACACCTGTCCCAACCTTCCTGTATGCCTCCACAGGCTGGAAACTCATTCCTTTCAGAGAAAGCCATTTGTGAGCTGCCCCACATTATCTCTTGAGGGCCGACAAGGAAACTTCAGCTTGCAGGTCCTAGTTCAGCTCTTGGATGTCTCAAGATGAAGACTACTGCCTCTTGTCCATTAAGCTGCTTGGCAGACAGGACTCAAGAGCTTGGAGGAAGGAAGCTCTTCAGAGCCCATACTTCTCCTTTTGTAGGATGAGGCCATAGGCATGGCTGCCCCTGGACAGATGCCTGTCTTCATGACAGGAGGATCTGGCGTTAGACTTGACCTCAGTGCCTCCCTGCTGGTTGCTTGGTTACTCTCAGGATAGGCCTGGGTCTAGCCATGCCTGCATCCTTTGTCTACAATGTACTGTTGTTCCTGACTTCAACTTGGGAAGCTGGATGCTGGGTTCCAGCTGTCTGACTCCGTGGCTGACAGATGTGGCTTAGCACATGGCTAGTGGCCTGGAAGCCTGAGTTCTTCCAACTCACTAACTCTTAGCTTTCTTAAAAGCTAAGACCCTATGTAACCAAACACACATACACACACACACACACACACACACAGAGAGAGAGAGAGAGAGAGAGAGAGAGAGAGAGAGAGACAGACAGACAGACAGAGAGAGAGAGAGAGAGAGAGAGAGAGAGAGGTATTTTTAAAATATGGACAGGGCTTGCGTATTTCTGGATTTGCTGTTTCCTCCCCCCGAAGTCAGGCTAGGAACTCAACTGTCCCAGGGTCCTCACAGTAATCACTCTTTGGGTCCTAGAGGCAGCCTTCTGAGGCAGAAAGAGAAGACATGGGGTATGAAGGGGGAGAATCAGCTTGAATCCTGCCTCTTCTCTGTTAGCTGTGAGGCCAGCTTTAAGCCCCTTTGCTGGGCCTCAGTCTCCACATTTGCAAAAGATAGGTAAAGACACCACACCAAGAAGGATCCTGAGAGGTTATTTTTATTTCCTTTTGTTGTTTTGAGACAGGACCCCATACTGTAGCTTAAACTGGGCTCTTAACTCACTATGTAGTCTAAGCTCATGGTGATCCTCCTGCCTCAGCCCCTCTCCAGCACTGAGATTGCAGATGTGGACTCTGGGCCCCACTCTATTCTTAAGCTTTTTAATCTAGAGAAGTGGAGGACCACATGTGGTCAGCATGGTGTCCAGATTACAGGAAACTCTAGAAGCTCTGGCTTTCCCCATTCTAACCACCCCTGGCACACCCATCCCATTCCTCCCCAAATTTCTCCATATCTCAGCTTTCCCTGGCTCACTCTTGGAAGATGATAGTTACCATGGCAACATCCACAGACAGTGAGGCGCCTGGTCTCTGCTCACCCAGCCCCATCCGTCTTTGTCCCTTCACCTAGTCAGGCCCATTTTCACCCCGGTAGCTGCTAAGGCAACAGATCTTGTGAGACGCCGCTGGCCTCTCATCTTAGGGTAGTCCTGTCTGCCTAGAGGCTTGAAGGGTGTAGGATTCTAAAGGCACCATGGGCTTTTCTCAGCCTTGCTCTCTCCCAAAGACACGTTCCTCAGCAACCAGGACAAAGCTCCATGATGGGGCTAAAAGCTGAAATGGGCTGCCTTGCCCTTCTGGAGGCAGACATTTGGGAGGCAGACATTGATAAGACTGGCTCCGGCTGAGGCCGTGAACCTGCCGCAGCCGCTCTCTTGGTTGCTAGCTTGTTGGCATTATCTGGCCCCACTGGCTTCCTGATTTCTGCCCTCACCTTTGCCTGGCATTCACTCCTCAGGGGTGGGAGGGCTGTGCCTTCTGTGTGCCTGACTGTCCCGTTTTACTGAGGACACTAGACATGCTGAGATTGGGGCTCGGTTCAATGACATTTTAACCTGATTCTTTTCATCAAGATCTTGTTTTTAGGGATGTGGAGAGCTCATCGATTAAAGCCCTTTCCTCCCAAGCACAAGAGCCGGTTAATCCACAGAACCCGTGTTCTTTAAAAAAAAATTGGATAATTAACACATGCTTGTAGCCTTAGCACTTGGGATGGGGAGACAGGAGAAGACCTGGGGCTTGCTAGCCAGACAGACAAGCCCCCCCCCCCCACATGTACACATGAGAATGATGGGTGAAGTAGGGCTGTGTATAATTCAACCTCTACACTAGCTGTGTGGTCTTGAGAAAATTATGTCACCTCTCTGGGCCTCAGAAATGCTTTGCTTGCAAACAGCGCTAAAAATAACAACCTCCCCATGAATTTGTTGTAAAAATTCCAAGTGGCAAAGGGTACTGCCTGTCACCGGCCCCATCGTTGAGGTGACAAGTGCTATATGCCTTCTACATCAAATAACCATGACACAGGTACTATTATCACTGATTTACATATAAGGACATTAGTGCTCTGAGCCTGCTGTCATTTCCCCAAGGCATAGTGGGGCTGGCATTTAGCAGCTCAGCAGCAAGTGTGTGCCTAGCCATGGGGCTTCCTAAGGGGGAACTGATGTCTTTTGTCCACTGTGTGTTTCCGCAGATCCTTCAAGCCCAAGATGCTGGTCTCTTCAGTCCTCCCACCCAGAAGGAGACTTCACATACTCCCCCACTGTTGACACCCCCCATGGCACCCCAGAACACAGCCCCTGGTGATCTGCGTGATATTTTTATCTTCTCTCTGCTCGCCTTCGGTTGTTTATTGGTGCAACGCAGCCTGCATACATGTTAAATATATATGCGTCCCTGCGAGAGCTCCTTCTCTACTATATTTACACAGCTCCTCGGAGGATTAATTTAACCAAATAACCGGAGCTATTTAGGTAGTTGACATTCACGTGGAGTGAAGTTGACAAGGTGCTGGCTTTACTCCCAGGCCTCAGTTTCCCTACAGTGAGGGCCCAATATAGAAGGAGTACAGCAGCCAGTCTTGTTCAAGGTTCTAATCCCAAACCCATGACAAGGATCTGTGTGGCTCTGGGAAAAGCCCACTGCTGAGCTTCTGTTTGTTCAGCTAAAACATTGTTTTCCCCACAGGACTTGCATAATGTCTAGTAGGCTGGGTATGTCTGATGCTTCCCCCATTGTGGGTATGTATTTGTTGGTGATGCTTCCTGTCCTTTACCTTTTTATAGGGGCAACACGTGACCCATAATATAAAATTAAAATTCCCTGACTTGGCCTGAAGGGGAATGGTGTCCTCAATTCTCTGGTTCAGCTTGATTTTTCTTCCTGAAGAACATTCTAGAAATGTTACTGTCTTTGTGCTTGGGCACAGTGCAGTTTGGTTGAGACAGTCAATGCTAAGATGAGCTCACAGTCACTCACTGCTCCCATGAGCCCAAGGCTTCTGCCAATCAGAATGCTGGGCTTTCTCTGGTGGCCCCATTCCTCTTGCCTTACAAGTAGTCTGCTGGATATGGGGAAGATGGAGGGGATCTTCCCAAAGTCCATCTTTCACGGTCAGGAGAGCAGTTGACCTGTGCTGCCCTCTTATCTACTGTTCTCGATGTTGGGAGCCCTGGTGGCCTCTGCGCATGTGTCACCACAGTGTTCCATGCTGACTTCCTCCTCTGCTTATCTCTTTCCCCAGGGGCCAATCAGAATAATTTTAAGACTCTGAATTTTCGTCTTGAGGGTCTTCTCCTTGCGACCGACCCACTCTTAGTATCAAGCATAATTGTGCATGCGGACTGCCTGGGCTTTGGGGTTCTCCTGCTCACCTTTGAATCTGGACTTAAGAGGTAACAAGAGGTGATTAAGCCTTTTTGAGGTGCAGTTATGCCTCCTCTGTAACCAAAAGTGGTAATCATTGTGCGTTCTCCGTAGAGACACAGATGTAAGCAACCCCCTAGCCATCTAGCTTCAGCTGAATCTGGTCACAGCTGTGGATCAGCACCCCGGACAGCTGTTGTAACCGCAGAAACCCCTTTCAGCACTTCCTACCGCTGGTCTACCCGCCAGAGCGTTTTTCAGCACCTCGGACAGCCACCTTATTCCTAGAACAGAGTTTAGAGCCTTGGGCCGCAGTTTGCCCCCTCCTACGCTCCTCAACGCTGCTCAGCACCTTGAAGCTTTGGACAGCTGCTTGGGCCCCAGACCAAAGCTGACCCCTCGCCTTTCCCTTTTCTCTCCGGAGCTCACAGGATCATCACTGGTCTTTTCTTCATCTGCTGCACTCAGCTGTATTGTCAGTGGCCCAGACTGGGAACTTACCTCCTGAAATGACCTCTGTCAGCTATCACGCTGCTCCCAGGGTCTGGCAGGGTGCATTGGCACCTGCAGCCCACTTCTCTCCTCAGAACCCTTCCTCAGAACCCTGCACAAAGGCATCAAGGAGGTCTGGGCTCCTTTTGCTGCCACATCCACATGATGGCCAGGCCCCCCTCTCTCCCTCACATCCTGAGTGACTGACCTTTGGCACAGTTTGGCCATTGATCTTAGGCCTGCAGCCAGCCTTCCTAGTTCTGCTCCATGGTCTCAGAAAGTTCTTTGTTTCCCTGTGCCTCAGTTTCCCCACATGTTCTCTGCACCTGTAAGAGGGTTGTTCTGGAGGATTCCTTCA
Organism: Meriones unguiculatus; assembly: GCF_030254825.1. Taxonomy (NCBI): domain Eukaryota; kingdom Metazoa; phylum Chordata; class Mammalia; order Rodentia; family Muridae; genus Meriones; species Meriones unguiculatus. The sequence continues at coordinate 11,906,301 of NC_083351.1, forward strand.
GTAGAGCAGAAGGGGTCCTCTTCTCGGTATTAAGAAATTATCTCATGGGCTGGAGAGGTGGCTCAGCGGTTAAGAGCACTGGCTGATCTTCCAGAGGTCCTGAGTTCATTTCCCAGCAACCACATGGTGGCTTACAACCATCTATAATGGGATCTGGTGCTCTGTTCTGTCATGCATGTGCACATGTAGATAAAGCTCTCATATACATAAATAAATATATTTTTTAAAAAAGAAAAGATTAGATATGCATATATCTGGTCATGATGTTGGTCCATCTCTGCTCCAGTAGTTTAGTGACTGTGTTAAACTGCTTTAGCACATGGAAGTGGAAGGCAATGGAAGCCCCGAAGATATGTTGTATAGCCTGGTATCAAGACACACTGTCCTCTTTGGGAACAGAAGGCATCTGAGCCTGAAGGAGCTGATAGAGTCTTGGGCCAGGACCTCCTCTGAGAATCAGAAGTCCCTCCCTAGTGGTCTCAGTGGGGCCTCCCTGTCCTTGCTGTTGATAGCTACACTTGCCTGAGATGTGAGGCATGCAGCACATGGTCCCTTGCTTGGCTAAGTCTGACTGCATCAGGGATAGAAGCCTGAGATAAAGGACCCACCACAGGCTGATGGGATGTCTCCTCTTGGGGATCCTTAACCACAATCTGAGCTCAACCTGTCAGCCATGACCTGTGCTGAGCTCACAGAGTGAGAGTTAGCCCATCCTCATAGCCATCCCTCAAGGCCAGTGCTGTGATTATCATGGTAATTCCACAAAGGACAGAAGACTATGGAGGCTGGGCAGTTTTCCCAAGGCCAGCATTTGGATCAGGTTTGTCTGGCTCCAGAGACATTCCCAGGAATGTCCCCATCCTCCCTGGAGCTGGCCACGTACAGAGGCTTTGATTCTTCCTGGACTCAGGAAGCTCCATGTATCCTGCCTGCTGCTATGAGAGACAGAGAGACAGACAGACAGGCTGGGACAATACAAAGGAAAAAAGGCAAAGTGAATGATAAACAAGAGAAGGCTGGAGTTGAAGCCAAGAGACCATGGAAGCCTGGGGCCTGGATCTGGGAGCTGAGGGAAACAAGGAGGCAGAGAAAGTCATGGGCTGTAGGGACCATGCTTCCCCGTATCCTCTCTGCCATCCCTAGGACACCACTCCTGTGTAAAAGCCTGTACTCTCTGGTCCAGTGATGTTCTCCCATCCCTAGAGACACTCCAGGGTATCTACATCTCTGGCAACCTGAGTAGCTCCCTGCGCAGATACTCCCAACACCCACATACGCTCCACGCTCTGGGAATACCCCTCCACCCTGCCACACAACAGTGCATAAGGTCTTCCTGCCACTACCCACAGGAGCACTGACACTCACTGAGATACTCTCTCGGCCTCAGAGATTATCCGTGAGAAAGGCAAGCCTCAGGTTCACAGTCCAACACTCCCCCATCCCCATCATTTCAAGATCTCGACTGACAACATTCTTCCTGTCCCCATATCCGTTGTGATAAGAGTGCCCACCTCACTCACTGAGTCAGCTTTCCACAGCTGTGGCAAATACCACAGGCATAACACCTTAAGGAGGAAATGACTGCTCCTACCCACAGTCCAGCAGTTTCCATTCCTGGGGGCTTGCATCTGTAGCACCAGGGCAAGATGATGCTTCATGGCGAAGGCTGCTTACCTCATGGGGTGTGCTGGGAAGCAGAGAGGGAGAGAGAAAGCGGTGCAGTCCTGGCATCTCCTCCATGAATACCCCCCAATAACCTAACTTCCTCCTACCACGCCTTATCTCCTAGAAGTTTCACCATTCCTTGGGCACCCAGCCTTCGGCCCATGGGTTTGGTTTTGTTCTGTTTTCAGGTAGACATGCAGATCCAAACCACAGCATTCACTGAGCCTTTGTTGGATGTCATATTCAGAAAAAGGCATGGAGAAGGGCTCCCCCTCAGTCCACACTCCCCTTTTCACCTTGCAGTAGGCATAGAGGGAAAATCCCTCCACACTAGATACTCTCCAGCTTGCCCAGATGGTACCTCCCTGAAGCCTGCTGGGAACGGGCCTGTTTGGCCTATTTGGATATCTTTGAGGAAGAAAAAAAAAAGCTGAGTTGACATTCAGGAGGCATCTGTACTTCCCCAAGAAAGAGAACACCACGGTTATTCCTAAATCCTAAACTACCTTGTGCTGCCGAAGAGGGGGTGGGGAAAAGGCTGGAGCAAAACCCTCTGAAAGGGTAACCTAAGAGAGCCCAGGTTCCAAGCCCTGTGTGTGTGAGTGTGGGAAATAACGCCTCCCTCCACTTTACAGGGCTCCAGAGGAGGAGCACAATGTGTTAATGAACAGAAGTGCTGAGCTTGGAACCTGGGCATGGTTAAGGTTCAGCAGATAAGACTTGTTAGGGGAGGCCAACAATGACCCCTGAAGTCTTTGCCCAACCTCTAGACTTTGTAAGTGTGACATTGTGACAAAAGAAACTTTGCAGTGTAGATGAGATTGAGTCAAGGATCTTGTCAGAGATCTTGAGATGGACAGCTTACCCTGTGTCCTTATAGAATCTCTATAACAGGGACAAGGGGAGGCCCAGAGTAAGAATCGAAAAAATAAAGAAAAGCAGGGAGAAGCCACACCTATGACCCTAGTACTCAGAAGACTGAGACAGGGAGATCACAAATTCAAGACCAGCCTTAGACCCTGTCTTAACAAGCCAGGGGCTGGAGACAGGCCACAGTGACTGTGTGTGCTGGCAACCACAAGGAAAGCCCATAAGACTGTTAGGACAGGATGACAGTTTCTTTCTCCCCAAGATTGTTCTGCTTTGCACTCATGCTCACAGGACCGGGCTCAGGAGCCTTTCGGGGAGGGAGGCACGAGCCCCTGACTAGCTCACTCAGTAGCTTGCTCAGCAGTGACTCAGGCTGGGAAGCTGTGGGCGGCTACTTCCTTCTCTTTTGTTTATTCTAAACCAGGCTGCTAGCTCTGCAGCTTCCTCGCCTGCCCTAGGAAGGGCTGACGTGGAGAGGGGAGCCTTGGGAGGGGGGCAAAGACATGGGTATAGATGGAAGAGGGTGGAGGCTGGAAATGTCATGGGATGGAGGGAGGTTGGGAGAGATATGGAGAAGGGAGTGGGCAGGCACTGCCAGTGTGGAAGATTCCAGGGTTCGGCTGAGAGTGTCCAAATAACACTGTGAGGGCCAGTGCTCAGGAATCTCAGTCGGTTATCTGAGGTGCCTCCTGGCTTTTATATTGGGTATCGGTTTGGGGACCATTAACCTCCATGTTAGTTTGGGCATTAAAAAAAACCTTGCACATTGGTTTTGAATGAGCCGTGCCCACAGGGCACCTGTGAGTTTGAGGAAGACAGAGAAAAGGAATAGGAGATGTGGGAACAGGCAGAGGGATGAAAAGAACAGCTTTGCGTCTGAGATGCAAATCATGTCCAGCAAGCAAACTCGAGCCTGGGCCTTTTCCTCACCGACAGAGTCAGGACCATGTCTCTCCCCTCTTCAGGGTGTCTGCCCACAGCAGCCACCTGGATGCCCTCCTGTGTTCCTGGCCTGCTCCACGTCAGCCTTTCCCGCACCTCAATGGCAGCTGCACTCCTCACCGGCGGTCCTGGCCCTCGCTCTTGTTAACGGAAAAGTCTCTTTCCCCAACCAACCACCATGCCGTATAGCCAGCAGTGCCCCAGGGTGCAGACTGTCCACTGAGCCAAGACTCAGGGCAAACCATGGAGCAGAGGAAAGCTCTCTCATAGCAGTCTTTCTCTTGGGTCTAGGCTGGCATTCCCAGAGTGTGGCAGGCAGGGGTGGAGCCCATCCTAGGGGTGTGACTACAGCCTCAGCAGGAAGGGTGGGAGGAGGCAGTGGTGTTTTCTTTGTGTGGCCCCTTACAGGCCACACTCAGTAGAACCACAGATGTGGGTCTCTATTGGGGTATTTTCCCCCAACAGTTGTTTGGAACATTCCTTGTTATGGGGGCTGGGCACTGGGATGGATTGCAGCACCCCTGTCTCCTGTCTACCTGTTCTCAGTCCCAGTGCCCTAAAATACACCCAGATAGCCATCTGGGAGGGGCAAACGTCTCCAGCCACAACGGTGGGGCTTGTTTTTTGTTGTTCTTGTTGTTTTTTTGTTTTGTTTTGTTTTGTTTTTCCAGACAAGCTTTCTCTATGTAGCCTTGGCTGTCCTGGACTCACTTTGTAGACCAGGCTGGCCTCAAACTCACAACGATCCGCCTGCCTCTGCCTCCCTGAGCGCTGGGATTACAGGCGTGCACCACCAAGCCTGGCTTAGAGCTTGTTCTGAAAGCCAATGGCCACTTGGTGGTGGATCTGTTGTTTTTTCTTTTTCTTCTGTGCCCTTAACTGTGACACTCCACAGTCTCTTACTGAGTTTGTTTCCACACCTCAGTGATGTTGGCTTCAGCCACAGACTTACTCTAGGCAACGGAGTGATATTACCTTTAAAATAAGGTAATCTCAGCCCTGTGGGGCAGAGACAGGAGACCGGCGATCTCTGGAGCTCACTGGCCAGCCAGCCTAGCTGAATCGGCAAGGTCAGCGAGAGACCTGGTCTCAAAAATAAGGCAACCGCGGATGACTCCTAAGGTTGACCTCCGGCTTCTACATATACATGCGCATACACCCACACACAGCAGCACACGTGAACATACACAAAATTTTAAAAGGCAATCCCTATTCTACACTTCATGCTTGGCTCCCAAACCACAGACCAACATGGTCACTGTGTGTTAGTTAGCAGGGCCCCGGTGAGCGCTCTCTAAGCCTGAGTAAAAATCGATATGAAATGCCCGTGCTGATGATGGAGGGGTGACTCTACCCATTTCACACACAGCAACGTCATCCATGGAATCATCAGCTTTCTACACTCCTCCCCACACCTCGTCATTTGACTCACACAGCCCATGGGGAGCTTCCCTATGGCCTCAAGCCTAGGCTCCCCTTTCTTGAGTTTTTGTCTCTTTAAAGGACACTTGCATCTATTCAAGGGCCAGACAGGGGAGGCGGTAAGAGGAATCAATCGGGAGCTGGGCTGCGAAGTTAGTCTTAGTTAGTCTTCAATGCGCTATTCACTGGCTGTGTGCCCATGAGGAGGACACTCAACCTCTCCAAGCCTCTGTCTCCTAACCTGCAAGATGGGCGGTTATCCTCTTGCACCCTAAGTCAGTGGGACAGTCATGCACACAGTGCCTGGTGTCCTGTGTCTGACCCATCGCCCTGCTCAGCAATCCAGGCTCCTTGGTATCTAAGTCACTGCGAGCACTCAGCGTGCAGGCCATCACCTGTATCCAGCACAGCTCCGTGCAACAGCAACAGCACTAGTGCAACCTTTGGTGTGTGTGTGTGTGTGTGTGCGCGAGCACATCCATGTGGAGGCCAAAAGACAACTTTTGGGTGTCATTCCTCCTCCACCACCATCCATCTTTTCACCGTCATGCTCAACTTTTCCACATGGGTATCGGGAATTGAACTCAGGTCCCCAGGCTTACAAGGTGAGCCATTTCCCCAGCAGACCACATCCGTCTGGTGCTTAAAATCCTCCCTGCTCTGCCCCCAGTGCTCCCAGCATGCTGTCTCATTCCCCATAGCTCTTCACCACTGCCCGAGCCAGGCTTGGCCTCCATACTTCCTGCCTTCCCTCTCCACACTTCCTGCCCTCCCTCTCCACACTTTCTGCCCTCCTTCAGCCTCTCCAGCATTGTCTTCATCTCTCCCTCTTTCTGGCCTGTCATCTACAGATCCTCTGCTAACCTCCATGTCCCATCTTCCTTGGAATTCCTCCCACTCACCCTCAAGGCTGCAGCTGGGATGGTCCTGCCTTGGGGACACCTGATTTCTTACCAGGCCCTGGCTCTGTCCGCCTAGCATGTCCCCTGTATCAGTACCAAGTCCTAAACTCTGGTCTAGGCTGCAACATCCTGGCTTCTTGGCACATGTCAACAGTAGGGGATGCTGGAGTGTTCCGCTCCTGCCATCCCTTCATCTACGCTGCCTTTCTAGTGGTTAAGCACTTATCGTGAGGACAGTATTAAACACACCCACCCACACCTGCATCACACACACACACCTGCATCACTCACACACATACCTGCATCACTTACACACACATACCTTCATCACTCACACACACACCTGCATCACTCACACACACACACCTGCATCACTCACACACACATACCTGTATCATAAACACACACACACACACACACAAATACCTGCATCACTCACACACACACACCTCATTCCATGCCTGCAGCTTTGACATTCTGCTCTCTGAAGAGGCTCAGGCCAGCCCCTCCCTAGACCTGGATCTACTTTAAGGCCTTGGGAGCAACAGATGTGGGTTGTAAACTCAGGCTCAGTGGCCTCAGCTGTTCTCACACTGTCCCTGACTTTTTGCCTTCACTCCTAGGGCCATCTCCAGCTGGCCTGCAGGAGCCTGAAGTGAGTCTTCAGAGTTGCCAGAGAATCACCAGTATCCCCCCCTCACACACACACACATTCTCCACTCACAAAGGTACTCCAGGTGCAAGGGACCAGCAATATCTCTGCGCAAGGAAGCCCTCCCACCTAGAGGCTTCTTGAACTGAGTGTTTAGTGTCCTGTGTCACTGAGGCTGGTAGATATTTGTCACTGGCATTGTGGGGACAGTCAGTCACTGACTCAGAGAAAGAACCGGCTGAGGGCTGGGGAAAGTCTGCGGTCCTTAGGAGCGTGGATGTCTGTGAGGGTGGAGCTGACCTTGGCTCTCACCTTCTCTGCCACTGTTTCTGCTGAGCAACCAGACAGCAGCACCCTTGAAGCTCTGCCTCGGGGCCCCTCCCCTCCAGCTGCAGAGAAAGACAGCGTGGCACCCAAAGCCCCAAGGCAAAACTAGCTTCGGGAGCCCCAGGCTGCTCCCAACATGCCTTGGGCAGCAGTGATGGGGGAGACAGTGAAGGCTGAGTCATTTAGGGAACCCACATCCCAGCACCCAGCTGCACCCCATGGAAGCCTGCTTGCCCTGATTTGTGGCTCTCCTTGCTGGTTGGCTTCCTGAGAGGCCCCACTGAGTCCATCACATTCCCCGTGTTAGGAGCCCATGGTTAACCCTTCTCTCTCCCAAAGAGTAGATGGTTGCCGTGACTGTGTCCTGTTTCTTGGCTGCCCTTCCACCTGGTTAGTGCTTACATGGGCGCCACATGCTCATGGAAGGTCCAAGAGAAAGTAAGAGTTAGACTTTGTAGATGCCGACACGCCAGCCAAAAGCTTTCTTTGTAAAGGGGAGATAGAGAAAGAGCTGGTCTTACAGAGGCTGTTTTTTTTGTTTTGTTTTCTTTTTTCACCTGCCTGAGCTGGGTCTGAGGAACACTGCCCACCTCCAGCCCATAGCAGGGATGTCCCTGTTGTTATTTTGAAGCCACCGACATAACTCCATGATGAGTTTGTCCAAACACAAGACCTTCCAAACACCAGATAACCTCTGGCTTAATCCTCACTGTAGAGAACATCCACAGGCCAGCGGGCAGTGTCTTCCAAGTGTCCCAGAGGTCTGATCTTTGCGTGTATGTTCATCTCATTCGGTCTGCTCTTATTCCAGAAGCATTGGTTTCTCTTGCCTGGGAAGAGCTCATCATGGCTGCTTTTCCTGGGAGCTGGCCTCAGACAAGCTTCAGAGATGTCTGCAGGATGGATCAGGTGTGGTGGCACACACCTGTAACACCAGAAACCAGAAGGTGGAGGAGGCAGGAGGATCAATAGTTTACTAAGCTTTTATATATTGTATATATAAGCTTTTATATGTTTAAGAACAGAAAAAAAAATCCATGTCATGCTGAGGGTCTTACTATATTTCATTGAGTTAGCTACCCGAGGCTAAAGGAGGATTGTGAGGAGCCCCTGTGTATTTTGAGCTGGTAACACCACAGCCAGCATAGACACTAAAGAGTCATACCAGGTCCCTCACAGTGATATTCATGACAGCCAGGAGGGTGAGCAGACCAGGCACCCATTGGTGGAGGCGTTAATGAAGAAGGTGTGAGCTCTACATGCAGTAGATACGTGACCGGCTCAGCTTCTCTTCTCTGACCAGACACTTGAGGTAACAGCTCGAGGGAGGAAGGCTTTATTCCAGCTCACACTTCAGAGTTCAAGGATGCTAGATACATTGTTTCTGGCCTGAGTCCGGGGGGGGGGGGGGGGAAGAAACACTGTCGTGGTTAGTATGTGGCAGTCTGCTCACCTCACGGCAGTCAGAAAAGCGGAGAGGGTTCCTAGGCGCCAGGGGCCAGGGGATAGCTTCCTGAGGTTCACCCCTAATGACCTGCTTCCTCCAAGTAAACCCTCACACTCAGTTCTACCCCCTCCCAGCACTCTTGCTTCTTGCACTTGCCCTGGGGATCTCTCTATGCCACAATTTCCCGATACTTCCTTCAAGACTGCATGAGCCCCGGTGCCAGTCAGAGTCTCCATATCTGAGCCGAAATTCCTGCCTAGGTATTGCTCACAGTGACTAATATTGATAAGTTGCTTAAGCTCTCTGATAGCTTCCGAGAAGGTCCTTTTAGCTTCCTCGCCTTACGCAGGGAGAAACAGCGGTGCAGCGGCTTTGGCGTTGGCCCAGCCTCGGTAATTGCTTGGTGGTGAAGCCGGCTTCCCACTCGTCACTGGGCCCAGAACCAGGTGGCGTTCGTTATCACCGATAATCTCTTTGTGACTAGCCAAGTCTTTATTTGTGGGCACTGAGGCTCTTTGCACTCTTTCACTGTCATAAGTAACGAGGCGTGGCCTTATGTATGCATGCCTGTGTGAGGACAGGAGTATGCAGACGCCTTCACACATGCGCTGTGTGTGTATGAACGTACACGTGCACCTGTGTGCATGCACACATGCATGAGCCCAGCCTGTGCGCGCACACATGCACAGGTGAGAGCATGTATACACGTGTTCACGTGGGTTTTTCTGAGTTTGTGTGCACCAGCATCTTGTACCTAAATGTCAGAAGGAATCCATGAGGAAAAGTCTGCGCTATGACAGGTCACAGAGTTTGCGCTTCTCAGAGCTTGGTATTATTGCACAATTACCTCGGAAGCAGTGGGATCGATCCACGCTCTTGTCGTTAACTCAGAGAGGGGCTGCAGGAGGCGTTTCTGAAGGAGTAACTGAGCATACCCCGGGAACCGTGGGGAGGTCCATGGCCTCTGTGGTGAGGCCAGCAACTTGTGTGCCAGCTCCTTGGGGAGACCAGGACCCCAATTCCAGAGGCTTCAGAAAGTACAGATGGCTGTGATATTGCACGCATCACAATGTGTCGGTACCTGGCTTTCCCCAGTGAAAGAGGCTGCCTTTTCCAGGGAGCCGTGGGGACAACTTCTGTGTGTCAATTAGGCAGGACAAGATGACATCTGGGCTCACACCGCAACCCTGCCATCACTGGATGTGTGAACTTGACTTTGTGTCCTTCTTTGGGCCTGTATCCTCGTCTGTGTAATGAGAGGGAGGTACCAGTGCTGAGACTCAGACTCGGTCTTTAGCTCCGTGGCTTTCAACATGCACAGGGATTACCCACAATCCTCCTTCAGCCTCAGGAATCTCTGTGAAACAGGGCAAGTCTTTCAAATACCCTACAGCCAGACAGCCCGTGTTAAGTCCTTGTTAGCCCAGCATCTTCCCGGACCTCTTGACAATTTTTCTCCCAACAGAACTAACAAAAGTTTTGTATGCCAGAGCCAGGTGTGGTGACACACAGCTATAATCCCAGGACTCTGGAGGCTGAGGCAGGAGGGCTGTGAGTTTAAGACCAACCTGGACTATGTAATAAGATTCTATTAAAACAAAATCTGAGAGAAAATAATTCTAGGTGAGGGCTGTCGGGGGATGAGGGGACCACAAGCATTCTGTCCGACTTATTTAATCGCTCAGGGACTGCTCACACGCTTTCTCTTGGCACCTGCAGCAAGGAGACTGGGCGGGGCCGGCTGCTGTTCAGATTTCAGCTGCCCAGCTGGCCTTCCACCAGGGTGCCTCACCGGGCCTTGAAATCCATCCGTAAATGAGGCTTCTGTGGCACATGCCAAGGGTGTTTTGGAAAGCAAATGAATGCAAGTTTGTATTTGCACCTAGCATTAGGAAAGGGATTGGGGCCAAACCCGTAGAAAGAAGGTATCCAGAAATGCAAGGAGACGGGCACCTTTCCAGACCTTAGTTCCTTAGTGCGGGGCAGTGCTGGGCAGTGCTGGGCAGTGCTAGGGAGTGGAGAGCAACTCGAGGACCTTATCTCTCGCTCTGTGCTGGTTGTGAAAGCCAGGTCTGGAAAGTCTCCTGACCTGGAGTCAAGGTTGCCTCTGGCATCCAACAGCTTGTGTGCTTGGATGAAGAGCTGCATACCTTAAGCCTTCTTTTCTGAGAAGGGAGGGGCCACTGTGCTGTGGGGCTGGAATAATGAGGCCACCCACATGCCAGGGCCTGCCGCAGCCCATGGTCAATCCACACTATGGAAAATTCTCCCCTCTCTCCTGAAGGTCAGGGGGTGCCCCCTGCCCTCCCCTTGCAGAGCTCAGGCCAGCACACCATGGAGGGTCTATGGCAAGCAGCAGCTACAATCCCACCCACAGGGGATGCCCAACCCAAAGGGGCCATGGGCCCTACTCTTGACTGTCACAGGTGTCATTTGCTCTTCTCTGAGAAGAAAGACAGTACTGGCAGGCCCTGGACTCACAACCCAGCCTCCCACGGGACCCCATACCATGACACTTCAGGTATCAGCGCCTACCTTGGAACAAGATTCCCATGTCACTTACGGTTTGAGAATCTTTGTGTGGTGGACTGACAGAGACCTCCCATCCAGCCCAGAGCTGTCACAGGCCCCTTCTATGGGCCAAGGAAGAGACAAAGGAAAGGGCATGGCTGCCCGGGAGTGAGGTGGCAGTGCTCCAGAGGGGTCACCAGTTCCAGCCCCACTTTTCCGGGACAGGAGCAAAGTGCTATGAAGTGCTGTGCGTAGATCAGGCCCTCAGGGCGCAGCCCCCTCCTCCTCCAGGACAGGCTTCCTCCTCCACCTCCTTGTCCCCAGGGTGATCTGAGGAGACCACGGCAGCTCGGGCCAGCGGCTGGCAATGAGGCTGAGCCACCAGCCAGGCCCCCAAAAGGCACATTAAGGACATTTGCTCGATCCCACTTTAATAACCTGCCAGCCCGTGCAGCCAAACGTGGCTCTGAAAGAGTGGAGTGAGGGGGGCCATCTCTTATTATTTTTAATAAAGAGCTTCCCATAACTGACTTTGTCGGTGCTATTAACATGCGGCGTGTTTAATAAGACGCTGCCGTAACAAGGGGCCCGCCTCGTTTCTCACGTGCTGGGGAACGCAGAGCAGCTGCAGGCCCATCAGCCTTCACGCTCCAGCGCACACCCGGGATGGAGCCGGCACGCCAGGCCTATGTGAATCCCCACTCGCTTTCTTTCATCCCTGTGCACATGTGGGGTGCACACCTGCTCTCATGGGATGCACAGATCACACACTCAAGTATGTGAAAGAGACCGGGTCACGTGAGATGCACAGATGAAGGGTGTGCACCTGCATGTTTACACACACAAAAACCCATATACATGTGCACATACATAATCATATATGCAATACATACCCATGTACACACACAAATAGGTACACATGAACACATGTACTCACTCACAGGCACAGGCACACACAGGATTTTCAATCCATGGCCTTTGAGGACATCTGAGAAGTGGCTGCCACCTCACCACCCCCCCCATGTTATCTCTCTCATAACCTTTAGAGCAGTAGTACTGAGCAGAATGCTGAGAGGCCCCCATTCCCTGTGTGCGTCAAGCAGAATGTGGGTAAACTAACCCAAAATGGGTGTGGCCAGAGAAGGCGCTGCCTTGCCTCCTTTCCCTCTCCTCTGTCAGCAAACTGCTTTTTCTTCTCTGCAAAGACCGGGGGCAAGCAACCTTTGGGCCTGTAGGCTCTCTGACCACACCCACAGGCAGCCTGGCTGAGGATTCAGGATGGAAAGGAAGGGGAGGAGGAAGAGAGAAAGCAAAGCAGCTGAGAGTGAGAGGCCCAAGGAACCCAGGAGGGACAATGGCATCGCTCTGGGCTGGCCAGCACTTGAACCCCAAGGTAGGGGAGGATCAGCGGCCTCATTTGTATACCTGAGACCTGCCTGTGACTCAGTGATGTCATGGGGAAGGTGCCTTGCCTGGGTCTGCTGATAATGGTGGGTACCAACGTGAGGCCTCACAGCGTAAGCACCCTCTTGGCCACCCCACCCTGTGGGCCAGCTGTTCCTTTGTTGGCCAAGAATAGCAGCCAGCGTCCTCTGCACATCCCTGCTCCGGCTACTGTGACAGACACCTGTCAGCCTCTTGTCCCCAGCCTCTTCAAAGAAGATGAGAAGGGTCCTTTGCTGAGCCGCACTAAGCAGGGATGAAAAGATGGGGGCCAGCATAAGGGGGTGGGGAGACAGGAACAAAACCATCTTTTGCAAAGAACACGTGTGCAGCTCTGCCTTCTGATCTATATACGCCTCTGGAAGTTGGGGTCTGTGGGGGTCCCTCTGAGCAGCTGTTTTTATTCCTGCCTCTCTGCTCCAAGCGGCTTTACAGACCCATCATCGAACAGGCTCCCAAAGGAGCCATCGACTGTCCACAGAACACAAAACAGTGAACCCCTCTGCCTTCCCCAGGCACTCAGAGCAGGCTGTGACAATTGACGTTTTAATAGCTGTAGTCAGAGTGGCAGCCGCAGACGCCCCTGGCCCAGACAAAGGCACCGGATGCCTGTGTCTCCTTCCCCAACCCCAGCCCAGGCTCCATCCAACTGGCAGCTTCCCTGGTCCTGTTCAATGCTGGCCTCCCTCACACTGGGACTTCTAAAAGGTCAGAGGCACCAGCCTCCGGGCCTTGAACTTCAGAGGGATCAGTGAGAGAGTGCAAGGAGAGTGGGGGCTGGCAGATGCTGATCTGGAAGAGAGGCCAGGGTGTGTGTGGGGGGGGGGGGGGCTGTAGTGCAGGGAGCTGAGGAAGCAGGCCAACAGTGAGGGGAGGGGCACGGGTAGAAGCTCCCAACATTGCTGCTGCAGTTAAGCGGCCCCTCCAGCTTCCGCACTGACCTAGTTTTCCAAACTGCAACTCCCTGCTCCTCTGCCCAGATCCACCCACTGTCCCTGCCCCTCAATGCAGCAGAACCAATAGAGATAGTGGCTGTGCTTGGGCACATGCCCTAGAGCCCCCTGTAGCCCACACTGTCCCAGCATGGGACATCAGAGGGGCCACACTGATGAGTGACAAGGGTGGACTGTCTGATTGACGGGAGGATGTTACAGTCACCGTTGTGGAGATTTCAACAGCATTAGGGTTAGCCCTTTACTAGTTTAGACTGAGCCTAAAAGGGAGACCTGATGATCTTGCCGGACTTTGAGGGATTGTGGCAATAGGTCACCCGGAACCAGACAGACCCAACTTGTCCTGTTGTCCTCATAGTGTGACTCTGGCAAATAATTCCACCGCACAGTTACAGTTGTTGGCTACAAGACCCAGGGACCCTCCCATCTTGTGCCGCCCCTGGCATTTGGCTCGCAGATGCCTGCCACCACACCTGGCTTTTACACAGCAGTGTGCCTTGGCTTTTCACGTTTCTATAGTGAGCTCCAGGTTCAGTGGGAGACTGTCTCAAAACATAAAGTAGAGAGTAATTGAGAAAGACACCAGTGTTGACCTCTATATACCTATGTACACACACACACACACACACACACCATACACATGGATGTTTTTAAAAAGCGAAAGCAAACACCAGAAGAAGAGAACGCTGGACCAATCTCTTGCTCTCCGGTTGAGGGCTCACTCTAGGGAGCTCCTTTCAACCTGCACCTCTCCAGAGTCCCTGTTGGCAAACACAGTCACATTCTGAGAGAACTGGTGGCAGCTTTGTATATGAAAGGGGGCAGGATTCAGCAACCCCGGAGGTTCATGGAGTCAGGTGGGAGAGGAAGCTAGAGGGATGAGGCAGTCTCAGAGTGTGCACGGGAAGGGTACATCTGGATATCTGGAGGCACAGCTGAGGCCCGAGTGGGAGGCTAGGCCTCCCCACCTGAGGTCACCCCACCTCTTCTGGACCTGGGTTGGAATACAAGGGTGCCAGGTGTGCCCACTTGAACGCTGAAAGCAGAAATCCTGATGGTGCCAAAGCATCACCTCCCGAGCTACCCCCATGTATGTTTCAGCCAGCGATGTATGATGGTTCCTAAACACGAGCTCAGGAGTTTGTAACAGTCAGAACAGCCTGAAAAGCAAGAGTAACCAAGCTACCCCCAGCACACTCCACTGGTAACAGCAAAATCAAACCAGAGGCCCTTGGTGATTACAAGAGCAGGAAATCTGCCCCCTGAAAATCCCAGCTTCCGAGTTCACCCTGTTGATCCAGACACCAGACATCTGGCCAGATGCATCGTCTACACGGAATGGGCATGCCCATGGCAGGGCCCAACAGCTGTGTGAGGCTGTCAGTGCGCAGGGCACTCAGGTTTCTCCAAAGACCATGTTAGCTCCGCATATTGCAGTCACTCTTGATAACTTGGAGGTGGGGTATGGGGTTGCAGATTGCTCGCAAAGAGGTCTGAGTTCAATGTCAAAATAAAAGTCTGTGGGAACCTGAGCTGTGAGCCTGGAGGGTAGAAGGAAAGATTGCCTAACATGTTCATGGCCTCCAAAAAGGTGACCCTTGTTACACACACACACACACACACACACACACACACACACACACACACACACACGCTTGAACTGCAATTGTCATCTGACCTCTGTACTGGTCCTCTGGTCCCAGCTCCACACCAGGACTTCCACCAGGATACAAGATAAGAGACATACAGCATTTGCAGATGAGTCCTCGGTGAGGGAGACGGTTACTGTTGCAGCTTGATAAGACACATAATTAGCTTGGAGACAAACCTCTGTGAGTATCTTTGGAGGACCATTTAGGTTAGCTGAGGTTAGCCACCCTAAATGTGGGTGGCACTGTCCCATGGGTTGGGGTAAAGGGGGAAAGTGAGCGGACCACCAGTGGTCTCTCTGGAGGTACAATGTGGCCTCCTGTTCCTGCAGCCACACCTTTGTCTTCCATGCTAGATTAATGTCCTCTGGAAGTGTGAGCTGAAATAAACACTTTCTCTCTCTCTCTGTGTGTGTGTGTGTGTGTGTGTGTGTGTGTTGTTTTGTCCAGAGAATCTTATTGCAGGAACAAGACAAGAATGAATATGGTGGGAGAGAGCAATGTTTCCTCATCCTTACTGAAAGGTTTCTACAAAGCTTACGGCAATGTCACAAACCTGGAAAGCCCAGATGGGAAACCAGGAGGCCGGGGTCTGACTATGAGACACCTGGGTGGAGGTTTCTCTTCCCTCTGACTCTACAATAGGGTGGGTACCCAGGGGGTGCACACCTTACCTGTATCTCTCCGTCCTTTTCATTTCCTATCCTATGAGTCAGCTGTGCTGTGTAACAAGTTGCTCCCCCCAAGCCAGAAACTGAAAGCTTATACTTGCTTATTATTGTATAGTTCATATGAGTCAGCAATCCAGGTCCCTTGGCTCTGAGCCTGTTTTCAGTCACAGTCATCTAAAGGTTCAGCTGGGGACAGACCTCTTGGCTCACTCCAGCGGTGCTGGGTGGGACCCGGCCTCTGTTCCCTGTGAGCTGGTGTCAGGGCCTCCTTCAGTTGTTGGCCACAACGGCATTGCCACAGGGCTGCCACCACTAGGATGGCTCTAGCCATAAGGCCCACAAGGGACAGGGCTGGAGAACATCAGCGATCTCTCATAACCTGGTCGTGGAGAAGCCCCTTGTCTCACCCGTGAGAAGCCAGCATGAGTCTCCTCAGTGGGAGAGAACTGTGCAAAATCAGGTGACAGGGATCAATGGGGCTATTTGAAAAGCAAGCCGCTGGCTTCGCTTGTCTTCCCCCTTGGCCTCTCATTGGAGATCAGTGTCCTCCCTCTTGGGTTTGCACAAGGTTCTCCATCAAAACACAGAGTCTGGGAAATGGTATCTGGGTGGTAGCAGCCCCTGGAGCGGGTGCCCAGAGAATAGTGAATGGGGGAGACATGGCAACAGCTGTGGCCCCATCCCCATGAACAAGTACTATGTAATTGTATTTAAGGCACTTAAATGACTTACCAGGAGTAGGGCCACAGCTCGGTTGTTAAGTACACATCTGGTAAGCAAGAAGCCCTGGGTCAGACCCCTAACATGGTGTAAGTCAGGAAAAGTGGTGCACATCTGTCATCCCAGTACTTGGGAGGAGGTGGCAGGAGATCAGGAGTTCAAGACCAGCCTGGGCTACAGAACAAACCCAGGGCCAGAATGGCCTACATGAGATTCCTTTTCCAGGAGGGAGGGGCAGGCGAGATAAAAACCATCCAGAGGGAGCTACTCCAACTCACCTCACGTGTTCTCAGGGTTCTGGTGGCCTGCTGTCCCCCCATTTCCGAGTCACCAGGGCACCAACAGGTACTACTGTATCCACATCTGTGTCTTCAGGTGTTCAAAGGCTTGGCTTCTGTGAGAAGGCAGACGCTGAGCCCTCTTCAGTGTGTCAGGAGGAGACTTCTTCACTGAGAGAAATAGAGGACACCACACACCCTGTGGGAGGCAGAAGGAAAGGCCCGCATGGGTCCCCGAAGTCTTGATTTCATTTTGTCTTTACAGGTGGCAAGGAGACCTGGTACATTGGAGGTGGGAGAGCCAAGCGTCCCGCCAAGCCCCTGGGACTGGCAGACATACTGTCACAGGCTAGCCCCAGCTATTGCCTGTGGGCTCCGGAGCTGGCCTCACAGCCCCCACGCTGGGCTGTGCTGAGAGAGTGTAGTCCTTACTTTCTAGGAGTCCTACAGGGGAGCACAGTGCAGTGTGGCTCCGGCACCCGCCCCGGGGCCGACAGATCGGCTGTGTGATTCCTCGCTCACTGCCTGCCTTTCCATCTCCGTCCCGGCAGTTTGTCTGGTTTTGTTTAGTGTGTGTTTTCAGCACCTCCTCCAGGGGCTGGAGCTTGTACAAGGGATAAATGAGGAAAAGGATCAATCAGTCGATCCATGAGCTCTCCTGTGAGGGAGTGCCCATTTATCAGGACCTAGCTTGGGGGTGGGGACACGCTTCCTCCCGGATACCTTTCCTCCTGTCTGAGTTGCTGTCACCCCAGGCATCATGGCAGGATCTGCTCCCATCGCTGAGGGGTTCTGGGATAAAAACTAAAAACTCTGAGCTCAGAGCACCCCTGCCAGGTCTGAGATTGCTTCCTCGTTCCATCCCTTATGAGTGCAGCAATGTTGGCCCATTTGCTGGTCCTTTCTGGACCCAGTTTCCTTCTCTGTAAAGTGTGATTGGTACCAGTGCCTTTTAGGGACTGAATATTAAGCACTTAGAATGATGACAAGCACACAGTAAGAGCTTAACAAATGCTGGGGCCAGCCCACTTATCAGCCTCCACTGTAGAGACTCCAGCTAGTTGCTCCTGGTTAGCCCCTCTCGTAGGTCATACATCCTGCCTTTGCTTAGGGACCCATTTTTGCATTAGGAGGGTAGAGAAGCCTTGAGCCTATAATCTAACTTCACAGTCTTTCATCTCCTCCCCTCTGTGCCCCAGCACCTCCCAATCCACACCCTGAAGAGGACTACGGGTCCCAGGTTCCCCTGTCTTAATTCTTCATTAATCTTGATTCCAGAATCCTTGCTCCTGAGTTGACTTTCTGGGAGATGCTGATCAGTCATGAGGGATTCGAGGAGGGCTGTACGGAGGATGCTCTCCTCGCTGATGAGGAATCATGGTCTCATCATGATATAACTTAGCTAATTAATACAGAGAGTGCTTTGTAGGGAGAAAGGTCAGGATGGCGTAAGCAGATTAAAAAAAGTTTGTGATCTCCAAGGGGGCCTGGTATGGCTGAGGCTCTGAGCAGGGCAAACACTCAGACTCTGGCTTCTAGCTTCTTGCCTGGACTAGACTCCAGAGTCTCAGAGACAGCCCCAGAACCTCTCCCTTGAGAGAGATGCACAAAAAGCCCATCATTGCCCTGTCCAGATCATAACAGCTCTGGCATGTGGATTCCATAACTGCCTGGTGAGTAAGAGGTGGAAGCCAGGGAGATAGGGTGGAGGACAGAAGAGCTAGAGAGCGGGAGGGTGAGAGGGAAGGATGGTGGGAGGGTAGAAGGATAGGAGAGCATCAGGGTTGCCTGCCTATAGTGTGGAGTGCATCAAAGCCAGCCTAATGTCCAGAACGCCAGAGCTGCTGAACTGAGGCCTCTAGTGCTTGTAAGCTGGCCGTCATTCCTCTGCTCCATTCCTCTGACCCCTGGGGCCTCTCCACGGGGCTGCTGACAGATGGCTTCTGTGTTTGTCAGGGCAATCAAGGGACAGGAATGGAGAGAGAGTCAGAAGGACCACAGTCACCTTGGCCCCTGTGCACATCGTCTTCATTGACCTGAGACAAGTTACAACCCGAAAGCGTCCCAGCCTAGCTGTTGACTTGGAGATGACTTTTTTCCCCTGACAGTGGACATCCAGTTCCATAGAGCCAGGGGACACTGACGGTCTCAGCTGTGTCTCCCAGCACCAGCATGATTTAATTAATCCCCCCCTCCAGAGGACGGCAGCTGCTTCAGTCGCAAGCATGCCTGCCAGATAAATCCAGGGAAGCTAGTCCCTTGGTGGCTCCTGTCACTCCTGGTTCCTCATTCATAATGCAATTGTTCAGACTTGTTGAGTCACCTCTTCGAGAAATTCTCTCCCTGCTGCCTCTGTTGTTGAGTTGGGAAGGGCTCAGGATTCCAAGCCAGGCTGGGCTTCACATCTCTACTTTGTTATTTGCTCCAGTGCAATTAAAAGCCTGAACCTGGCAGGGCTGGAGAGATGACTCAGAGGTTAAGAGCACTGATTGCTCTTTCACAGGTTCTGAGTTCAATTCCCAACAACCACACGGTGGCTCACAACCATCTATAATGAGATTCTGGTACCCCCTTTTGGTATGTAGGTGTATATGCAGGCAGAACACTGTATATATAATAAAATAAATAATAAAAAAAGAGCCTGAACTTGCTTAGAAGGCATGACCCTGTCTAACCTCCTGAAGGAAGACTCTGACCTAAGCAGGTGAAAGCAGATTGGGGGTTCTTCTAGATTTAATGGAAACAGATGAGCCCCCCACTTAACTATCCCACAATGTGCTTTCTCTGCCTCTATTTGTCAATGAGCTACCTCCATCATGACCACACCTTCCTAGGTCAGTACTATGTGGCTGTGACATCTATTACTCTATTTATTGCCATGGTTGGCTTGGTCTGTCTGGTCTGTCTGGCTGGCTGGCTGGCTGAGTGGGTGTCCCCTCCCTTCATCACCACTCAACACATGGTGAAGCTGCAGTCAATGGGAAAAGATGAATTTCCTCCACAGAGAAAGAGCATTCTTCAGTGAAGGATAGAGGAGCCATGCTTATCCCCTAGAGCCACCAGAAAAACTCCAAAGGTCCATTTGCTGGAGAACTGGGGTGGTCAGAGTTCCCGAGAGACACATTCAATGGGATGCTGCAAGTGTCACCCCCCTTCTCTCAGACAATTGTCCTTTCTCTTAGACCCTTCTATGCCTGCCCTAGCCTTTGCCCTGTGCCTGGTGGCATCTGGGTTTAGTGGTTGCTCTTGATCTTTGCCCTCCACCCAAATCCTTCTTCCATGGCCATAGGTGTTCACCCATTTCTGCTGCTCCCATCACGTGAACAGGAAAGAGCCTAGCTATCCATCTAGAATGGTCTAGCCATTCCGAATCATTTGGCTAATGTTTTGGAAGGTTGTGTCCCCCTGTGGATTCACGTCCTTGAACCCTTGACCCACAGATGGTGGTGCTGTTTGTGGGATTGTGGTGGCTGGCCTGCTGAAGTATGTCACAGAAGCAGTCATCTGAGAGTTCTCTCTCTGCCTTGCTTCCAGGCTGGTCTTTCAGCTTCCTAATCATGTAGTCTAAATGGCCTGTGTGCAAGTGCCCCAACCATGGACAGAGTCACACACACACACACACACACACACACACACACACACACACCCTGCCACCATGGACAGAGTCACTCAGATGGATAGAGCTGCCCAGCTGGCTGGCTACCATGGACAGACAGACACACACACACACACACACACACACACACACACCCTGCCACCATGGACAGAGCCATTCTGCTTCACCATGGACAGAACCGCCCCACACCACAAGGGACGCAGTCAGCCAGCCTTCCTCAAGAGACAGTGACATCCTGTAAAACTGGGCAAAGCGCTTCCTTCCCGCAGGCAGTTGTTTGTCAGGTATTTAGTCACAGCTGTAAGAAAGAGACGAAAACAGTCAAGTATCCGTCTACTCCTGTAGAACTCTCATCTTCAGCTGTCCTTAGCCATTAACTAGGACTGGCGCCTCTCTCCCATAGCTTCCTCGGCCCTTTGGCGCTACTCTGTATGGTTTTGTGAGGGACATTGTTCCTTTCCCTGGAGAAGGTGTCCACTCTCCCCACAGCGAGACATGAGATGTGAGTGTCATTGCGTGCCGGAGACCTTCTGCCCCAGCCTGTCTGACCAGGCTCACCCGCAGGTAGCTCACAGGAAGAAATGGAAGCTCTAGCAGACACTTGTCCACATGTGTTCACAGCCGTGTGGCACTTGATAGCCCAAAGGTGGGAGACCTGAAGTGTCCATTCATTTATGGACAAGCCAAATGCAGTGTCTGCACACAAAGACTTACTTAACCTTAAAAGGGGAGGAAGTTCTGGGAAGGGGGGCATCAGTCAGTAAAATGTTTAATGTTTAAGGATGAGGAACTGGGTTCAAATCCTTTGTTAAAATCTTGGCACATCAGTAACATCTGTAATTCCTGGGTGGGTGGGGGCAGATATGGGAGGGTATCAGGACTCTAGGGCCAACCAGTCCAGCCAAATCGCTGAGCTTCATGTTCTTGTGGAGCGCAATGGATAAAGACACCAGACCTTGACCTCAGGCTTCCACACCCATGTGCACGCATGCACACACACACAAAGGGGATGGCAACACGTATTGTCACATAGATGAACCACAAGAACGTTGTGCTAAGAGAAATAACTCAGTCACAGGAAGATGAATACCACATTTCACTACTGAGACAAGGAGCCCAGCACACCCAAACTCAGACCAGAAAGGAGGGCTCTGGTTGACGGGGGCAGCAGACAGGGAGAAAAAGAAAGGCAGAGGTGTGGGGGTGTTCAGTGTGTGTTCTGTGAGATGACAGACTGACTGAACTGTGCTGGGACCCCATGGACCACTCCGAGCTGAGCTCTTTAAAATGCTAGGGCTGCTCGGTTCACTGTGAGGTTCACCATCTCACCAGACAGAGACATGGCAGTAAGAGGCAGGCATGCAAACACCTAGGCAGGTGGGTGGGCCACAGGACCCAGCCTCATCTCTGAGCCTCACCTGATTGTGCATCTACTCCAACTCTCGTTGGCTTGTGCAGATGCACCTCCTCTTCCCCGCCCCCACACCTGATAACATAATACGGCCTACTTGGGCTGTTAGTTCCTTAAGTCTGAAATAAACCTGAAAGGAAACAGCCACAACCAAGGAGGAAAAGGTGGGTTTCTGATTCTGAGTCCCTCCTTCCGGCCTCTTTCTCCAGGGTTTGACCACACCAGCAACCGTCGCCTGACAGTTGCACTGAAGTCTTTATGGGGAGCCATGATGCTTCTCCCATTGGCCCCCAGGCTCTGTGGGTACAGAGGCTCTTGAGAAAGCCTACTGCTGTGATCACCTCCTGATGCCAGCCTCTTAGGCTCTGCCTCTGCCTTCTCCAGCTGACCCAGAGTTCTTCTTAAGGGAGAACTACAGAATAAGACCCTATTTTGAATTAAAAAAAAAAGTTTAAAATAAGAAAAATGGGAGATACAAGAGAGGTGGGGGAGAAAGAGGCAGAGCTGTAGGTTTGGGGCTCAGTATCTTGATTATTTTTAACACCTCCCAATCAGAACTGTAGTTGCTCTCACATCTGTCTTATCCTAGACACATGCCTCACACCCTAGACTCTCTCTCCTCTCTCTGTCTCTGTCTCTCTGTATCTCTCTCTGGTGGATGAAAGTCTGCTTTGGCCCAAGATTGATGAGAGCCAGCCCTTGGAAGGAGAAGATTAGCTTCCACAGACGTCACCCAATCCCTCACTTCCATGATCCAGCTCTTCTTCCAGCTCCCTGGTGGAACGTCGCGGCTAGAGTTTCCCTGGTGTGACGTGGCCTTTCAGGAGAGAGCAGCTCCGTGGGCCAACTATGGGAAAGCATCAAAGTGACCTTTGCTCAGGCCTGGGCTCTAGCGCTCATCAGTCTCTTGTCTCTCTGACCTCCGACCTCTTTCATAAGCCGGATTCGTGCCTCCCACTCACTGTCGCTGCCATGTTCAAGTTCAGTAATGTATGTGGAGCGCCAGGCCCCGTCATGGGAGTGCTGCATTGCTCTCCTTCCCCCACCCCTCTCCCCATGGGTGCGGAGGAAGGATAACCCGGAGCATGCATTGCTGGCATTACGGCAGCCAGCCTGCGCCATCACGAAGCGTGGCTGGGGAGGAATCGTGATAAGCCTCTTACATTTGTGATATTAGCATTCTCAGAGCCGACTGCAAAGTCGTCTTCACCATATTTGTTCTTTAAGAGAAAAAAAAATGAGATGCTCATAGGTAGGCAGAGTTAAAACTAGGTATGGCTCTCTATTCTAAGCTAGACACTGAGGGGTGCCATGGGGGAGACCTTTTCCAGGGTCTCATGGCGGCTAGGTGGTGACGTTAAGGTGGAAACCCAGATCTTTTAAAAACTTGCTTCATCTTTAAAGTTTTGTTCTGGAAAAGTCGGCTCAGGTATAAGGGCAGATAGCCCTCTAGGAGATGGGCCAAGGAAGGTGGCAGCCATCTTGGTCCCCGTGGACTCTGTGCCCTGTGTGAACTTGTCACACTGCTTCCCCTCTCTCTCACAGCGCTTTCTTCCAGAGACCCTAAAGTGCTTCTGCGTGCCTCGTACATATTTATATGCCTGCGTGCTCGATAAAAATAAAACCACTTCACCCGCCACTGAAATGCAGCCACTCGGGGTGTGAAATATGGGGCTTATCGAACCACGGAGAAGAACGGCTCTCAGGAGAGACCTCGTCCCTCCTGACATTGCAAGGGGGCTGTGGGGAGGAGGGAGTGTTTGATTGTCTTGATGACAAAGTTCTAGACTTGGGTAGAAGCAGGTGCCGTGGACACCCTTGGTTTCTGTGCTCTGGGATGTGCCCTTCACACTCGTCTCCCACACATCCCTGAGCCTCACTCCCCAGTGGAGGCCTGCAGGGATCAGGAGTTCTAGCCACCAGCACTCCTGGGACCCCTACCCATCAACAGTCACTTCACGCTTTAGGGGAAAAGGTCAAAGGCTGCAGTGAGGGGAAGGGTCTGATTAAGGACCAGCACCTTTGATGCTATCATTAGGGACCATTCCAGGACCCACCCTGGCTGCTGTAGCCTTTGCCTGACACGGTGACTGTCCTTCCTGATGGGTCAGAGCCCTAACCCAGACTGAGGCTTCGTACCACTCTCTCCCTCTCCCTGCACTCTGCCCCTCTTCTCTTCACCTTCCTTAACCCACTGTGTAGCCAGAGCCTGGCGAAGGCATCACCACAGGTGTGCTGAGCAAGTGACAACTCTGAGCCCGAGCAAGGATGGATCAGCTAGCTTCCTGGACAGAGGATGGGAATAGGTAGGTGGGTTAGGGAGGGATGCTCCAGCCAGGGGGAACTGCATGAATGAAGCTCCGTGGTTGAGGGTGAGCTGGCTAGCAAGGCTGTACATAGTCTTGGCTACTTAGGAGGATGAAGCTGGAACACTGTAAGTTCAAGGTCAGCCTGGATACCTTAGTAAGACCCTATCTCAAAATAAAACAAAGAAAAACAAAGCAAAAAGGACTGAGGCTGTAGCTCAGTGGTGAAACGTGTGACTCGCATGTGTGAAGCTCTTAACTTGGTTCCTAGCAGTGACCCCACATGGAGCAGGAGGCCACAGGAGCCAGTCTGAGGCCATAGCCTACTGGCTATGCAGGGAAGGGCTCCAGGGGGTTATCCCAACAGCTTGTCACTGTTGCTCTGTCTATGGGTATGGCTAGGCCCAGGAAGTGATCAAATGCCAGGTCTGAAGACCCTCAGCTGTCCCCTTTCAGTAAGGGGGTCTTATGTGGGCTGGTCCTGTAGCATAGAGAATTTAGAGGACTCTACGGGGGTACGAGGAGGGAGCAACCAAGTGGAAAGCAGGCACAGAGGTCTGATGAGCAAGTGCAGGTGGGTACCCTCAATGTTGGCATCCAGCCCTGCCAACTGTGAGCTCCTCAGAGCACAGGCCAGTTCCTTCTGCACTATGTCTCTGGCCCCCAGCATGGGGCCTAGTCCATGTTTAAGACTGATAAGCCTACGTGGTCTTTAGTTTCCCTTTTAAAAATCCACCGGGAGACACTGGTGCAAACCTGGTGACAAACAGGGGGTGGGGAGGGAGGTCTGTAATCCCAGCACTTAGAAGAAAGGCTGATCACACGTCAAGGCCAGCCAAGGCTTCATAACAAGACTATCTCTGAAACATTAAACACTATCAAACAAAAGACTTGGACACATGAAGCCATGCTGTGCTGTGCCATCTTTAACCTAGGTGCCTTGGTTAGATGGCATAAAAAGGACCAACAAGGCTGTGTCTCTCCAGATGGAGTCTATTGGTGCCTTTCCAAGAGACAGGGGACCAGGAGTTCTCTGCCAGGTTTCCTTTATCTTCCTGTATCTGGGAAAGCTCCCAGCTTGATTCCCCAGTAACTTCTCTGCCGGGTCACCCCCTCCCTCCGGACAGAGGGGATGGACAGAAGGACAAGAGCCAGCCATGGAGGGAGGGTTTGGTCACCTGCTGGAGTTAGCAGGTCTGGTTTAGTCACTTGCCCACAGCAGAGTGTGAGGTAAGTGAGTGGCAAGGATGGCGTGAACCCTCTGGGATCTGGGAAGCGGTCATTTGAATGAATCAAATGTCAAACATCAGCAGATCCCAGAATCTATCAACATGTTTGTCCTCATCACTGTCTCCCACATAGTCAGAACTCTTTCCACTTTTTCCATGCATAGCTCTGAGCAATCTCCAGAGAGGCCAAATGACCTGGCCTCCCTGCCCAGGCTCCAGCTGCTCGCTGTTCTTACATGGCAACTCTGTGTTGTGTTGTGTTGTGTCTGGAATGCTTCCTATGGGTGATTCTTCCCCAAGCTGCTCCTCCTCTCGCTATCCTGGCACCTCCAGAGCTCCAGGGGCTCACCTTCTCCAGAAAGGCCAGCTCAGCCCCACAAATGACACCTCTGCTTCCTTAGTGTCCAAGGAGAAATGGGACAGAAGCAAGGGGAATCCTGAAGCCCACAGAAACAAACAAAAAAACAAACAAAATCACCGGTCCATGCTGTAAATGGGATGGGATTTTCTCTGACACTTTGGGACCCGAAGGCACAAAGCAGAAGGCGGGCTATGTGGAGGGCAGAGGCTATGGAGCTTTCCCCCGAGGCTTTTGTAATTAACCGAAGTCCTTGGGTACACACCCGCCATTATACTCCCAGTTGCATCACTAACCTGGATAGTCAGACCATCTTGCTCTGCTTCCAGAACCACGTGACGTGGGCATTCATGAACCGGATCGTGTGACCAGGGCTGCATGAAAAGCAACGTGAGAGGTCTCAAGGAAGGTGGGCCGAGACCTTCTGGAACATTCAGTGAGACCTGGGGAGACAAGACTCCTGGTGGGGAAAGCTGTGCTCCTCTTTGTAACAGGAACAATGTGCCCCTCCATGCAAACTGTAGGAAGCCTCTCCCAGGGCCTCAGTTTGCCCTCTACCGTATTTTCTCCTCCATCACATAATGGGGACTAACTGGGAGCATGTCTGCGGATATTATGCCTTGTCTTGAGAACACTGACACCTAAGGAATTGTGGACTAAGATGCTGCTTCATTTTATGAAATGCAGGCCCTTCAATTCACATGGCTAAAAAAAAAAAAAAAAAAAAAAAAACAGGAAAAAAAATCACATGTTCCATGCCGCCACCTATTGGTGATGTACAACACTGCAGCATGGTCAGGAAAGTAGAAAAGGGAGGATCCAAGAGTGAACACAGATCTCAGCCTGGAAATGATAATTTGGAGACAAGAGTCCAACACCAGAATGATGTTGTAAAGTGTTGTAGGGGAAAATGAATTGGATTTCCCCACTTTGGTTTCAGATTATGGCCAACACTGTGCCATAATCTCAAGTCTCTTAAGATCTCCACACTGTAGACCCATTCTTCCCCATCCATTGCAGGATGCTCAGCTAAGGACCTCAGAAGCGATCAAACCATGGGTCATTGTGACACCACAGTGTTGTTGACTTGCAGGTTCAACAGCCACAACTCCTCCTTGTGGTTTGAGCATCACTGATTTGATCACAAGACACTGATCATTCTTGTCCCATCCATATTGCACAGGTAGGGAGGAGGAGGAGACTGGTCCAGGCATGCATCAGTAGGAAGAGAGTATTCCTTCTTATCTCCCAGTCAGAAACTGTCTTTCTGAGAGCTGAGCCTGGGATTTGAATCGAGGCAGCACGACCCCAGAGCCCATGTTTTCACTCGCTCCCTTCTCTGCATCTGCTGGCACCTCTGGTTATAACTAACATCTGCTGGCTTGCTCCTTTACTGCCAGACAATGCAGTGTAAAGGAAAGGAATAAACTCTGCTGATGCTTTGTAATCTGTGTTCATCCATCCACACCACCCTCTCTGTGTGCATCCACCAAGCCTTTCTTTGATCTGTCTGTCTACCTGTCCATCCATCCTATTGCCCATCCATTCATCCATCTACCCATCACTCAATGAGCCTTATATTCTCTCATCCGTTCATCTACTCATCCACCTATCTATCCATTATCCTTTATATGCATCTAGTCATCCATCCATCCATTTATTATCCATCCATCCATAAATTCCTATCTATCTATCTATCTATCTATCCATCCTTTCCACCCATCTCCTCATTATTTATTTTCCATCTGTCTACTCAAGTCTGTCCATCTATCCATCCATCCATGTATCCATCCATCGAAGCATCTAACCACTCATTTATCCATTCATCTATCTCTTCCTTCTTTCCTTCCTTCCATCCGTCTATCCAACAGCCACTTTCTTGAGACACTTTCAGTCTTCCTTGACAAAAATGATCAGAGATGGATCAGTGTGGTCCCGCACACATTAGTCCCACGATGCCCGGCGAGGACTGAGAGCAGACATTCCCAGCTGCACCATGGAGAGTGGACTGAGGAGGGTCGATTGGAGAGAAGGGCTGGGGTAGGCAGGTCTGAAAGCAGAGAGACTGGTCAGCAGAGATCACCTGTTTTCAGATGCTAGCTTTACCATGGACCAGGTAGGTGACCTTAGGCAATGACTTTGCTCTCTGTGTCTCCACTTCACCATTGGTTCTGTGGACCTACAGACAGAATCTGCCCCATGGGGCTATGGAGAGCTTGATTAACCAATGCAAGAAAAGTGCCTGAACAAGCAGGCTCACTCAGTAAGTGGCATAATGTGGCACCACTCAGCTGTGGTCCCTTCTGTTTGCTCTTATCTGCTCTCTACCCTGCCCCCCCAGAATTCTGGGGTCCAGGTGTCAACAAGAATTGATAAGAAGAGGCTTGTCAAGCAGAGGTAGAGTCCCACCTGATAAAGCTAAGAAACAGGTGAAGAACTGCAGGACACCTCAGAGCCTTTACTGTGCTCTTGTGGACTGGCATTTTCCATATAAATTTAGCCATGGAACCTCCTTTTAAAGAACTTTCACTACAAGCCCACAAACGGTCTGTGGGACCCAGTTTGGGAAACACAGGCCTCCAACTGAATGAATGATACCTAGCACCCCTGTGCACATCTTCAGAGAGTCCCGTCAAAGCCTGTGGGGTGCTCTTCTGGGGAGAGTGTGGAAGCTTGAAAGTGTGGACAAGGCTAAGTCTGTTAAGGACACAATGTAAGACTTAATTTCAAGTGGCCGCTCACGATCGATTCAGGTCATGCCATCACTTCCATTTGTGTGTAAGTTAGACAAACAATAAAGAGATGGTCTTCCCTGGGATGCATGCTGGTGCTGTTCATTCCCAGCATAAAGAGAAGCAAGGGTAGGGCAAGAGAGAGGAAAGAGAGGAGAGAGAAGAGAAGAGAAGAGAAGAGAAGAGAAGAGAAGAGAAGAGAAGAGAAGAGAAGAAAGGAAGGAGGAGGGGAAGGGAAAAGGGAGGGGAAGAGGGAGAGGGAAGGGGAGGGGGAGGGGGAGGAGGAGGGACAGGGACAGGGACAGGGACAGGGAGAGGGAGAGGGAGAAGGGGAAGTCCTCTGGGCACAGGGAAGCCCATACCTGGTCCCTATGGCAGAATCCCCCTCCTTACCCAATCTTCATGATTCTTCTGGCATCTCTGTGACTCAGTTTCCTTATCTGTAAATTATGCATACACCAAGTTGCCACAGAGGACTTTCAGGATGATCGGATGGGACAAAAGAAAGGGACACAATGGACTCATGAAAGTCTGTCCATCTGACGTGCGTGTATTCACACGAGTGCCCCCAACTGTACACTCGGAGCCCTGTGTGGCTATTGCAGATGTGTGCTGGCCAAGGAAGGTATGCAAGAGCCGTGTCTGTGAAGTGAGCCCTGCATTCGAATCTGAGTCTGTCACTAGCTGTGTCCTGAAAAAGTTGCTTAACCTCTCTGTGCCTCAGTTTTCTCGTCTTTACAATAGGAATCACGCCAGCACTCACTCTGTTAAGTTTCTGTTTCACATGCTGAATTCTCTGACTGCTCCTGGCACAGAGGCAGGTCTCCATATTCTCTATTCCACCAAGTTGCTATCCCCAAACCTGAAAAGCCCACCCTTTGGAAGACAGGCTATGCGAGCCAGTGGTACCCTCTCCTGGAAGGAAGCAAACGGATTAGCCCCACTGTGACCTCCGGGGAGTGGGGCGGAGAAGGTTGCTTTGTGCGTTAGCACCCTCTGTCGGGAGAGCTCGCCTCAGCACCAAGGACAGAGGACTAGGGCCTCTCGCTGGTGCGGGCAGGCAGAAAGCAGCACCTTCGCTGCCTAGAGGCCCCTGGCTCCTACTGGACCAGAGTCCCAGAAAGAGGCGTGGCTCACTGTGACTCAGGCGTCTGAGTGCCAGTACAGCAAAATGGAAGCCCCGCCTCTGGCGGGCAGCAGATCCATTAGTAGACAGAACCTAAATTAAAAGCCTGTGGCTGCCCTGGGTGACCCCTGCTAACTGACTCTCAGTCGCCTTTCTGTGCAGCAGAGGAAGGGCTCCAGAGCTGTGCTTTATGGAGCCGACGGGGCGGGGCTTGCGGCTGAGCTGGGAGGCGGGCTGTTGCTGTTATCATTACCATATGGTAATGAGCGCGCATCGGCAGCCGGGCTCCTTCTGGGGAAACCAAGTCTGCACCTGGGAGAAATGTCTTTTTTGGGTGGGCCTGTCTGGGCTTCTCAGTCCTGGATTTCTGAGAAGGTTCGTAGCCACAGCTTGCCTCCGAGCACCCACGGAGAACCAGTTTGAGCTCAGAGCTAGCGCACAAAGCACTGATCTAATCTCATTCATTCTTCCATCCAGCCAATACTCAGTGTAGATCTACTATGTGCCACTGGTGAGGGTGACCGGTACTTTTTCCACGGGGTAACGTTCAAGGAGAGTGTGGGTGGTGAAGATGACTTGGTGGATCAGCTGCGGTGTCCAGACTTCAGGTCCAAGCTCTCAGCCATGACAGCCAGCGCACTTCCTTTGTTTCAAACTTCTTTTCTCCTCTCTCTCCATAGATGCCATCCTCAGAGGGCTCCACGGAGGCAGCACCCTGACTCTTTGAAGCTCCCCAAGGCTCCTTCCCAGCTGGTTGAGGGTGGATCTGGGGGGGGGGAGAGCATCACCCAGGTCGGCAGGTGCTACCTGCTCCTTTCATCTCCTCTCCCACTGGCAGGGCTGGGCAAGTGCAGCCAAGAAACCTTTCCCACTCAGTCTTCACCTGAGGAACTTTGCCTGTCCCCCTCACCTGGCCGCCTCCTATTGCATGCAACTGGACTCTGAGGGCATGAATAGCCACACAGCAACACACGAATTTCCTACAAGCTCAGCCCGGTACAAGGAGGGGCGTTTGGGCTTGGAGTTCCTCAGCCCGGGAACCTCTCACACAGAGGGCTTAGAAACCCAGATAGCTTTTTATTCTGAGCCAGAAGCAAAGAGTTGGGAGGGAGAGACTGGCAGGAACAGACTGGAAAGGGTTGTGCTTCTCCCTTGACTGGGTTAGGCCAGAAAGAAGATGGGGGGGTTGCCCTCAAGCTCACCCTCAGCAGCTTGGAGAAGATGAGGCTTGGGGGGAAGGACGAGAGGGAGCAAAGAACAGCCAGGGAAAGGGTAAAGGCCCAAGACTCCAGTGTTCAAGCCAGATCCAGCCCAATCAGGCTGGCAACCAATTAGTGTGATTCAGAAAAAAAAAAATATCCACGTAGGGACAAACTGTAATCAAACACCTATTTATAAGAGTTTATTACGATCATTATTATTATTTTACTGAGAGGATCATTCTAAAGCCTGTCAGGTGAATGTATGCACTCAGATCTAAATAAATGCAAATCATCCCTTCCCTGGAGCAGGGAGGCTGGGAGAGCCTGAGCTGCAGCTAGCTGCCTTTGGGGGGCCACGTGCTGAGGCTGCAGAGGGCAAAAGGAGGGGAGCGGGCCATTCCGTGGAGCATCCTGCCACAAGTTTCTCCCAGCACTGCTAGGCCGTTACCTATTGCCCACCCAGCTCCCGAGAACTGCAGACAGTGGAACTGACAGCGCGTACCCATTGCCCGTCTGAGTAAACTGAGCAACAGACAGACGAAGCCCCCTGGCAAAGCTAGGGAGGCGGGACTTCCATGGAGAATGTGCTACAAGGAACCCGGGGTCCTTCCTGGTTTCAGGGCCCGCCCTGGACCTCGTCAGTCTAGCTCCTGGTCCCTTGTCACTACCACCGCCACCTCCAAGAGCTGGGAGCACCTGGAGCCTCTCGCGTGGCAGGAGATTCCAAGGCCCCCTTGGACCCAGGCTCGACGGTGTGTGTGTGTGTGTGTGTGTGTGTGTGTGCATCTGTGCGTGGCTTATCAGAGCAGAGATCTGACATAAGTTTCAACCCCACCCCCATCCCTTCTCAGGTGGAGGAGCTGAGTGTCAGACCCGATAAAAAGGTGACAGCTTGTCTCTGACAGGAGAAGTCGATGCCTCCCCTGCCCAGTCCTGCCTGCTGCGGGCAGAATGCAGCTGCGCAGGGCGCGGGGGTGGGTGGGGTGGGGTGAGGGTAGCCCTTATTTGTGGACCACTGAAGCCCCGAAGCCCCTAAGGAGGACATTCATAGGTGTCAAAGCCAGCCCTGAGGACCCACAGCACCTCTCTCCTGGAGGGAGGGAGGGCGCTTGCAGCCACCAAGCTGAGAAAGGGGGACGTCCAGGGACACAGCCAGGTGGAGTTGGTGTGGGGGTGGGGGGGTGGGGAGGGTGATTCGGGTGGAGCGAAGGTTGGGGGGTGGGGGTGCGGCTTAAGAGCCGGCAGTTGCGATGTGATGGGGGGGTAGGGGGTAGGAGCCGAGGGGGAGGGGGAGAGCTCTCTCTGCAATAAATCGGCTTAGCGGACGAGAGCCGAACAGCCCAGAACGGATTAAAGAAAAGTCTGTAGAATAGAGCGCGCGAGCGCGGCGCGGGGGGCGGGCGGCGGGGGCGGGGCGGCGGGGAAGGAGCGAGAGGAGGGGGCGCGAGGAGAGCGAGCGCGGGGCAGAGCGCGGCGGCGCGGCCAGAGCTTCGGCTCCAAACTCCGCCGCTGCCGCCGCCGCCGCCACGGATCCGACTCCGGCCGCCGTGGGCACCGCGCGCAGCCGAGCAGCCGCGAGCAGCCGCGCGCGCCCCGGCCAGGTCCGCTGCAGCCCGGTGCAGCCCGGTGCATCGCAGAGCAGCCCGGCGCGGCCGGTGCAGCCGGGCGGTGCAGCCCGGAGCAGCCCGGGGAAGCCCGGCGGCCCGGCCACGGTAGCATGGGGCCGTCCCCGCGGCGCCCCTCGCCACCCGTCACCGCCACGGCGGGCGGCCCGGGTCACCAGCGCGTCTGAGCCCATGGCGTGGGGACCCGCCGCCGCCACCGCGATCGCCGCCGCCGCCGCCGCCGCCTCGGCCAGCGCCGCCAGCTCCCGGGCACCATGCGAGCCGCTCCAAGCCTCCGCCGCGCCTCCTGCCTGCTGCTCGCCGCGATCCTGGACCTGGCGCGCGGTGAGTGAGCCGGCGCCCGCGGGGGCCGGGGGTCGCGCGCGGGGGGGCCGAGAGGGGCGCGGGCCCGGTGGCTCTGGGAGTCCCCGGCTGCGGGCACAGCAGAGGAGAGGGGGCTTCCGTGCAGCCCTCGTGGGTCTGTGCCAGCGTGTGTGTGTGTGTCTTTGTTGCGTCCGTGGATGTCCGAGGACCAGCCATGTGTGGAGAGGGCACGGGAGTACGTCCAGATGCGCCTCTGCGATCGCGAGTGGGTCTGTGTGTGTGAGGGCCGCCGGAGAGTCTAGATCTGGAGGCGTGGAAGAGAAAGTCTGAGTGTTTGGGGGTGTGAACTCTTCAGGAGGGCATGAAGTGTGTGAGCGACTGTCGCCGCGGGTGTGAGCTTGCTAAGGGAAGGATGTGTGAGGTGTGGCGGCTCGTGTGTGTCCCGGGGGTGCGGGCCCGTCTCTCCAGGGCTGGGTCTGTCTTTCTGTGGTATCTGGGCAGGAGTGTGCCCACACGCGGAAGTATGGGACTTCGGGTCCTGGAAGCGCTTGGTCTGGGAGCAGGTGCCGAGTGAGGGAGCTTGGGTTTCCGGCGGGCAGCGAACTGCGATCGCCGCTGGGGCTGGAGGAGGTCCAGCAGTGTGTCTGTGTGTCTGTGTGTCCCGCATGAACTTGGTCCTGGGCTAGGCTGGACCAAATGGGAGAACACTGAAGCCCCGAGGCTCGCCCAGAGCCAGCGGTGCTGGGCCGGTCTAGGGTGCGGGGTTGGGGCTGCCTGGGAGGAGGGGCATCCGTCCCAGCGCCACCCTCCGGTGGGTCTTAAATGAGGTGGAAGCCAAACCCGACGCCTCAGCGCCTTTCCAGCAGGGCACAGGGGGTAGATGCCAGCCCAGCAGGGCAGAGGCAGGGCCGATAGAGTCACCGTAGGGATGGGGGGGGGGGGAGAGAGAGAGAGAGAGCTCCTTCTCCATTTCAAGCTACTACAAGGGGCGTTGAAGGACCCCCGCAACCCCCAGGTAGGGGAGTGTGAGAAAGTAGCTATTGTCTCCAGTGAGGCCTTGGCCTCTGTCCCACTTAGGCCGAGGAGGAGGGTCAGTCCTTGTCCCCCATACTGGGGAGGGCCTATATGAGCTCTGAGACTGTTCCCCAAGGGGCATGCCCCTAAAATAACCTACAGTCTTCAACGCGTTAAGTCTTTGAAGACAGCTCGGTCTGTTGATGGGAAAATCTGAGCCTTGGGAGGTGGCCCTGTAGGCAACGGGGAAGGGGTGTGGCCCTTTGGGTGTGACCCAAGGGGGTGTCAGGCAAGTACTTGGTACCGCCTATGCCCTACGGCAGCAACTACTTTGTGAAGTACATCAGATCTCTCTGTAAGTTTGAGGACAAGGGCTCCCCCTTTGGGATGGATGCCTCTAGAGGGAAAGAATCTTTGTGGTGGGACCCGAGTCCCAGCGCCACCGCTGAGGAGGCGAGAAGGCGCTGGGCTGTGCGGAAATGCGCTGGGGCCCCCACCTGGACGCTGCAGGGAGCAGGGCTGAGGTTGGGGACCAGTCCGGAGGCACCCATTTCCCACAACCCGGGATGCGCATGGTGGAAAGGAGAGGGGGAGGGGAGAGGAAAGAGCGGGCGGGGAACCCCGACTGCGTCAGGACCGCACCCTGCGAGCTTGCGCCTGAGGAGCGAGCCCTCGTCAGGGGTTTGGCTGCGGAGAGCTGTTCCGGCGCCCCGGAGCCTCCTATGGGCGCCGCTCGGCTCGGCTCGGCTCGGCTCGCTAGCCTCTGCAGGCTGCGGGGAGCGCTGGTTCTCGGAGCCAGGGTGAAGGCGTGTGGAACCAGGGCACGCGGGTGGGGGCACACGCCGCCTCCCGGCTCCGCAGGCCCGGATGCCGGGCTCGCAACTTCGTGCTGGGCGCGGGGACCCCGAGGCTCCTCTTCTCTGTAGAGGCATGAAAGCCTCGGGTGGGATCCGCTTTCCCTTCCCAGGCTAAGCCACCGTGCGGGGTGGAAGCGTCCTCGCGAGGCGTGACCGGCGGGCTGCGCCGTAGGAGGGCGCCCTTCCTGCAGGCGGCCACGATGATGCCCACGATCGGTGCACCTGGCGTAGCTTTGCCGAGCCACCAGCCAGGGAGGGGGGGGGAGCCCGGGAAGAGCTGGGAGAGTAGATTCCGGGCTGTTTCCATCTAGAAACACGCTGGCCCTCCCCGAGAGGGGCACAGAGAGTCACTGCCGCCGGAGAAGCGCAGCCAGCATTGGGGCAGAGCAAGAAAGCTGGATGTGGAGAAATGCTGGGTACCCTACCACCCGGCTCTTCCGAGAAACCTGCTTTCTCTGGGCTCCGACATCGCCTAGGGTCTCTCCGAAGCACCCTGAACTGGACAATAGGAAACCGCACACTTGAACCTGCGCAGTGACCCTAAGGAGAGGAAGAGAGAGTGTGTGCCAGGCTGAGGAGGTCGAGGGAGAGATGAAGCTCTTTGAACTTGCCCGGTTCAGCTTCGGAACGTTCTCCACTGGAAACAGTGGAGAAAGACCTAGTTAGAGACCTGGGCCGCTGGAGTCTGTGGATCTGGGGCTGCAGGGTGTGTGTGTGTGTGTGTGTGTGTGTGTATGTGTGTGTGTATGTGTGTGTGTGTGCGTGCATGTGCAAGATTTCTGCAGCTATCTGAGGGCTGGCTCTGTTGAGGCTCACGACAGCAGGGGCTGTAGTTCTGCGATCAGGTACATGAACTTCACAGGTGGTCCTCTTTCTGCTGCGC
Organism: Meriones unguiculatus; assembly: GCF_030254825.1. NCBI lineage: Eukaryota > Metazoa > Chordata > Mammalia > Rodentia > Muridae > Meriones > Meriones unguiculatus. The sequence goes on from NC_083351.1 coordinate 11,941,415, forward strand.
CCCTCCCCCTCCCCCGCTGGGAGGGGTCGACACGCTCCTCTGTGCATCCATCACGACTGGACTGAATAGGGCCTGGCCAAGACTGGCAGGCTCACCCGTCCACGCCCCCCGTGGTCCCGCCCCTTCTCAAACCGGGCTTCCTCACACCCAAGAACATTTTCCTGGGAGGTCAAACTTACTTAATTAGGGGTTTTCAGGTAGCTTTGGAGAGACTTCCGATTTCCGGGGTCACTGCACTTTGTGGCTTTCACCTCTGCCCCTAAAACCTCAGTGCTTTTTTAAAAAGCAGGGTTCTAAGCTTCTGTGCTGTCCTAGGGGTCAGTGCCCAGACCTGGAACAGTCTTTGTTCACAAGATTTAAACAAAACAAAAACAATCCAAGACCACTCCTCTTCTGATATCCTAGCTGAAATTGGGTGTTCTGATTTTGACTTTTCTCCATAGCTTCAATTATGGTGATCTATCCTCATTCCTGCTGCAAGATGAGGAAACTGAGGCTGCAGGGGTCCTTCCAGCTCCCCCTGGCCTTGCCCTGGGCTCTCTTTCCATGGTTTCCTCTGGGAGAAGAGATTTCCAGTGGGCAGGGGTGCTGGCCAAGGCTGCCAGGGGCCTTCTAAAGGGTGCCTCCTGGCCTGGGTACCCTGACCCTTCAGAAGATGGTCACATTCCACTTGAGTCTCACTAACTCTGGCAAGCCAGGCAGAGAGGGGAGGAGGAGGTGATGAGGTTTAAGAAAATGTCCTGGTTTGTGGCTATCCGGACTTGAGCTGCAGAGGTCAGGCAAGAGGAGGCTGGGGCCAACGTCTCCGCTAACTGGGTTTCTTACGATCCCAGGAGTCTTTGACGTGGGAAGCCAGCAGTTTAGCTTTTCTCTGTACCCCTCTGTGACTCCCCAGCACACTGAACACTCATTTGTACACTCAGCGCAGGCATCCTGTGTGAAGCATGATGGGACAGAACTTTGCAGCGGGGCTGTGGACCTGAGACCATGCAGTGGAGCTCCTACCTTAACGATGCTTGCAGCTCCATGGGAGGTGGATCCTTTGCCTAGTACAAGAAGGGGCAGTAAATACCCTAGGCTTTTCCCATTTTTGCAGGGTAGGAAACCGGGGCTCAGGGGAGTTAGGTGACTTTGCCAAGCTCACCCCATCAGTGAGGGGTGAGCAGGGGCCCAGTGCTGGGCTGCCTGCCTCCCAGATCGGGCTCTGCTCCCTGGGAAGACTGGCACTCCCTCCTTTCCTTGGGCCCAGCCCTAAGGATATCTGAGGGATCCAGATCTCAGTCTGCCTTCTCCATCCTTCACCCAACTCAAGGTGAAAGGGAATTTATTCAATGTCTTCATCTGCACAGATGGGAGAGGGCGTGTCCCTGGTAGCCGCTGTCATCATTAAGAAAATCATCGGACATCTGCTGGGGTGAAGAGGAGGACCAACAAGCATGACCTCATCCCAATGTTGGGGGTGGGGGGAGGGAGAACATGTTCCTGAAGAGATGAATGTCTCTCTCTTTCCTTTCCCAATCTTTTTTTTTCCTTCCTTCCCCTGCTCTTCCTTTTCCTTTCCTTCCCTCCCCCAACTTCCTCCCTGTGTGTTTTCCTCCCTTCCCCTTTCTCCTGTCTTGTGTCCTCTCTTCTCTTCCCTCTCCTTCCTAACTCCTTTTTCTTCCTCCTTCTCTCCTCCACTCTCTCACCCTCCCTCCCTCCCTCTCTCTTAAAACAACGGACAAGCTGAGAATCTTTTCTTGAGTGGAGACTTGGAGTTTCTGCCAGGTCTGAAGCAGCTGCACTGTGGTCCTTGGAGGCAGATGCAGACACTCGGAGCATGTGCTGAGTGTTCTGGGCCTTCCATCTCAACCACAGATGGTGATGCCCTATGGTGTCACCCCCAGGAGGTGCCCATCTTTAGGAATAAGTTCCAGAGAACAAAAGAGAGTGGCAAGGCCCCACTGTTTGCTTTCCAGTGCATCAGAGGCAAGCGTGAGGAGGCCCTTATTCTCTAAGGCTCCACAGAAGCCATTGATGCAAGTCAAGCAACTGAATGCAGTCACCATGAATCCCAAGTCAGCAGAGAAACAGCAGGAGCAGGGCCCTGAAGTGCCGGACTCCATCTCAGCCAGGGAAGGAAGTTTGGCGTGTCTGCCAGCCCTCTCCCCCCTCATAGGCACACACATCTGCTCTGGGTTTGACCTGGATGCATTTCCAAACTGCATGTTAGTGAGTGAGCTGAGCCCCCTTGGATTGCGTGACCCCAGCCAGAGCTGCTCGCTGCTGCACTCAGGTGTCTCCAGGGGAGAACTGGCCTCAATTACAGGCATGTGTGGCCCTCATGTCGGACCTTCCCTCACATCTGATGCTCTCCAGACCTTAACCCTCTGCAGAGCCAAGACGACAGAGAGCCACTCAGAATGTCCTCCTTGCCAGTGAGGCCCTCAGAAACTGTCGTCTGTCATTTCCAGGGCCCGGTGTTAATGAGACCTTTGTCTCTGAATAGGAGCTGAGATGGAGCCGGCTCCAGCACAGAGGCATTTGATAGCCTGAGGGCTCTGGTGTGTGTGTGTGTGTGTGTGTGTGTGTGTGTGTGTGTGTGTGTTGGGGGGTTCCCTGTACTAACCACAGGCACCTCTGAGCACATCCAGCATGTCCACAGGCGGGTGTTGGGGGGGACCACCACTCTCCTGTCTCCTCAGCCCCACTGGAACTGGAGCCCACTAGAGTCTGTGTCAACTTCCTGCAAAGAATGGTACTGGAGTCTGTGCATGAAACAGGATGATTCTGCTCTCGGTATCACTGGGAGGACCATGTGTGGCCCACTGGCTCGAGGTGGCTGTTCCCATCCCTGCACCCTGACTTTATCTGGAGGCCAAGCCCCAGCAAATGCTGCCTGAGACCTCTGCTGACTGAGACACAGGTCTTGTGTCTGCTCATGATCGCGTCTTCCCCTAACACATGGTGGGTGCTCAGTCCAGGGCGATTGGATCAATAAGTTACCGATAATCTTTAGACACACATATCCCAGCTTAGAGGAGCCAGTGGGCAGCTTGTTGGTTCTACAGAGAAGGCATGGCAATGTTTGCAGCATGTGGGATTTATCGGGATATACGAGCAAACTTCCCAGCAACAAAAGCCTTCTGTTCTTGGAACAACAGGCTGTCTTGCAGAAGACTGGCAGGTCATGGGAATGAATGACGTCTCCCCTAGCCTGACACTCACTCCAGGCGCTGGGCTTGTGCTCCTGGTGCTGCTCTGTCCACCACCCCCGGGAACATAAGAATGTCTAGCTCTGTCCACTGTTAGCACACAGCCACTCCAGCTGGTATCTGCGCAGACCAGACAACTGTAGAAGACGCTGGGAAGACCAAGGGGTTTCCTGTTGCCAGTGGGCATCCCTTAGGGAAGGATACTGCCCTTGACTGGTGACAGATGTTGGAGATGAAGGAGGAAGGAAAAGGGAAGGAAAAGCAATTATTGAGCAGTTACTATGTAGCAAATGCACCCAGTTTGTGTTATACCCTCCTGGAAACCCTATTTCGTGAGATAGCCTCCCCATTTTGCAGACCAGGCTATGAGGTTTGGGTAGCTCCTGTGGCCTGCCCAGAACCACTCTGCAGCTGGAGGGCTGGCTCTACCCCAGGCCTGTCCCTTCTTAGCCCTGAGTTTTAACTTCCCAGAAATGGTCAACGCTGCAACCAAGGCCCCAGAAGAACCAGCTAGAAAACACTGGACAGGACACCTAGGCCTGCTGGGACCACCTCCATTTTTTCCCTATGGCCCAGTGCTGGCTGGTTATAAGTTCCAGTCCCCATCAACACTAGATTCAGAGCAAGCCACTGCCTGGCACAGTGTACCTGCGCTCATCACAGCCCACCTCAGTCTTAGCTTCTTTGTCCTTTAAAAAGCAAGAGCAGGGTATGGGGGTGTGGCTGAGCTGTTAGGAGTGTTGGCCTAGCATGCATAGGCCCTGCGCTCCTTATAAACCAGGAATGGTGGCTCATGCCTCTAATCTCAAGCTAGAGATGGGAGGACCAAGAGTTCAAGGCCACCCTTAGTTAAGTAGTTTGAGCCTGGTATGGGCTAAATGAGAGACCCTGTCTCATATAAATAAATAAATAAATAAATAAATAAATAAATAAATAAGTCTTGGGGAGGGGCAAGGTTTTACATGCTTCCTGTGCAGGGGGTCCTGAGAGTGTTGTCCGGAAGTTTCTGATGGGCTGCATGGACTCGGCTATCCTTCGCTTGTCACTGCTGCAGGCTGACTTTGCATCTACCGGTGGATTCTCCCCACTAGTAACAGCCACTGCAGACTCAAAGGGATCTCTATGGAGAATGCCCAGGGTGTAGACACCCCATGTCTACATGTGGCGTTGCCTGGCTTGAAGACAGTCAGAGAGAGCAAATCACTAAACAGGCAATGCAGAGGATTCCTGGAGAAGAGTAGCCGGCCCAGAAGGCTCTGAGGACAGAAACGCAGTGAAGCCCACGGCTAGCTCTAGCTCTTGGTCCAAGAGTCACAGGGCCACACCCAGCCTCAAATTGCTACAAATGTGGCCCAAAACAAAATCATAAACGAATTAAAAGCCTCAAGAGGGTGTGTGTGAGTGTGTGTGTGTGTGTGTGTGTGTGTGTGTTTATTACAATGTCTTTCGCTGTCAAGATGCCTGACAGTGTAGAGGAAGAACAAAAGTAACCACTGGGCCTAGAACAGGTGACCAGAGATCTGGCTGGGCATCGGACTGTGGGTGGATGGCAGAAGTTTCTGTCTATCACCCAGGCAGGATCTTGTCTGTCCTTGGAGCCTGGGAGCCAAAGTGAGATTGGCCCTGTAGTTGGGAATCTCCCGAAACCTGTTGGGTGATGAATGGTGGCTGGGGCTGCCAGAGCTGAGGTAGCTTCCAGAAAGGTACTGTCCTGACCAGGATCTTCTAGAGCTGTGCAACCTAGACCAGAGCCAAGACTGATGGGGGAGGGTACTACCTATGGAGAAACTTCTAGATCTCTAGCAGGCACCTGACTGGCCAAGTCATGCCTGCAACAACCATGTGCCCCAATGGCTGCAGTCATTGCTCCCAGCCTTGGTTTCCCCAAAGGCACCATCGGGGTAGGGATGCTGGGACAGGCACGTCAGGTGATGTGAGGAAGCCTTGATGCCCCAGTACAGGACAGGTATGTGAGATGTGGGTGCTGTAGCCACAACCCCTGGCTCTCAGAGAGGGGTGGAATCCCTGCCCAGTGCCCAGACACGGTGACACAGTGCAGACGCATGCGCTGTAAAGAACCCACAGAGTAGTGCTGGAGTCGGAGGACAGGGACAGTTTCTACACTGCTTCCCACGGTTTGCTTGGTGTGTGCTTTTTGTTTTACCTATTTCAGCACTCAGGGCCAGTGTGCGATAGGGGAGTGATCTCCTGAGCTACACCTCCAGCTGTGGCTGTCCTGGAACTTGTTAGGTGGATCAAACTGGATTCAAACTCACAGAGGTCCTCCTGCCTCTGCTGGGATTGAAGGTGTGCACTGCTATACCTCGCCCTTTTCATAGTAAATCGCCTATGCTGGCCTTGAACTCGCACAATCCCCCTGCCTTAGCCTTTCAGCAAGCTGGATCCCAGTGCGCCTGATCCAGCCTGTCTTCCCTGTTAATAAGGTGAACCCAGAGGGGAGGGACTCTGTCTTAAGTTCATATAGAGCAAATTGGGGGATGTGTTCCGGCTTCCCATCCTTGAAGAGTTCCTGGGTCTTCCGGTGCCCGGCGGGGACTTGGCAGCACATGGGGGTGGGCAGTCTCCAGCCTCATAAATCACAAGGACTGAGGCAGCTGAGCTGCTGGGTATTTGTTCCTTTCCCAAGCTACCCCCTTTGCCCTTTTGTTTCTGTTACGGCAGAGGCTCCTCTGACGGCCTTGTTTGTCACTAGTCATGGCGCTCCCATTATCTTGCCAGCGCCTTCCCTCTCATCCACACCTCACCCACTGGGGCTGCCCTGGCATTTTGCTGGGCTGGATAGGCAGCACAGAAGCTCCGGGGCACAAAGGCCAGGCTGGGGGTAGGCAGGGGTCTGGCAACGGCATTTGTAGCTGGCACTCATGGCTCATCCTCTGAGCCAGCCTGGCTGGTATTTCGTCAGGCAGAAATTCAAGCAATATAATAGCCAAAGGCCAGGTGCCTGGCTCCAGAGAGCAGGTGAACAGCTGCTAATTGCCACGGGGCACCTACTGTCCCGGGCAGGGGCGGAAGAAGCATCGTGGGGACAGCCGTGGTGGCCACCTCACAAAGACTTCTTTGTTCACTTCTGCTGATGAAAAGTGGGTCGCTGCTTGCCGGGAGGGGAAGTGGTGTGGGTCGGGGAAGTGGGGAGTGGGGGAGGGTTCCTGTTGCCTGGCTGAAGAGCTTGAGGTAGGGTGAGGCAGAGGCAAGGAAGCTTGCGTGGAGGCTCCTGAGGCTGGGGCTGCCTGAGCAGTCAGGGTGAGCGGCTTCCAGGATGGCCTGAAGTGCTGGGAGTGGCTTCAGGGCTCAGGAACCAGCTACAGCCTCCCTCCTCCTCCCTCTGTCCTTCCTTCCTTGGCACAAAAAGTGCCGCAGGTGAAGACTGCAGAGTTCCTGACCAGATACCATGGTTGGTTCCAGAAATCTAAAGGAGAATAAATGGGCTAGCCTTGGCCTTCATGGTACTTATGGTCCAGGGCCACAGGTGCGGAATGCCATGGCCGTGGGCTAGGGAGATGGCTTGGTGGGTAGAGCACTGCCTACGGGGTCCCCAGTGTCCATGAGAAAGCCAGGCATGGTGCGTACCCCAAATGCCAGGACTGGGGGTGAAGGGGGTGCAGGACAGGATTCCAGAGGCTGACCCCACAGTCTAGCCAAAAGTGGCCCTCCAGGATCTGTGAGAAGCAACTGAAGAAAGACATTCCAACATCAGCCTCCACACGTGCCTGATGGGGTAGAGGTGGGGATACACCTATACACACACAAATACATGCAAATACTGATGAACACACACAAGTGTACACTCGGACATAATTACACATATATCCACACATACACAAACACACAAACATACATATCCACACATACACACATAAACCCACACAAATATACGTGAATACACACACGCGTGAATGTACATACATACACACCCCCATAAATACATACACATACATGTACACACACAGACATGTACACAAACATACATATATACACAGAGACACATACACAAATACACATGAACACACACACTAGCATACACACATACATACACACCTAAATACACACACACAAACATACATACACACATATGCACACATAAACACACACACAAATATGCACTTCTACCCCAGCAAGTCCCTCAGCCGGGCAGGTCTGGGCCATATTCCTTTGAAGCGGGGAAAGGTGCTGCCACTGCAAATGGGGCGTGCTCCTGTATTTCAGGCTGTCCTTCCTAGCCCAGGACAACACTCCCGAGGATGTCATCACCCATGAACCTCCCATCCAGCAAAATGATAATGAGCTGGAGGCTGGGCTGGGCAGGACATACGTGTGATCTCAGAAGTCACAGGCTGAGGCAGGGAGATTGTACGTTGGAGGCTACCCTGGGCTACATAGCAAGTACCTGGCTAGCCTAGGCTATGTAGTAAGGCCCTGTCTAAAAAGACAGAGTTGTATCACTAGGGCCATAAGCCTGCTGTGGGTGAGAGGGAGCAAGATACTTCCCCTCCCCCCCAGCTTGGTTTTCTTTGCCATTGGTTTCTCAGTCTATTTAAAGCAACTGATGTTGGCTTGCCATTTAAATCCTCTCTCTTTCTTTAACGTGGCTTTATCTGAGTAAATAACAAGCAGAGTTAAAGAAAAATGTTAAATGCAGCGAGGAACAGGTGGCATGCACCAGGTAGTCAGCGGAGGTGGTGGTGGGTGTGAGCTGTGAGCCACCAGGTGGGGAGACAGCAACAGGGCCTTTGATAGCTGAGCAACAGGCTTGGGCTTCAGGGCGACAGCCTGCGAGATCTGAGTCCCTCAGGATGGCATGGGGACCCCGGACAGGGCCATCTTAGAGCTGTTTTTCAGGGACTGGGTCCCCAGGAACCAGGGGGGGACTGTGGAGACTAGGAAGCAATATGCATAGAGGCTGCCTCCTGAGTGCAGGGTGGCCTGGGAAAGAGGGGGCTTGGCAGGGACCTAAAAAGGGAAAAGCAGCTGCTGGTACCTGCTGAGCAACAGCTGGAAGTTCAAGGTCAGCCTTGAACTTCGAGTAGCCAAGGGCGGGGTGAGCTTTGCTGCCAGCATGGGAGAAGAGGCCCACTCCTGCCCAGCCTCACTTTCCCCATTTGTCAGGGAGGGGTGGTGCTCTGTGGCAGCCTGATGTGATGATGCGAGACAGTGCTTGGTTCACTGACTGTACTCTCCACGCTGACATTGTCATAGTGACAGGACAGAGGTGACCTGGCCTCTCCGGGACACAAGGTATGCCAGCTTCCATGCTGGCCTGCGACGGTCTCTGCCAAGTGCCCTTCCAAGTGTGGACGCCTCAGAATTCCCAGGCCCCCCTGATCCCCGGCCATCTCGCTGATGGATGACTTCACCGGAGGGCGCACTGATTCGTCATTCCCAGTCTATTTTCCACTCTATTTCCCACGGAGATGTTCTTTCTTTTAGATCCGTCCTGATCATCTTTCCTCGCATCCCCACCAGCTTTTTGCCGTGCGCCACCCAAACCACATTCATCACCAGCAGGCTCCAACCTCGCTCCTCTAAGCAGGTGCTCCCCAGCCACCGCTCTGCCTCACAGGCGCGGGCAAAGGGAGGAGGTTCATGAACGAGCCAGTGTGGTGGAAGGTGGAGTCTCCCTCTATTTACTGGCTTTTTCTCAGTAGGGAGAAGCTGACCCCTGAAGTCTTCTCTGAGAAGACCCCACATCTGCCCACTCAGCTCCCGCTTCCTTCTGAATTGGGCAAGTTCTTTCTTCCTGACCCCTAAATTCCCTATCTCAGCCCCTCCTCCATCTACCTGAAGGTTCAAATTGACTTTGATGGCGACTAATTTTGCCAGTTGAAACTCGGGAGAGGCTTATGCACACAGCGCTCACTGAAAATTGCGGTGACATATGCCAGCAGCAATTTCTTCCCTGGCACCTTCCCTGAAGTGCTGGGGCAAGACAGAATTCCCCTGCTCCAAGCTGACTTGAAACTATACATGGAGCGAGGCTCTTCCTCTGAATGGGTCCTGTCCTAGCTCTTGCCTCCCCCCACTCCTGGCTCTGTGTGCTGTATGACCCTTCAGGACATCTGGCGACACCTTGGGGACCACCAGGTTGGAGCAGGTGATAATTTCATACTTATTATCTTTTCTGTGTACCAGATTGTTCAAAGCGTTTGATAAGGACCGACTTCTGCGTCCTGTGGGTGGGTCACCATCCATGTTCCTTGGGCAGGGAGCTAGGTTGTCCAAGAATCCCACTTCCCTGGGTAGTGGGTACTGGTGGGTGCCCCATACTGAACAGACCTCTGGGGCCAATGGTTGCTGGGACTTCCATCAGCGATGTGCACCAGGGGACAGTTCTAGACTCACGGTCCAAGATGGAGCTACCCAGGCCCAGGTCTTCGGCAAGGACTACACAGAGCCTTCCCTGTGTGTCCACAGAGCATCTTCCATGTGTCCAGCACTGTGTCTGCTCCACTGGTTGTGTCCACTCCTATGACACCTTTCTACCTCAAGAGGCACCTACTTACGTGCAATCAGCACTTTGCACAAGAAACTGCAGTCCAGAGATGTTAAGTCACTTTTTCAAGATAGCATGGCTAGTGTGTGGTCATGTTTTATGCCTGCTTGTCTCTGCTAACTTGGTTTACCTTGAGTTTTGCTAGCCCTATGTGGCTCTCGGTGGGGGCTTTGGGGCTCTAGGACCTCACAGCTGGGCCATTGGGGGAGGTCACAAGGCCCGCCCTGTGGTGCCTCTCCATCGAGGGGAAGGGTTCCCTGAGCACTATTGTCTCTGACCTCATAATTATTACTTTTTTACAGCACATGGCTAACAGCTTCCTACAGAGAGCATGCAAGCTGGGGCTTTACACTTTAAAGGATTTTACTTACACAGCATTGTCTCCCACAAAAAGGAGCCGTACGGGCAGATTGTGTGGTTATATTTAGTGCGTCATGTGAGGCTGAGCAGACCTGTGGGGTGGGGCTGGGTGGGTGTGTGGTTGACCAGAGAGATGTGGTCTACAGTGACGGGTAAGCACACAGGGTCTACAGCCACCTCTCCCTCCTCCTGAAACCACAGAGAGCTGGCTTCAAGGAAACCCATTGTTTAGTGTTCTGGGAAGAAGTGGAGGAGGGGTGGCCTACAGGGACGGCCACTGGGGACACTCAAAACTAGACAAAATGTTCTGCCTTCCCATGCTGGCCCAAGACTTTTGACTTTCATATATGCAAGGCCTCTGTTCACACATCCTTGGGACTGGGCGCTTTATGTGTGCTATGAGTCTCATGTCAGACATCACTTTATTCAGTGAGGGGTCACCTGTCATGCTCACACACTCTGGAGCCCAGTAATGCCTTATGACCCATCTTCAGCCCCTCCCACACACAATAGCACAGGCCCTGGGCTGATGTAGTTATCTGCAGGGTTTGGGGAGTCGGGAGATGTGTGTGTGTGTGTGTGTGTGTGTGTGTGGGTGTGGGTGTGTGTGTGTATGTGTGTGTGCCTGCTTCCAGGGTGCTTAGGACTTTCTCACCGGAGACACCCATAGCTATTGTTAGGCTCATTAGGCCTTCAAATCTAGACCAGTGAGGGAGAATTCCTAACTTCCTGTGCTCTGTTCATCCACACACCCATTGGTGCACCTGTCTATCCATCTATCTGCCCATCTATCCACACGTTCATCCTCTCGTCCACCCCTGCATCCATCCACATAGCCATCCATGCACCTCTTCATCCTCTTTCTCATCCTCTCATCCATTCATTTACCTATCCCCATCTACCCACCTTCTCATTCATTCATACTTCCATCCAGATATCCACCTGTCCTCTCATCCACATATCCATTGCCCATCTTTCCATCCATCCATCCATCCATCCATCCATCCATCCATCCATCCAACATTACCTGTTTGTCCATGTACCTATCTATCACTTCTCCATCTGCCTGCCGAATTCATTCACCTATCCTCACATCCATATATACATACATATCTCATCTATACAGCCATAGATCCACCCTTCCATCCTCTCATCCACTCATCCATATGTTTGCACATACATACATACATACATACATATGTATGTACACACATACACCTATCTCTTCCATTTACCCATCCTATCCACCATCCATTCAGCCATATATTCATCACCCACCTATCTATCCATGCATCTATTCTCGTGTCCGTTTGTCTGCCCATCCACCCACCCATCCATCTTTCTCCTACATGCATTTATTGGATTCCCACTGTATTACAAGTGGCACAGCAGGTATTGGACGTGTGGAGAATGAGACCAAGGAAGTGGCTTTCCCCTTGAGCTGCCTCTTCAAGGGCAGAACTAGAGAGTGAAGGTCTCCATAAGAGGGGAGAGGCACCTGCTAGGAGCAAGAAGAAGGCTGGAGAGAGTGATAGTCACATGTGGGGTTCATGGGGAGGATCCCATCTGCTGCACATTGGCCATGCTTCAGGTGCCGAGGCAGAACCCTGTGGCTGGAGGCTGGGCTGGCAGGTTTGAAGTGATTGAAAGGGACTCCAATCAGGCCCAAGAGGATCTTGGAAAGAAGGAAGGGACACCAAGTATCTGACTAGCTCACAGCTTCTGACTTTGCTCGCCATAATCCCCTAGTCTTCCACTGGGTATTCTGGTACCACCGTGGGGGGCAGCACACAGGTTGGGATCACGGCTTGGCACATGGGTCACGATGGTAGCTGAGGGATGGCTTATTCCTCATGCAGGGGTCCCTGCTCAGCCTCTCTGCTGTTTTGGCTGGGCTACCCAGGCTTCACTTTAGAAGTAACACAGCCAAGCAAGGCCTTCAGGGGTGAGGACAGGAGGATGAGGGGAGGTCCCAACCTCAGGCTGCCAGGTGCAGGTTCTATTCTCATCACCTCTGCGCACAGGGACACTGAGCTGTCCCAGGCCCCCAGGAGGGACTTACCTGCCTCAGATTCTTCCCACCTCTCATGTAGCATCTGGTGGATTGTTGTGGAAGCACTCCTCTCCCCACCCTTCCCTAAGACACCTCCCCCATGCTCCGCCCTCCCCACTGCCAGCCTGCAGCTCCTCCTCACCTCACGCCTCACGGGAGCTTTGAATTAGCAGAATGTCCTAGGATCCCACGCTTCATTGTGTTTTATTAAGAGCGCCTGGGCTGGCGCTGGCTGGCACAGCTGCTGGCCATTTCCACCGCTCCTCTCAGAGCAGGGCCAGAGCCACGTGTTACGTGAGGGGAACCCTGCCGACGCACACGGACTCTGAAGGGAGAACCCTTCGAAGTGAGGTATTCACACGTCTCTAACCTACCTGGTCTTGTCGTAGGCATTTGGAGGATGGGCTTAGAGAGACTAAGGGACCCAGCCAGAGTCACACAGCACAGGGTAGGTGCCCCTAGTTCTGAGTTCATGACCCTTCCCCTGGGCTCTCTACAGATCCAAGACCAGACCAATGTTCCTCTCCCAAGAGAGTTAATCTCTGTCCTCTGCTGACCACAGGAATGCTGGTGCTCATGCAGCAGCTTGTGAGTTTGGGTTTGGGACCAGAGAAAGCACATCTGGTTAGATGCTGCAGCACCAGCCCTCTCCCCACTGCCTGGAAGATGCTATCGGGGTCACGGCACAGAGGGTGTGGCCCTTCTGTTAGTAGCCATTGAACACATATGGTGGCAGTGCCTACAGAGCCTCCTGGAAGCACCGGGGGCGTCTCTAGTGGAGAGAGGGGAGGAGGGAGCGTCTTGCTCTCCGTATTTTTATTGCAGTTATCGCCATCGCTTGCTTATGTAACACCGACTGGTCTGCTGCGTGGCACTGCCTGGGACCCCAGGACTGACGCTGGAGCAAGCGAGGCAGTTGTAAACATCTGGCTGTGGCCCTGCAATGAACAGAGCAGCCTAGGACAGGAGCCAGTGAGGGATCTGGGGAGGAAAGGAGGACAATTCAGGGTGGCTTCCCAGAGGAGGTGTCTTTGAGCTGAATAGGGGAAAGAAGGGAAGCGGGGAGAGTTCAGCTCTAACAAGCTCTAGCTGAGATCTGTTAGTCGCTGGCCTCTTCCTCTAATGGGTCCTTATCTGTCTGTCATCTGTAGTTCCCTGGCGCCCTTTTTTGGCCTTGGACATCAGAAACAAGGCATTGTAAGTCAAAACAAACAAACAAACAAACAAACCAGAGGGCAGGAGGCAGGGCCACACACATGCTAGACCAACTGTGGACGGCTTTCTGTAGAGCTCTGCGGTAGATCCCATACTGTGTCCACTTCACCGATGATGAGGAAGCTGAAACAGGGCAGGGTGCTGCTTTTAGGGGAGCTGGCTTCCCCCAGAGTCTATCTATCACGTGTGACTCCACTCTGCATCCTGCCAGCCGAGTGTGTGTGTGTGTGTGTGTGTGTGTGTGTGTGTGTGTGTGTGATGGGGCAGGAGTGGAGTACAGCAGTGACGAGCCAGCCCTCCCCTGCCCGATTCCACTGGGTGCTCAGATGGCCTCCGGTCCGACAGGTCCCAGTGAGGGCATGGTGGGCTAGGCGGCAGGGAGCCATATGTATCAATGTCCCTCGGAGCTGGCAGGCGACGGGAGGCAGAAAGGTATTAATTAGCAGTTATTTGCTGGCAGCATGGAGATGGATAGAGATTAAGGTGTCGGCCCGCACATCCGTTTTGTAGCAGCCGAGGAGCAGCGGTAAATCAGTGCTATGAATCGATGCTGTGAGAAGGAGATACGTTTTAATCTTATTAGTGGTGTAGCATTATGGAGCCGAGAGAAACCCTACTCAGACCTGGCAAGGGAGAGGCTATTGTGTGTGAGGGATGGGGGGCGGGATTCTAGGCAGGAGGTCAGCAGTGGGGCACTGTCTAGCTTCCTGGTGACTTTGTCACGGATGTAGCCCTACTGTGTGTCCCTCTGGGTCCTTCTCAGGCTCTGAGTTGGAACTGGGTTCATCTGCATGGTCTGGTTGAGTTCTGGTCTGGGATTTGAGTTCAGCGCTGGATTGATTCCCCAGGGTCAAGACCAAAGTTAAACTACACCTGCTTCTTGGTGAGGGGCCTTGGCTGAGGGAGGGATTAGATGGTGTGCGAGAAGGGGATAGGGATGTGATCACAGTCATGGTGGGTACTGGGAGCCACACTGAGGGCCCCACCTCACTGCATACTCTGGGTTAGCTGGCTCGAGGGCTTCTGAGGAGTTTTCTGTCTCCACCTCCCATCTCGCCACAGGAGAACTTGGGTCACAGATGCGTACCACCATGTCCGGCTTTCCATGAGCTCCAGAGATTCAAACTTAAGTCCTTATAAGTACACACTGAACCACCTCCTACCTTGTTGCCTCCTCTTTCCCCAGAAGGGAGGGCGGTTCCCTGTGGATTGAGAAAAAGCCATCTAAGAAGTCGGTCACTGTTTACAGAAGTGGGCACCGCAGCCCTGAAGACCTCTTGTCCGTGCTTGGGGACAGGGCAGCAGTAATGGGTTTTTGTTCTTTCATTTCCACGTGTCCTAGAAACAGGAAACATACTGGTGGCCCCGGAATTGACTTCCTGTCCCCTCTACTGCAGCCAGAGGCAAGGGAAGATGTAACTCCTCCACCCCCAGCCGTGACTCCCTCACCTTCACCCCCAGTGGTTAGTGTGTTCAGAGAGTAGGTGTAGAAGCCAGAGCCAGTCCTTGACCCACCATCTACCATCTTTGTGGCCCTGGGTGAGTAACTTCACCTCCTTGAGCCTCAGTTTTCCAGTGTATAAATGGGGGGGGGGCGGGCAGCTCCTACACGAGCTTGTTATGAAAGTCAAATTAGTAAATTCTCTCACCCACAGAATGGGTGTGTGGATGCATGGTGTAGCAGTTAGCACGTGGTGCTAGAACAAGCAGGCCTCTACCTGTCCCTGGAGGACTCACCTGCTGTCTGTTTTTCTGGTTATACAAGGGCCCACTGCAGCTGGCCTGCCTTCACAGACAGTCACAGGGATCCAGGCTCCATCTGCCCGGCAGACCTGATGCCCTTTCCTGGGGCCATATCTTCCTACTTTCTGCACAGTAGAAAAAAAAAAGAGAGAGAGAGAGAGAGAGAAGGGAAAGCCTTTCCTAATTATTTAAAGATTGGTAGCCGCATCCTTTGCTTGGCCACATCTGTACGCAGCTGTGTCACTTGTGTGCACACCTGTGTCAGGCTGAGGACAAACGGGCTACAAGGGTAGCAGGGGCAAGTGGAGACAGCCTTGCTGAGGGAGGCCATGGGTTCTGGAACTTCAGTAGTTGGAACCCTAAGCTGTCTGGAGTCTCTGTCGCTTGGACTCAATTGCTTCAAGATGCTGCTGTCCCAGCACTCAGCACTGAGTTGGGTACAGTGTTTATGCAGCATGAGATGGACACATGGACCTGTGGACAAAAAGAGGCTGGACCACTCCACAGGGCCCCATGGCTCTCCTGGGAATTGCTGCCAGCCTGTGTGACCCTGGGGACTGAGCCTGTCTAATAGACTAGACTGCTAGAGTCCTGCCTCTGAGTGTTTGGCTTGTGCGTGCAAATGGCAAGTCTTGTATCTGTGGATCGGGGGCCTCAGGGGCCCCAGAAAGATGGCCAAGGTGATGGAAGGGACCCTCTTAGTCCTTCCTTGGTGTAGCCCCAAAAGCTAACCTTCCACCCTGCCAGCTCTGGCTACCCCTCTATATTTCCCTTTGCTTGAGGCCCTGGAGGGAGCTGTGGTGGGTGTGGCAGGTGGTGTCCTGTGGTCACTTTACTAGCTGGAGTGTTCCTAGCAATCCTTTCTTTCCCGGGGGCCGGTGGAGCACACAGAAAGGATAGGAGATTTTGCATGCAGGAGCAGGAGGGAACCAGTGTGGCAAGTTGAGTGAGTTCCTCTTCTTTGCCAGCGTGGTGAGAACTTGGCTTTAAATTCTTAACCTAAATGGAGTTATCTCCCCCCCATCCCCCCGCTCCAAGAAGCAGAACACTTTTTTGGAGCAATTAAGAAAAAGCATAAATCAGGCCAGGTTTAAAAGCTCCATCAGTCTGACTCTGTGGCTGGCTAAAATTAGAGACTCCATAAAGAAAGGGGCAGGGAAAGCAGAGGTTCACCAAGGCTGAGAGGGAAGCCAGGTTTCTGGCCAGAAGTGGAGCTGACAAGCCAGGGTCCCCAGGCCTGGCTGACTGGAGTGCCCTGGCTCCCTGACTCCAGACTTGGGTCTCCCAGATACCCTGAGCTGGTAGAAGCTATACTTACAGAGTGAGAGAATCAACTCACACACATTTGCTGTGTGACCTTGAGCAAATTGCTCCACCTCTCTGGGCCCAACGTGGTGCATCTAACAGCCCTTCCCCCGTAGGGGGTCACATCCCGTGAACAGATGGGGTTTGAGCAAGCGCTGCTGAGCATAGCTGGCTGGGCTAAGCTGAGCTGCCCATAGCAGTGCCCTGGTGAGAATGCTTTCAGAATCTGGGCTTTGGACTTGCACGCACCTAGTAGTGTGCTACCCTGGCTGATGAACTGGAGTCTAAACAATAGCTTGCAATTTGGTTTATCTTATCCACATTTTATACAAGGAGCCCACGGGGAAGTTCAGTCAAGATCAAAATGGTTCCGGGCTCAAGACAAAGTTTTGCAGTATGGAATTTTTCCACTTACGTTGTCATCACACATCTTTCAGAAAGTTACAGACCTTGGAGAATCTTGAACTTCAGGTTTTTGGGTTAAGGGAGCTTGACTTGGGTTCACTGCAATATCCTTCTATCTCTCTCTGACCTGAGACCTTCCCCTGCAGTTGGCTACCATAGCACATGTAGGAACAGGAAATGTGACCCTCACCACAGCCCATAGTGACATACCTTGATGGCAGATACCCTTCCTTCCTCCCTCCCTTCCTTCCTTCCTTCTAGTACAGGCTAGCTCACAGCAAGCTTACAGCACAAGCATAACCACAGTGTCCCCAAGGACCAGTGGGGTCCCTGAAGACTGGTGGGGCTGGTCCCTGATGCTCACACAGCATTTCCCTCCTCTCAGAGCCTGAGCACAAAGAGCATGGTGGGAGTGTTCCCTTTGCAAGTGAGAACAAGTGAGAACCATATCACACCCAGGAAGCCGTTTCCAGGTCCCTACAATGTGCTGGGCTTCAGAGTGCCACCCTCCAAGGAGCTGGTGGAAGCGGAAGCCAGATGTTAGAGTGGCTGGGAGCATGCAGCTGCTCTGAGGCGAGAGAAAGGGTGAGAGATGAGTGTGTGAGTGAGTGAGTGAATGAATGAATGGGTGAGTGAGTGAATGAATGAGTGAGTAGTGAGTGAGTGTATGGATGGGTGAGTGAGTGAGTGAGTGTATGGATGGGTGAGTGAGTGAATGAATGGGTGAGTAGTGAGTGAGTGAATGAATGGGTGAGTGAGTGAATGAATGGGTGAGTGAGTGAATGAATGGGTGAGTGAGTGAATGAATGAGTGAGTAGTGAGTGAGTGTATGGATGGGTGAGTGAGTGAATGAATGGGTGAGTAGTGAGTGAGTGAATGAATGGGTGAGTGAGTGAATGAGGGAGGGATGGAGTGATGGAGAGAATGTATAAGGGAATAAGTGAATGAGGGACTAAATGGATGAGTGACTGGAAGGCAACTCCTCCCCTCTGAGGCATCCTTATCCCATTCCTGGGGTGGCCATGCACAGTTGTGGAGACGTGACTGACCGCCCTTTGCCAACCACTGAGACCATACCTAGGCAGAGGCGTAGCCATCACTCAGGTCCCTCCAGGGCTAGGCATTCACCTACCTTATACCCATGACCTCAAAAGCCCTGCATGTGGACTGCTGTGACATCCCTCTCTGAGGGATGGGTTCGTGGCTCCCTCTGGGGTGAGTTAATTGCTCCCAGCCTATCAGCTCATCTCCAGGCCTCTTATCTGGGAGTAAGCATTTGGACAAACACATTAGGGCCAGCTGGAGCCTTTGGACAAACACCTGCCGCCTCTCCTGGCCCAAAGCCAGGTGCCCGGCTGGCCAGCACCTTTCTGGCTGAGCCCTGCCAAGTGTGTCCAGCCACCTAGCACCCACCTCCAGGGGTCCTGACAATCTCCCGGTGCCCAAGTCCTTGCTTTCCATCTGCATCCACGAGTAGACACACAGATGCAGCCCAGCCCTGGGCCTCAGTCAGTCCAGGGGAGCGGTAAAGAAAGCCTGCATACAGTTCTTGGCTAAGCAGGGAAGACTGGGAGAGTCTGGGAGCTGCCTTAATCAGCACCCGGTGCTCACCCCTGGCTCTGAGATTCATGAGCCATTATTATTCCTGCTTCATGCTTGACCCAGATTGACCCCCTACAGTCACTAGTAGGAGTGGCAATGGCTGACCTCACCTTGCTGCTTAGAACTGTGCTTAGAACCCCAGTACCTGAGGCCCCCGGGCCAGTGGGTCATCCTGGATATAGGAGACTTCTGAGTCTGCTCTGAACATCCTCACCACCATCCCTGGTGAGGGGAGCCACCTTTGGGGAAATTGGGGACTTAAAAAGAGCTCACAGCTGTGATCTGTTTGCACGGGTTTCCACCATGGAGGGCGGATTTTCAAGTGTTTATCATCTGATGATCCCACCACAACCCTTCGAGGTAAGCAAGACATATTTATTTAACAAATATTTATGTACTACTTACTGTGCACTGGGCACGCTTCGAAGCGCCTTATGAATATTAATATTCTTAATGGGCACTAAATACACCGCATGGGAACCTATTATTCCCCCATTTCACGAACACAGATATCGAGGCACAGAGAGCTTAAGACACTGACATAAGGCCTCATAGCAAGTGAAGAACAGAGGTAGTTGATGAGGCTGCAACTCCTTCAGGCACCTGCGCCTGCCCAGGCTGGGGCTGAGGCTCAGGGACTGCCAGGGCCAGGATTAACACATGGGCGCCAGCATCAGCGAGCTTTAAGATCTGTATCTTGCGTGGATAGAACATAATCCCTCCCAGGCCGCAGGCCGCCTTTCTTCCCAGCTGTAGCTTTGTGCGGGTGTGGAGTTTTACATTTCCCATGACAAGGCGGGGCCGGAGGCCACAGTGCGCTGCCTTGATTCTCAGGGTCAAGGGGTTCTGGGAGTGCTCGTCAAAGCAGAGATGCAGGGATGTGAGCATGACCAGAGTCTTTGGGAGGCAGCTGCAGTTGATGGCCAAGGACACATTGGCTTGCGAAGTCCTGCCTAGGCCCCCATCAAGTCAAGCACGTATGTAGCAGATTCCTCTTGAATGGCAATGTGTTTAGGGGTGCCCAGTGCGATGGCTAAGTTTCTACATATGGGGAAACCGAGGCACAGAGAGGCAGCCCCACAGTCTATGAGCAAGGCAGGATTCAGGCTGTCAATCATGGAGCAACAATGGCGTACCCTCTGTATGCTGGTTGGTGGCTGTATCCTGACAGTGGCCTCTGTGGAGTCAGTGAAGGAGCCTCCTGGGTCAGTCTGTATTTTCTTGATTCTCACAGATGGTCCCAGTCATGGATCCTTTTATTCCAGTCGATAAAGACAATTTGTGGCATATGTAACCCCAGCACGTGACATTTAAACCTCTATAAAATGCTTTGCATGAGTAAATTCACTCTCCCCTCCCCTTCAGTAGAATGCACGAGGAAGAAACACGGCCACTAAATGGAACAGGTGTGCAGGCTGACTCACACTCAACCCATTTTGGGGGGCTGTGCCTGGGACACCCCCATGAGATCCAGGGCATCTCAACCTCTCCACACCTGGAAGGTTTGGGGGCTTCTTGGGGGATGCTTCCCATTTTCTCTTCCCCAGTTGGCCTCTGGGATGTCCCACCCTCTTTCTGGTACCCTGGTATTCTCAAGGTCTTCACCCCTACCCCCAAGGGCCACCCCGCTGGACTCAACTGTGGGCAGGCCCCACGGCATGCTGGTAACTGCCGGTCTGATTTCCATGGCTGTAACACAATACTAGAGACTATATCATTTATAACAACATGGAAGTTTATTTGCCTTGTAGTTCTGGAAGCTGCAAATACGGAGCCTGTTGCTGGCATCTGCTTGGCAACAGGTGAACTTGGGGTGCAGCTGGGGACTCAGCCTAACCCTGGGTTGAAGTCTGGCCCTGCTGTGTGCAAGGGTATGGCCCAGGACAGGCTGGCCAGCTGCTCTGGGCCTGTTTCCTTCCCTGTGAGATGGGGTGACTGTGCCTGCTGCTGCCTGCACCCTGACACTGTGGCTTTTCTTGTGCCCCACCCCCACTGTACAATCAGTGTTGTCTGAGGACCTACCCCAGGGCTGAGAGTCTGGGTCTCACAGTGGTTCTGATTCAAAGGCGGGGGGGGGGTAGGCACAGCACTGGGCCTGGCTGCCCATAGGCCAGCTAGATGGACATCTGTGGGAAGAGAAATATTCATGGGCTCCATCTGCTAATAATGACATGTTGGCTTTAAAGCAAGAAAAATTGGGATCTAACACAAGAAGGCACTTCCCACTCTTTGAATGAGCAAGGTTCGATAGCTGGCTCTCCACTGGCTGTGAGTGGGATGAAGGTAGAGGAAGAAGAGCCTGGAGTCCAGGCCTGCACCCAGGAAATGAAGACAGGGAGGGGGACAGAGAGAGGAGGTAGGAAGGCTTGTACCCAGAGAGCTGGCAGGCAGCGAGAAAGGCTCAGAGGCCCTGTTCCCTGTTCTTCTCTTGCTGGAGAAATGAGGCAAATGGCTTCACTTCTCTGGGCCTTCATTTCCTTAGCAGTAAAAATGGGTGAAATAACAACAAATCCTGCTAGCTTGGCCCACTCTTTCTTCATTTTCCATCTAGATCTGTATGGTTCATAGCCACAATCTCAAACACACTGTGTGGTCCTGTATAGTCCTCCTAAATCCTGTATAGTCTGTGCTATGCCCTGCACTTAGAGGTCCTTTCTGCCCTCACAGCAGCCTGGCTGGAATGCACTGCCTCTGTTTTACAAATGAGAACACAGCATCAGGCTGCAGACTCAGGACTAGAACCTGGGGATCAAATCCCTGGCTTAGGATGGGGCACTGGAGTCAGAGTCTCCAGGGTCCACTTCACTGGCCTCTGGTGGGAAGGCTCAGGGCCCTGACTCAGCAGATGAAATCGCTGCCTCAGGTTAGTCTGTAGGCAGGCATTCAGAAATGCTCAGCTAACCCAGCATGGAATAGGGTCCTCTGTGCCTCAGTTTCCCCATTTGTGGCCCTCAAGGCTGGTGTCCAGATGGAGATGAGGCTGGTCCCGGAGCCTGGTGGCAACCACCGCTGTCCCAGGAGAGGAAGTATCTGGGAAGCCAAGGCTTCCCACAGCCTCAGATGAGCCCACTGTACAAAGGAGCTCTCCATTTTCCTGATTCGGAGAATGAGAGGCCTGAAAGCTGCTGGTAATCACAGAGTGTTTGAGGCACACAACAGAAAATAGTGCCATCCCCAGGTGTCATTATCCTGCCTGCCATCCTGGGCAGGGGGACATTGTCGGCTGGAAGACAAACAGAGGGGAACGCCGAGATTTCCATCTTAAAAGCTGTCGCCCAGCATCCGGTGTTGAGGCTGCCCAGGCCTTTGTTCCCTGGCTCTTACACAGGTGTCTAAAAGCCACCCATTACCCTCTTTTCAGTGCCAATTTCCTGGATTCACCCTCCCGAACCACCTGGGGGACTTTATAGACACACAAAGGCATTCAAAGTTAATGGCCAAGCCAGTGTGGAAACTCAGCCGTAAACCCACCTCCTCCCGGTGCCCAGCATCCGGTCCCTCCCGGCTCCTGCCTGGCAGTGTGGGCTCTGATGCCCCAGTTGGCACTGGGCCCTGGGACACAAGGAATGGTGACAGCCAAAGTCCTAGGGGTGACCTTCTCCCTGCTAGGGACATTCACATCCTCCCGGTAACACACAGGCAATAAATACTGTCATAATTTATGTAGATGTTTTGAAGTCCCACAGAAAGGTGAATCGAGTCCAGGATGGTAATATCCCTCATGTCAGCTTTGAGGGCAGTCAGAAGTTCAAGTTCACAGTGAGTCCCTGGGGACACAGACCTGGGGGCACGTGTGTCCTTGGGCACCAAAGGGTTCTGGGAGGAGACAGCCCAGATGAGGAAGAGAGGCTTGCTGCAGCCTTAGCATTTCCAAACTCTGCATTCTTCCTCCTGTGGAGACCTCTCACCCTGAAGGGACAGAGCCCAACTTGGTCTTTTAGAACTGGGTGGACCAGAGTTGAATCTGCCTGTGCTATGCAACCTAGGCAAGCCTCCCATCCTGTCTGATGCTGTTGGGACAAGGGCATTATGGGAAGTACAAATGGCACCGTGAAGAGCTAGGCAGAGTTGGAGGTGAGACTTGCCAGTGACTTGAATGGGCCAGACCTGTTTCTGAGTCTCCCTCAGAGGCCCCAGTGAGAAACCCTATGTTTCCACAGAACTGTGCCACCCTGTGTAATCACTGTGCGTCTGTTCTGGTTCATGCCCTGGAGATGACCCTGGTAGAATTAACGGACACTGTACATCTCCTCCTTCCATCTCCTCCAGGGAGCCATCAGGGTGGCCTGTGGGAGTGGAGGGTCAGCTGCTCCCATCCCACACCTCTGGATGTTGGTGGAAAGGGGACATCTCACTTCCAGAGGGAGTGAGGGGAGTAGGGTGGGGTCCCCCAGCCAGCCTGTACCATGTGCCAAGATTGAAGCCACAGAGGGTCTCAATAGGCTTTTGGGATTTATTCTCCACCCCACTCCCACCCCTTATCACCTTCCCAACCTTAATGGGCAGATCCTGTGGGGGTCGAGTGACTTCCTCCAGGTCATCTTATGAGAAGAGCGTGGCTCAGAGAGGTTAGGTGACCACACAAGGTCACACAGTAGAGCCAATGTTGGGGTGCATGCATGCCTCTCCTTCTCAGTCACCCACATATCCAAAGCTGTCTGCTTCTCTCTGTTGCCGCTGCCGCCCCCAACCCAGGCCACCATCTGCCATTATTGCTTCCTCCCAGCTGGCCCTGGCTGCCGCTCTCACCCTCCATCTCAGCTCCTCATGGTGCCCAGAGACACGTTATTAAAATGTAAATCAGATCCGATTGCTTCCTGGCTCAAACCCTCCAAGGCTCTTGTTCTTGACTCCTAATCCCAGGGCTCATGCAGCCTGCTGCCTCTGCGACCTTCCCGCCTCCCCTGTCTTCTCACCCACACACTTATGGCTGCAGCTCCCCTAGATCTCCTGGCTGCCTCCCAACACCTCTTGTGAGGAGCTGTGCAATCAGAAATATTAGGTAACACCTGAACTGGCGCAGCTGGTTAGTGGTAGAGCCGGGATTTGAACCAGGCAAGCAGGCCCTGAGCCTTAGCACAAGACTGTGAACTGGCCTATTTTATTGTCTGCAGTGTCTCCAGTACCCAGGGCAAGGTATGCTTACGGGATAAAGGGACGCGGACCAAGTGAGCAAGACCAAGAGGGGCCCTCAGAAGCCAGACCCAGGGAAGCAAAAATCAGTGGAAGAGGTGAATCTGTACCACTACCACTTAGGGAACATTTTGCTGCAGTCAGTGAGGGAGGCTATTTGTATGCAGTGTGAAGCGGCTGCCCCACACAAAAGGACCAGTGTTTGCCACAAAGCTCAGACCCAAAGCCCCAGGGCATGAGCTTGAGCGGGCCATGCCTGGGGCCCTATGAGGTGGCCTGCTGGAAGGCATGTGACTGTATCCCCCGGTCCCCAACAGGCTGAGTGCAGGCTCAGGGCTCCAGGTCTGTACTGCTTGCAGAGCACCTTGCTGGGACAATGGAGGTTAAGTGTGTGCCACATGTGTGCCCCTGAGCTCTGCCAGTCAGTGCTGGGACACGGACCAGCAGCCTGCAGGGCCACGGGGCCACCATGGGTAATGATGCATAGAGCGATGGGAGTGCAGGGAGGCTGGGGTGCTTGTAAGGCTGGGGCGGAAGCTCCTAGAGACCTGGTGGAGGGGAGGGCCCTGTGTGGCAGGGAAGGTGACTAGACAGAAGGGACATCAGTAAGTGTAGGCATTTGGCTGCATGACGAAATCACCAATCTGTTTTTAATACTGGCCTTGGTGAGACACAGGACCGTTGCTGCTTAGAATTGGTGTGGTGTATCTCATGGAGCTAGCTGGATACCCTATCAGCACCCGACGGTCCCCAGTACCTTCCAGCTCAGCAGCAGGCCCACGAGTGTCAGAGAGGGCTCCTCGCAGGGTAAGCCCTGGGCTCTGCTCTCCTGGACTTCACATACCCATCCTTCCTCAGCTCCGTGACCACAGCCCAGTGTCCCCCTCATCACTTATCTATAGAATGGGGTCTTAAGGTCTACCGTGGGGTGTGAGGCTTCTGAGAACCTGAATGTGGCGGTGCCATCCCATAGGCTGAGGTTGGGGACTGAATAAAATGGAGGAAGTGAGCTGAGCACCAGCCTTCATCTCTCTGCTTCCCGACTGTGAATTAATGTGACCTCACGCTCCTGCTGTTGTGCCTACCCCAACACCTGTGTCAGGTGTTTTGACACAGCGATGAGAAAGACCCTGCGTTATGGACACACAGGTTCAGTTGGATGAGGCATTGTGGCCTGGGCATTTTGGGTAAGTGTTGGGAAAATCCTCTGGCCAGCACTCACTTAGAGCCCTGGGCCTTTCAGACCCTCAGTGTGTTCATCTGGAGTATGGGGTTACTGCTGTGACCGAGTAAGAATCAAGCACTGTTTCTAGTCCAGGGGACCCACTCTCTCTCCATTCTGCCTCTCGGGAGCTATGGGAACTGGAGGCAGATTAATCAGTCCCTCCAAGTCTCAGTTTCCCCACAGGAGGACTCTCAAATCTGCATTTGGGGCAACAGAAGAGAGAATACTCAAAGAGCCTGTGCAGAACCTGCCCATAGCAATGACTTAGCAAGCCCCTAGCCGAATTGCTGCTCTGTGTGCCACAGCCATGGTGACATCCCCAAGGGCATATGGGCCACAACTAGGTTGCTAGCAGCAATAGCGCAGGGCCCTGAAGGGAGAAGAGTCCCAGCTTAGAGCAGGTGACACAGCTGGGAGGCGGGGAGGGTCCTGGAAAGCTCTCCTCCTCCCCATCTCAAGGAGAGTGATGTATGGCTTTTTCCTCCTGGAATTGTTCCTTCCTGACGGCTTCAGAGGCCAGCACTGACACCCTCGTCCTCACAGGACACAGAAGGTCCACTCAGAGCTCAGTGCCCACCGAGCCCGGCATCTGGCCCATGCCCATTCCCGGACCCAACCTGAACCAAGTGCTGTGCCCAGGCCTGTCCTCTGCACTCAGCTGAGCCCTGGCGCCTGGCTTCCATCAGGGGGTTGCAGCCAGCACAGCGGCTGCTAATTAAACAGCAGTGGCTGGATTCTCACCCTGAGCCAGGTGGGACTGGACTCCTCCTCTCCTCTCACCCTCTGGTTGGGTTACCACTGTACTTCATAGATAAGGCTGTGCTGGTCAGGGGAGCCGAGTGATCTGTACAGGTGGACAGCTGGGGATGGTGGCTGTGGGGGCAACAAAGGGGCATCTGGAGAGGGAGGACAAAGATGTGGGTTCTGGTTACTCAGAGATCCATGAGTGGGCCATGCCTGGGGCCCTATGAGGTGGCCTGCTGGAAGGCATGTGACTATATCCCCCGGTCCCCAACAGGCTGAGTGCAGGCTCAGGGCTCCAGGTCTGTACTGCTTGCAGAGCACCTTGCTGGGACAATGGAGGTTAAGTGTGTGCCACATGTGTGCCCCTGAGCTCTGCCAGTCAGTGCTGGGACACGGACCAGCATATGAATGTTTTCATATACACAGCTCTTGCCTCAAAGGGGATGATGAGATGATTGTACTCTGCAGCCAAGCATGAGGGATGTTGGCTGGGGAACACAGATCAAGGGCATCCCAAATACTGTGTTCAGTGGGGATTTTTGTAGTTAACAGAACAGCAGCAGCAACAAAAATGATGAGTCAGGGCATTTTTCAGTACTTTGCTAGAAAGGTGAGGTAAGTAGCTTAGAGTGGGAGACAGCTGCCAAAGGCCTCGGATGGTATCTGAAAACATTCTCGGCCTCCGGTGGAAGCTAGGGTTTGGCTTGAACATTCCAAAAAGGATTTTACCTGATGGCCAAAAGGTTGTCAGGTTAAAAACAGGTTGGCAGCTGATAGCTATTCAGAGGGCTGGAGGTAGCCCAGGGGGCCTTGGTTAGGATTTGCAGCATTCCAACTCTCCAGAATCACTGACGTGCTTATCAAGTCAGTGAACCAGCCTTGCCGGTGCGGCTTGCATTCACACTGCCCCCGTTCACAGCCCCATGCCTATCCCGTGCCTACGGATCTGTCACCATGCCTCAGAGCTCCTGTTTCCCCAGCTCATCCCCCAGCTGAGTTCACCGTCCACTGAGACTCAAAGCAGGCTGGGCCCAAGCCGCGCAGGCTGTAGGGCTGACAAGCCTGAGGCTCCATGTCTCAGTCCTGAGCCCTCCACCCTGGTACCTGTGTCACCCACAGATGTGCTGGTAACAGTTCACTGTCCCGTGACCACGGTGGCCTGTTGTCTGAACATCTGCCTTAGATGGGACATGTGCAGGCAACCATTGCAGCCTGGTCCCCAGCATGGGTGTGGGCAGGTGTTTGATTGGGCCAGGGCTCCCACTGTGGCTCCTCAGGGAGAGAAGGAGGGAGAGGGAGAGGAGGGTGAGGGTTGACTTGAGGAGGCAGTCTGTAAGTTGCTACACTGTCTCTGAGCACAGGTGGAGCTCCTGTGTCTTCAGACTCAAGGGCCCTCTCCACCACAGCTAAGGCTTCCCAGCCCCTTGGCCTGAATGGCCGTTACACTAGCATCCAGCCTAGGGCTGTCTTCAGACCCTCTCTCTGTGAAGCTTCCAAGAATGCCTCTAGGTACTGGCTCTGCCCTCTTTGTGCCTTGCGACCTTGGGTACCCCTCACCCCCTCTCTGAGCTTCTGCCCCTTCCTCTATATGTCCAAAGGAGGTGATGATAATGCCTGGCTATCGTGGCTGCATGGGCGTGAAGCCCCAGTCTCTGTGAGGAGCCTGCTGGGCGTTTCTGAGGAACCCACCCAACACCAGCTGCAACACAGAATAGCTAGCACCAGCTCACCCACTTCTCCATGGATGACGCTGCCGAGCCCCAGAACCGAAGGGCTGTGGACCTTCAGAGAGCCGAGCCATGCAGAAGGGCCTCTGCCCAACAGGCTAACAGGCTGCAGGGACAGAGGGGTCTTGCCAACTCAAGGATGAGCAACGTGAGCTGGGGGCTGAGGGTGGAGTGGCCGTAGACGCAGGGGAAGCTCTCAGAACGCGTTGGGTTTTCTGGATGCCTGAGCAGAGAGGCTCAGAGGAGACGTGACCTTGGTGTGCCTCACTAGTGGCCGAGGGAGGAGGAAGCTAATGAGGAGCGGGTGTGAGGCCGGGAGGCTAATTGATTAATGCTGGGTTGTGTTTTGATGAGTGACACGGGGCTGGTGAAAGGTGAGATATTAATGCTCATGCACATAATTTCATGTCCGCCAATGGCAGTCTGTGTAAATAGTTACCCAGCGGGAACTATCTAGTAAGCAGCCCGCTGCTCCAGGCCTCTCCAAGACCCTGAAGTAGGAGCTATCCAGGCCCCACCTCCCCATCCCTCTTGGCCTTTTCCACCATGAGGGCACCAGTCTGACTGGACTGTGGCTGGCCCTTCCATTTTCTAAGGTGCAAAGCTCTGTGTGACTACAGAGAAAAAAAGCAAACTCCTGACGCATCCAC
Source organism: Meriones unguiculatus (assembly GCF_030254825.1). Lineage (NCBI taxonomy): Eukaryota > Metazoa > Chordata > Mammalia > Rodentia > Muridae > Meriones > Meriones unguiculatus. Next base: position 11,969,279 of record NC_083351.1, read on the forward strand.
CTTCTTGCTCATGTTATGTCTTCCTCCCCCTCTTTGCAGACCAGGAGATGAGTTCAGAGAGACCCAAGCAATCAGTTCAAGGATGCACTGCAAGCGGGTGGCAGAGCTGAGATTCCTACCTGAGCCAGCTTGGCTCTAGGCCTGAGCTCTGCCGTCAGGAAAGGGAGGCCGAGGCCACTGTTCCCAGATCTGAACCCCAGCAGAGGCCTCCCCTTAGAGCCTCTGCAGAACCTCATGCTGAGGGCCCGGAAGGAGGCTGCAGCATCCCGACCAGGGTCAGTCCCGACCAGGGTCAGTCCCGGCCATACAACTTCCATTGCCCTGCAAGTCTGTGTAGACGGAGAACAACCCCATGGTGTGACAGGAGGTGACAAGAGTAGGCTGAGGCCTGGTTCCTATGCAGCAGGTCCCATGAGAACCTCCTGACTCCCACGGCTTTCTTTATCCCCAGTTCAGGAGGGGATAGGACCTGAGGCCTCCCAGATGCTAGGCAAGTGTCCTCCTGCTTTGCTGCTATTGGCTCTGCCAGCAGCTGAGCTGCCTTCCTCCTCCACAGCGCCAGCCTCTGCTTCCCTCTGGTTCTCCTGGATCTTGCGGACTGAAGGGTGCTGACACTGCCTCTTCCTCTGTCCCTTGGCCCAGGAACCTAGGTCCCAGCTGTTCATCTGCTCCATGTCCTTGCAGTGAGGAATGTCATCCTGTGGCTGCCTGGTCCATGTGCTGTGGCTTTGTAGGTCTCTGCCTCAGCCCCTATCTGCAGTGGCTCTAAGCAGGGATTTGGGTTCCCTCTGCAGCCCCTCTGCCATCCTCCTGCAGCGGCTGAGCCTGCTCCCGCTTTTGCCTCTGGGTCAGGCCAGCGGTTGGGAATCGGTCAAGTTGGGCCCCTCCCTCCGGCTACAGGGCTAATGGGCACTAAGTGGCTATTTTGCAGATGAGGAAGCAGCAATTAAGAGAGGCTAAGTAACTTTCCTGGGGTCACAGATTTGGTTCATTCTGTTCCAGATCCATGGCTTTTCTGCTTTGTCAGACTGCTTCTGATGGACAGGTCCTCACAGGCAAGCATGTTTCCCCCTGGAGGCCAGATTACCCTGGCATCACTTCCATCAGACACTCTAGGCTGTGTAGGGACAGAAACTGTGCACTTCCCATCAACTAGGGAGGTTGCTAAGGTAGGACCTGAGCCTCCCCCACCAGACTGGGGAGTTAGCCCATCACAATGGACTCCCACAAAGACAGGCCCTGAGCCTCCCCCATCCCGTGGGTAACTGGAGAGTTACCCACAGGATCATTTCCCACCATCACAATGAGCTCCCTCGCTGGAAGCAAGTGCCATGCCTGTCAGACCTGAAGCCCCTGGAATATCTGAATGCCTTTCCCCACCATACATCCAACCTCAGGACCTCTTGCTATGGCCCCTGCCTAGCCTTGCTCTATACAGGGCCAGCCCTGAGCCAGGGCAGAAACTACCAACAGACCACAAGCCCCAGGCACAGGGGTGTTAATTAATGTTGCCTGCTCTTGAGTTTCCCCCCATTTATGCTAATCAGAAAGGTAAGAGGCAGATAATGAAGTGTTTGGTTTAATACTATGTGCTAGGAGGGAAGAGGAATTTTAATTACTGGCTTCTAATTGGATGGATGGTCTGTTAATATCCTCTTGACAGCATGTCTGAGATGATGCTGCCCACCTGTCCTGGCCCTGCTGTCCAGCCTGACTACAGATACTGTTATCTTAGACACCTGCCCAGTCTGTCCTTGTTCAGAGGTTATGCCAGCAGCCCTCTGCCCTGACATTTAGGACTCTGCGTGACCTTGATCAGGTTGCTGTCCCTCTCTGAGCCTCCTGCTCTTCAAGGGTAGAGGGAATAAGCAGGGCTGTGGAGGCAAAGGAGAGTTGATACAGAAGTGTCCTGAAGGTACAGAGTATGTGTGGGAGGTGGGACAGCCTGGAGGCCTGGGGAAAAGTGGGAACAGCAGGTTGAGAGGACAATCTGCCACCCACTCCTCAGGGCTCGGCTTGGTGGCACACCCCCAAGCTGACCCCTGATCCCTGGGGTCCTGGTCAGGGGCATTCTCCCCGGCTAAGCGGCCTCTGTCCAGCCCCTACTTACCTTGCCTGTCATACAGGGCTGTCACCAAGACCATCAGATTCAGTGTTCCCCAGGGGCCATTCTGTTCTGCTGCCCCTGTGTCCTGGGCCCTGGACATCTCTGGAAACCCACTGTTCACTTCACATTTTTATCCAAGGAAAGGGGGCCCAGTTTCCAGCTAGATCTGCTTGGTGAGCATGCTCTCAGCCAGGATGCAGTCTGGGTTCCTGAGCAGGCAGACAATAGGGAGCCACAGAAAACTCTGCACAGAGGGGCTGATGGACAAATGCAGGCAAAAATCTCTCTCTTTCTTTGTGTGTATGTGTTGTGCAGATACACACCCAGGCCAGAGGAAAGTGCTGGACATCTTCCTCTGTTCTTCTCCACTGTATTCCCTTGAGACAGAGTCTCTCAAAGCTGAAGCTGGAGCACTGGGCTAGGCAGGAGAGTCCCCAGAATCCACCAGCCTCCTCTTGTCAACCCTGAGGTTACAGTCCTGTGTAACCCGTCTTTTTGTGGGTGTGAGGATTTGAACTCAAGTCCTCATATTTGTGCAGCAAGCATGCCTACACACTGAGCTATCTCCCCAGCCCTAAACATCCAAACCTCAACCAGGTCCAGGTCCCTACAGGGAACACACAGCAGTATTTCTGGGTCTTCTTGGAGGAGCAGAGAGGGTGTACCGTCTGGGAAGTGGGGCCTGGGGAGAGGAGGAAAGAAAACAGTCATTTTGTATGAGGAGTGTCACCATATTCTCTTACAGAAGGTAACAAGGGTAAAAAGGCCTCAGGAGCCTCCAGATTGGGGCCTTTCTCAACCCTGTGACCTTCTGAGCCTCAGTGGGTATGTCTGCAAAATGGGCAGAAGCTTTCTTCCATGGGCTTCTGGAGGAGCTAGCGACAAAGAGTCCAGGTAGTATTGGACCTGTCCTTTTCCGGGATGACATCTGATGAGAACCAATTAAAGGAGAGGAGGTCTGTTTAGGTTCATGGTTTGACACCAGAATTTGGCCTATGGTTCCCTGTCACAGGCCAGTGAGCAGAGATGGAATCAACTCTTTAAGCCAAGCTCCATTCAGAGAAGATAGGGATCTGCGAAGACGGGGGATTAGCATCCTAAAAATCTCTTTTCCATCTCATCTCAGCTGCCAGATTGTGCAGGGAGAAAGGAGGTGGGGACAAAGGTTGCCAATCACTCCTCGCTCAGGCTCTCCCCCTGCTCAGGCAGTCTGCTGCTTTGCCGAGAACGCTGTGTCTGGGCCTCTCCTTGTCTTCCTCTCACTCAGCTGGGTTCGGGCATTTACTGAGACTGTCAAGTATCAGCCTTGTCCCCTCTGGTGGCATCTGGTTTGTGAGGGGCTGACCTACAATAAACACACTATCAGTGTGTGTGCACGCTAAGTTAGTGATAACAAGTGTGTATAGACTCTACCACAATATGGAGGACAGGTATCTCTTTATAACACAGAAGGTCTCAGTCCATCATGGCACAGAAGGGCATCTCAGGCTATGCCAGCAGGACTGCCTGGGAGAGGCTATTCCTCTTGTGGATAACCAGAAAGCAGAATGCCAAGGAGGCTCCATGGCCTGGCATCACTTCCAAAGGGCCCCTGGTACCCACTTCCTCCAGCCAGGTCCTCTTAAATGATTTACAGACTCCTGGTAGCCCCACCACCTGGGCACTGTGTGTTTAGAACAGGAGTTCTGGGGAAGACTTGAAGAGGCAAGCCACAAACCCAAGACAGTGCTCAGCACAGAGGAGGGGGTCATGGTAGAAGATATCGCTGTTAGACTCAAGGGCAGACTGGCTTCCTGGAGGAGACCGGTTTCCTGACAGGGCAGAAGATGACTGTGGCTGGTGCACCCCACACCATGGCCACTAGGAAAGGACTGTAGGTTACTGGGAACAACCATGGGGCCTTTGGCCTTTGGTTCTGCAGGGGTATGATCCCTTGGGCCTGAATTGGAGGTATATGAGTAGCTCCACTTCTGGAGTCCACAGAAGAGAAGAAATGTTACACAACCCCCTTCAGTTTTGCCTCACATTTTCTACATGGCTTCCCTTCTCTGCCAAGAATCTTCAAGGACTCACAGTGCCTACTGGCTCAGGAGGGAAAGCCAACAGCCGCAGAATGACCGCTGTATACAGTAGGTGCTACAGAGTGACCACTGTATACAGCAGGTGCTACAGAGTGACAATTGTATGCAGCAGGTGCTAAAGAATGACCACAGTATGCAGCAGGCTACAGAGTGACCACTATATGCAGCAGGGGATGCTTGATACATATCATCTCCAGAAGAGGAAACCAGAGGAGCTATGGGAACTAGAGGGGGGAGGGGGGAGATGGACCATAGAGGATGTTGATCCTGTAGGACTGTCCACCTCTGCCCACTCTCTCCTCTGGGCCTGTGACACCTGCTCCACTCCCCAGAGTGTCCTGAAGCCAATTTACCTTCCTCTGAGCCACTTCCTGGGCTTATCAAGCACAGCTGCTCGCCCTGTCCCAAGGGCAACACAGGGGACCAGAAAAGCCATGTGTGCAGTCTCAGGATGGGGGCTGGAGGGGGAGCTGTTGGCGCCAGAGCCTTAAAAGATAAAAGAGCTTTGAAACAGCGAGGGAAAGTCCAAAGGAGAGTAGATGCCAGGCCGCTGTTCTCCCGCTCACACTCTCGGGGCCCATGGGCAGTGGCTGCAGAAGAGGCCAGCGCTGATTAAACATTTATTTGGATGGAACAAATGATACAAACCTGGGCATGAGTCCCAGCTTTCCCTCTGGAGCTGTGTGACCCTGGGCATACCTCTTCACCTCGCTGAGCCTCAGAATGCTCATCTGCCAAAGATGGCTCTTTAAGGGCTTACTTTTGTGTAGCAGGGACAGCACAAGGCCTGGAGCAAAAGAATTCAGTCAGCATTCCTTCTGTTCCTCGAAGCAGTAGCTAGCCAAGGCTATGAAAGCATACTCAATTCCCGGGCTAGAATGAAAGGGGAGAAGAGGACATAAAGGAAGGTTTTGACCTCAGAGGTGAACCCCAGCAGAGTCTTTGCTGTGGGGAAGTCCCAGCTGTGTTCTGAGAGCTTGGGGGAGGCCTGGAGCCGAATGCAGGGTCAGTTGAAGCTGGCCATGCAGGACTCTTGAGTGATGAAGCTAAGTAGGTCCCATTAGTGACTTGTGAGCTGAAGAGGTTCCCAGCGGGCTGGGGCCAAGAATTCAGTCTAGGGTCAGAGTGTGTGTTCCGCTCTGCTGGTTCCTAACCGCTGGCTTTGAACAAGTGCTCCATGCTTGTCTGAGCGATATCTCGCAGTGCCCACCTGGCAAGGGGCAGCCATCATATCCACCTGGCAAGGTCACTGCAAAAACAGAGCCCAGCAAAGCACAACGCACACGGTAGGAGCTCAGGAACTAGTGTTGGTTTTGGTGCTAGCGTTGGGGCCTCAGCGAGAATGGTGAGCGGTGATGCAGGAGGAGCGAGTGAGGCGGGAGCTGGGTGTGGTGTGGGAGGGTGTGTGGGTCTGCATATAAACCTTCACTCTACAGCTCTGGGCATCTGTAGTCTTCTGTGCGGCACCAGGCCAGTTCAGGGTAGATCTTCCAGACCCAGGACCACGGTATAGGTGTGTTTCAGGCAGCTGTCCTGGCATGGATGGCAAGCTTCTGAGTCTGAGATCTGCTCTGTCCTCATTTCCCCACAGCAACATCCGTGTCACCAGCTTTGAGGGCACAGGCCAATTCCTTCTGCTCCACCTTTCTGCCAGGGGCATGGGGGAGTGTGCCTTGCCCAGGGAGAGCACTCAGTGTCTCCATACCACGCTCTGTGCTCAGGATCTGGAGAGTGGCCAGTGTGAAAGGCATCACACCTCGCTGGCTGTCACTCACATCAGGTCTGAACTCCGCTGATCTGCAGGGTCACTTGACTCAAAACAGGCAGAGACCTAGGAAAGGGAAACCTGTCGTCTCTAGTCTGCTTTAGCTGTCAACTTGGCACAGCCTAGAGCCATCAGAGGGGAGAGTCTCAGGTGAGCCATCGCCCAGATCAGGGTGGCCTATGGATATGTCTGGAGGGCAGGCAGGTAGTGTCCAGACTGTGAATTGATTCCAGCAGGCCCAGACCACCATGGGCGGCACCATTCCCTGGGCAGGGGGTCCTGGGTTGCATGAGAAAGCTAGCCAAGCATGAGCGTGATGGAGCTAGCAGGCATCATTCTCCAGGGTCCTTGTGTGCTCCCCAGGGTGTGAGTTCTCTCCTTAATGCTGCGGGGCGGGACAAGCTGCCCTTATCTTCAGCTTCCTGCCCTACCCCCCTCCCCAACAATGGACTGTGACCTCGAAGTGTAAGCCAGTTAAACCCTTGCCCCCTGGAGTTGCCTTTGGTCAGAGTGTAAGGAAACCAGAACAGTGCCAACACATGACTGCCTGCTGGGTGCGACAGTCAGAGGATGGTGGCTCACAAAGGGTTGACTGTGCCTTTTACAGATGTGGAAACTGAGGCACAGATGAAGCAAGTAACCTGCCCCAAATTTTAGTACTAACAAGTCTCAGGCTTGAACCCCAGTTCCAACGAGACTGCTCTGGTCTGGATGAGCATTCCCTGAAACCTCCAAGGCTTGGTCTCTGGCCAGGGTGCTGTGGGGAGGTGGTGGGGCCTTTGAGAGGTAGGGCTTTGTGAGAAAATGGAAGGAAGGAATTAGGACCTCAGTCCCTTCCTCTTTACGCCTTAGCTTCTCCCTTTATGTGACCCTGGTGGGTTGATATTTATTCTATGTGAGAATGAGGAACTTTTTCTATACAAATGTGCCATTGGTGTTTCTCTGTGGTGAATTTATTTCCTATTCTTTGCCTATGTTTCATGGTTAGATCCTTTTCTTATTCGTTTCCAGGAACTTTTATATATTCAGGATATTTATTGTAATAGGGCTCTGTATTAGTTCCCAGGGCTGCCATAACAAAATACCGCAAGCCAGGTAGCTTTAAAAAAAAAAATCAGAAATGAATTTCTTTCTCAGATCTGGATGTTGGAAGTCCAAAGGCGTGGGCAGGGCCGACTTCTTCTCCGTGGCTGGTAGATGGCCACTTTTGTGTTATGTCCTCCGGTGTTTTCTCTGTTTTGTGCATTCACATTTTTTCCAAGTGCTAAGGGCAGCAGTCCATTGGACTTGAGCCAATATCAGTGGCCTCATTTTTACTTAATTCCTTATTAAGTGCCTGTCTCCCAGTACAGCCATTTTCCCAGGTCCTGGGGGAATTGGGGCTTCAATATGGGAATTAAGTATCACCAAGTTCAGCCCATGTCAGAGCCCCACGTATTTTTCTCTTTTTCCCTATTACACGTGTGTATTTTTCTTATTTATTGCATAGAACAAGTTTCTTAGATCCCTGGGTCACATCTACTACAGCAAACGCCTCTCCTCTTCCCTCCCCACCCCCAGTCTGTCTTCTGAGATCTGGGGCTCATGGGAAAGGAGGCAGCAGGCTTCGAAGTTCCTTTGACCTGAAGGCGCCGGTGGCAGGCAGTCCAGCGACCTTGGACATCGCTTTGTCCCATCAGCGTCTTGGAGTCTCTGTAAATGAGCTAAAGATAGCTGGCGGCAGGGCTGGAGGACAGAGTGAGAGGATGTCTGTGCTGTGTGGGGCTCCCAGCCTGGAGCGGGGGAGGGGCTCCCGGGCAGGGGCTATTGGGATCGTCCTGATGAATTGAAGCTGGCATTTATCAAGCGCTCGGGGTGCGGAGGGAGTTGGGCCACGATGCCCTGGTAGAAAGAACGAATAAAGCAAATGTAGCCTAAAGTCCTTGTGAGTACTCACTGGGGACCAATGGCCAATCAAGGGCTCCCCGGGGAATACCACACTGGCAGTGCAATTTGGCACAGGTGGCCTCAAGCCAAGAAGGAGTCACTGTGATGTGGTGGGGACAGGCCCAGGGTAGCTCCAGGAGATGACAGGAGGGAAAGGAGCTGGGTGGCTTTGCACCGTCTCCTCTGAGTCTTGCTGCCACCCACACACGGTCCATCACTGGCCTGGCTGTACAGAGCCGGAGACAGACAGAAAGCAGGAAACTGAGTTCAGGCAAGAAGCAAGTGGAGAGAGCTCTGAGTTCCTGTGCCTGTTGGAACTGTCTCAGGATGGGCAGCTGAGTGAAGAGGATAGAGTTCCCTAAATCAAACCTGGACTTCATGGCTCACCTACTGGCTCCCTTGGAGTGGTGGGGGTAGAGGAAAGACCCTACTTCCCATCTGACCAGAAACCTATCTTGGCCCCTCCACCACCATGGTCTGAAGGGCCCAAGACACCTTGTTTCTGCCTTCCCTGCTGAGCGGGCTCACATGTTCCGAGGGGCCACCCCAAAATGTACAGCTCCTTTTCATGAATCCCCAGGCCAGTTACCCCATGAGCACCTTCTCCCTATCCTCAATAGGACACAAAGCCCTCATTCTGGAAGATGTGCATGAACACACACACACACACACACACACGCACGTACAAGGTTGATGTTGGAAGTCTTCCTCTATCACTTTCCAGCTTATGCTTCGAGGCAGGGTCTGTCACTGAACCCGGAGCTCCCCGATTCGGTTAGAGTCAGCAGCCGTTGAGCTCCAGGGATCCACCTGTTGCCCCAGTGCTATGGTTTGCACATATGTGCCACCATGCCCACCTTTTCCACTAGGGTCTTTGTGCTTGCCTGGCAAACGTGTTCCTGACTGAGCCCATTCCCCAGCCTCCTCCTGGAGGGCTATTTTTAGTATTGGCCTTTACGATGAGTCTTTATGGGAGGAGGAGAAGGCTGGTTCACCATCACGGGCCAAATGCTTCCAGACTGAGGCAGGTTCCTCCTGCTGCCTTGGCATGCGTGTGGAGAGCCAGGACTGTGAAAACACAGCAAATGGCTGAACTCCGGGGAGGGTCCTGGCCACTGCTAGCAATCGCCCTCCATATCCCTCTACGGCCAGAGGAGTCCACAAGGCTGTTAACGCACGTATAATAACCCTTAAACACTGCCATTAACTCACCTCTCATTCCTGCAAACTGCCCAGGAAGGCTGTCCGTGTGATCGATGGCTGCTCTTAAGCAGGTACCCAGCTGCTCACGCACTCGGCCCCGAAGCCTACGTGCAGTGTTGCATAAATAGACCCACGGTAGCAGCAACGTGTGGTCCAGCTTCCACCCTGGGTCTGCTCCCAGGACTGTCATCTCTTGGGCGAGGGATACAGAGAGTGGGGCATTGGGTCAAGAGCTGGACCTCTGGCTTTCCGGATGTCACTGCAGCTGATGACTTGGGGACAGCCAGTGGCTTGACCTCCAGCCCTCTGCCCTTTCGCTTGGACCAGGGAGTCCCCCAAGTGCCTGAGGATTGAGGATGGGCTGAGTAAGCGTAACTACTTGTCCGGGTTCACATGTGAGGTGCTGAGACCTCTTCAGAGCATCCCAGCAAACCCTCAGGTTTATATCATGGTGTAGGTTCTCCTGTTCACAGAGTGGAGCCCCCAGAACAGACCCCTGGGGCCCATCTTATAACAGGCTAGGGCTCACGTGGTGCCACTGTTTCCTGCGGAAACCCAGGCTCTGGGCTGGCTGCGGCACAGATGGGCTGGTAGTTGTGAGAGCAAGATGGAGAGGAGAGCTAGGGAGGGGGCTGAGCGCTTGACTGGCTCTCTGGTTTGCAGTCAAGGGCACGGTGCTCACCCAGAGGCTGCACACACATCCACGATGCACTTGGCAATGGACAGTGTTAATATTTAATGAGCCGAGGTGGCTGCGGGGGAACTGCTGTTTGCTCAGCAACTCACCCTCCCTCCTCCCTGGAGGCTTGGGATCCGTGCAGGATCGCAGCAGCCTGAGTTGAGGTCCCCTCTCGTAGGACTGGCAGCAGAGTCCATCTGTGGTGCGGCTGGCTGTGTTAGCCTGACATGAGTCGTGGGGCCTGACCCTACATCTGGCCAGGGTGGGAAGAAGAGAATCGCTCAGGGACGACTATCTGCAGTGTCCACTGACACAGATGCTTCCTGCATACCAGGAACCAAATAGCCAGCATCCTCGCTTGCCAGGAAACAAAACTACAGGAAGGAAGTGGGATGTGAACATATGCCTGTCATCCCAGCACTAAGGAGGCTGTGACAGGAGGATGTCTGCAAGTTTGAGGCCAGCAGGAACTACAAAGTAAAACCCTTTCTCAAAATACAATAAAAACAATGACTGTGGCTACATGGGTAGAGATCTTGCCAAGCCTGCGGGAGGCCCTGGGTTTGATCCCCAGCACGGCATGAACAGAATATGGTGGCACACTTGTAATCCTAGAGCTAGAGAGGTAGAAGCAGGAGGATCAAAAGTTCAAAGTCGTCCTCAGCTACATAATGAGTCTGAGACTGTTCTGGCTACATGAGGCCACCCTGTCTCAAAATAAATGAAAGGTGCAAGATTGAGCCAATGGTTGTGGTCCGTGTGCGGTGTGTGTGGTGGGAATTATTCTCCAAGTCAGAGCTCCGGATGGAAGGGGGAGAATCGTAGCTCTGGAGAATCCAGGAGCTGGAGGGTTTGGGATACACGGTCAGATCTGCAAGTGTGAGGGTCATGGGTGCTGGGGAGAAGTGGCATAGGAGCCTGAGCTGGTGGCTGTAGTGGAGGAGCCCCAGCACAGGATGAGATGCAGCCTCCGGGTCCCACCCTGGGCCACAGGATACACAGGTGGAGCACAAGAGAGAAGGCAATGAGGGAAAGCACAGCCTGGGGCCTGACATCCAGCTGAGGTCACATCATCTCAAGAGGGGCCTGCTTGTGTGCGGAGCTGCTGCTGGTGTGGAGCAAGGCAGATCCTTGACTCCCACAAAACACGCTTGAACTCCCGCCGACTAGCTACAGATGACTCATTTAGGGTGGTGCCGAAGACGCATGTCTGGATCTCACATCGAAAGAGTGGCTCCATGGGTATAAAATGTCCTACCGTGGGGACTGGAGGGGTGGCTCTTGCAGAGAACTCAGGTTCCGGTCCCAGCACCCACACGGGGCAGCTCACCACCCCACCCCACCCACACTCCACCGCAAATGTCAGAGGCAGTATTTGAACCCAGACTGCCTGGCTCCAGAGCCCACACTTTTTTATACTTCCTATGCCAGCCCTTTGAAGGCTGGGGAGATCTTGTTGATCTTTTCTGGGCAGCCTTCCACCTGTCTGTGGTTCTTAGGGCCGAAGATTGGGAGCTCATTGGTCAACCTGAGTTCCTGGGTTCAGAGAACCCAAGAGCTGGTCAGAGCAGGTCAGCACCATCAGGGGGGACTTCCTGCCCTGTGAGGTCAGGTGACTGCAAGGGGCAGGAGAGAAATCAATGCAGGCCAAAGGCAGGGCATGGGTATGAACAGGGTCAGAGAGAGGCAGGTGCACACACCTGTTTGGGCAGCCTGTGCCTGGGAGGAGGGGTCAGGGCAGTGACAGTGGGAAATGGAATCTGAAAAGCTCTTTCCTAGAATCACCCCAGAATCAGTGAGCCCCATTTATGGTCGAAGAGTCAGACTCCACAGGGAGCACGTCCAGCCCCAGGACTTTGCTGTGATTGGTCAAAGGCTGAGTCAATCTCAGCTGTCCTCTATCAGTGATTGGTTGCAGCACTTGCATAGGCCACAGTCCTAACCCAGGGCAGAAGTTCTGCCGGGGAGACACCTGGGAGGAACAGTTCCTCTCTGGACTGGGTTGTATCTACTGTGCCCAGTTAACTGGAGCCACAGCAGCCATCTTGCAGGCAGGAGGTGAACGGGTAGAAGAAGGCAAGAGAAAATGAGAGCTAAGGCCTGGGACCTTGAGGAGGGCCTAGGCTATGGAATAAATCAGTCTTAGAGTTCCCCAAGCTCAGAAGTGCTGACGTGAGGTAGTTTTCAGCATCGTTTAAGCCGTCGTCAAACCTCTGTTGGGGTTTCCTGTTACCTGAGCTAGAAGTAGCTACCTCACACCTCACATTAATTAAAGTTTATTAAGCATCGATTATTCCTGGAGAGAGTCACGTATGTATTTCACCTCACAGCAGCATAGCAGAGAGTCAGGCTACGTTGCTTTCACAAAGCACTGCGGCCCGGGGCTCAGTCACAGGACTCTGAAAGTCTGAGATGGCAGTGCAGCAGAGTCATTGCTGCAGTTCTTTCTGTGTGGAGTGCAGGGATGTGTGTGTGTGTGTGTGTGTGTGTGTGTGTATGAGAGAGAGAGAGAGAGAGAGAGAGAGAGAGAGAGAGAGAGAGAGAAACTGAGATGGAGCCAGATATAAAGACAGAGATAGTTCAAGAGACAGACAGGAAGAGAGAGTTGGAGAGCGAAAGAGGGAGAATTCTGCCTCTGCTCATAAGGGCACCAAGCCTATCAAATGGGGCCCCACCCTCATGATCCATGATCTCATTAATGTCCTACTCTACATGAGACTGGGGCTTTAGTGTACTGATTTGAGGGGGGTCACACTTTGGTCACACAGAAGGGATGTGACTTCCCCAAAGACCCAGCTGGCAAGAACTGAGATGTCAGCACTGGTCTGCCTGGATTCATTCCAGACATACAGTCTGAGTGTGACCAGGAGTGTGTGTGTGTGTGTATGTATGTATGTGTGTGTGTTCCTGTGTGCCCCACATTCATCCTTTCCCCTTATTCTACAGGAAACAGTAAGAGACCCTGCTTCAAACACAATGGAAGGCGGAGACACACATGCAAGGCTGTTCTCCACCCTCTACATGTGTGCCATGACACATGCTCGTCTGTACTGACACATGTACACATGTATCATACACACACATAAAGGATTTTGTAAAGATAGGGAAGAAGCCCCTCCCCCACCAGCCTGTCACCCCACCCCAGGCCCAGCTGGCTGCAGAGCTGCTCCTGTCTCTGAAGTCTGGCTTTTTCTAGAATTTCTATAGAACCAGGCAACCTGTGTCTTGGAGACCTGGCTTGTTTCTCTTCGCATAACACATTTCTGATTCAGCCCCATGTAGGCACAGCTATGTAAACCCCTCCCTTTATGGCTGAGCAGTAGCCTACACTGACACTAGGTCAGATACGGGCTGATCTGAATATGACCCACTGCCTTCCCGAAGTCAGAGTGTTTGCTGCTGTCTGCATACCATTTCCTCTCTGCAAGAATCACACAGCATCCGTGCTGCTCGCCAGAGGTGATACACGGCACAGGGCTCCTGTTCCAGACAGCTCTGGTCCCTCCGTGTCACCAGAGAGCCCATGCTCCCGAGTCCTTTTGGAACTCCACTTGCTCCTCACAGCCAGTGTTTAACATCTTCACAGATGGTCAGTTAGTCCTCTTTCCATCTAATCCCAAACCTTCATGCTTCATTACCTCGCCCTGCCCCCCAGCCGCCGCTGAGGATGTGGGTGCCTTCAAGTGGGAAATGTCTGGGTTTGAGAGAGCAGGACACTTGTGAGTGCCTGGGCATGCATTCCCCACCCCATCCACCTCGCCCCCATGTGTGCTAAAGGCTGCTGAATGGTAGCAGATGTCACCTGGCCACCTCCCCCCTTTTCCTAACTTCAGAGTTCACTTCCTGGTCTGGTCTACTCCTGTGTCTGCAGGGAGGGGATTCTTTGCTGGCAAAGTCCTTCCACCTCCTTCGGGGTACCTTGCTCCTCAGGGAGGAATTGGGACTCACATCAGCCCTTCCCTCTGAGCCCCCACTCTGGCACTGGTCCTGCATTTTCACTCTGGTTCCTACAGAGGTAACCCTGCAACACAACAAGCCCAGAGATTTCCAGAGCTTCATGGTTTGTCCCCAGTCAGCCAGGTGTACAGGAATCCTTGCCTAGGTCACAGTTCTGGGAGGCTCAGCCGTAAGCCAAGCAAGGCAGGGGTGGCTCATTTCTTCCCAGCTCAGAGCTGGTCTGAAAAGTGGTGCCCGAGGCCTGTGTGAGGCAGAGCACCTTGGGGTCCATTGTGAGGAGCGACATGTGACGTGTGATGGCGTGCAAGAGTCTCCATGCCAGCATTGCCCCAGCAAAGCCACCAGGACTCTGGCTCTGTCTTTCCTTCCAAGGGTGAGAGGAGGCCCAGGCCCAGCAGGTCTCCAAGGAGAAAGCGTTCTAAGCGTTCTAAGCAGCATGTTCACTCACCAAGTCTGTGCTGTGAATATAATGTCCACTGACCCAGAGGTTCTGGGAACGTATGTTGCTTGATCCTGGAAGCTGGCTTGCAGGTGAACCCCCTATAAACAAATGATTGCAGGCTCTGTTGGTCCTGAAGACCAGAGTAAGAAAATAACCCGGCAGAAATAACGCAGTGGCAGACATTTTCCAGAAATCCCAGAAACAGGACTTGGGGTTTGGTTCCTATCCAGAGAAGCCCATGGGGGAGGGTCCTCATAGGGACCCAAAATGGCTTCTAAGAGCCACATGTCCACAGGAAACAGATCACTTGCTTCCTTGGCACACTGACCTTGGTGGGGTTTTCCCAGCCTTGCCTTGTCCCCTTGACTCACAATTCCAAATGTGCTTGGTGACAGGGCTACACCTCATTTGTTTGTGTGGCACCAGGAATGATAGATGCCTTCTCACCCTGCTTAGGCAGGCAGAACCCTTCATAGCAAGGGGGGCTGGGCACTTGGGGATTGGACCGGCAGGGGCCACAGCCACTTTAGAAACTGACAATAAGCTGCTGGGGGTGGATTGAGGGGCCCCAAGTCAGGGGGTGGATCTAGGGGGGCAAGGACCATAAAGGCCCAAATGCCCCCCAACAGCCACTGACAGCTACCAACCAATGACTGCAGGCTGCAGAGGAGAAGGGGCCGTGGGGCGGCTTCTTTGCTTTATCAAGCTCTCCCTGTCAGTGCTGGGTAATGACCTGGGTTTCAATCAGGTGAGCAGACTATAACCTTGAAGTGTGAGGTTGTGGGGAAGGAAGGAGAAGAGAGGAGGGAGGAAGGGAGGGAAAGAGGGAAGGACAGTCAGAGGAAGGGAGAAGGGGCACTGAACACCTACTATGTGCAAGGCCACAGCGTCCCTCCTCTCTCTTTAGCCACTGGTCTAGAGAGGCACTGAGACACTGCTCTCAGCTCCATTGTCAGCTCTCTGAGATGCACAGGACTTGCTGGGACCCTCATGTCCCTTTTGGCATTAAACTGTGCTGTCTCCACTAATAACTGAGAAAAACAAAAGCTTGGGGAAGGTCCTTGGGCCTGGGAAGAGCCCAAGACTTCAGCCAAATGCCTGCCTTGGGGCCCCAGCTCCCTTAGTCGTATCAGCCCCTACTGTTAAAGAACTTGTTCATTTTCTTTAATTTTCCTCTTCTGGGCTCAGGGGAATTAGGAATGGTTCAAGGAGCTCATGCAACAGTTGCAGAGAACACAGCCAGGTGCAGGCTGGCACTTCTGGGAGCTGAGACAGGAGAACGGAGAGTTCAAGGTTAGTCAGAGCTGAGGGGTAGGGCACCTCTTCCTATTTCTTTTCCTCTTTATTCCTCACAGAGACCTCAGCTCCTTTGATGTTACGCTGGGGTCACCTCTGGTACCTCCCCCTGTCCCCTACCCTGGAGCTTTGGCCCCAAGTGGCAGGTGCATCTAGGCCCTAGAGCAGGGGAAGCAGTGGGCTCTAAGCTTGGGGATGCCTGTCCCCGCCCCCCTCTCTTTGAAGCTCAGAGGGCATAAGTTAGATAACCATGACACCTGTTTTAAATTAGCCTTCAGAAGCCTCCGACAGCTGAGAAATTATTTAACAGGGAAAGAATTGAGTACATGAATAAATATTAATATTAAATCACAGCGTCTCTCGATTTGAGGGGAAAAGGGAGGGGGACTCAGCAAGAAACAGAGGCAGCCTCAGAGGTGGAGATGCCGCTGAGCATGGAATGAGGACAGCCCATCGGTCACCCGGTCCTGTCAGAGCCGCGCGGGGACTCCATCTGTCAAGGAGGCCGGCAGGTGGCAGAGGTGACTTCTGCGAGTCTAGTGATGACTCAACAGGTGTCTAGTCTGAGCTCCAGGCTCAGGCAGTGGTGGAGGGACAGGGCTGGGCAGAGAGTGGATTCCCACCGCAGAGCCCAGTGAGGAGCGGACGCCTGCCATGGTCTCCGTGGCCCTTCCCCACATAACAGTGCTGATGTGTATGCTCAATGTGAAGACAGACAAGAGCCAGGTCGAGACCTAATTATCCTCCCACAGGTACATGGACTAACCCGGCCTCCCAAGGGAAACATAATAGAAAGCGTTCTGCTGGAATCTGCTGGAGGCACTGCCCCCTGGTCCATCTGGGCATCCAACTCTACATCCAGGAAGGTGGAAGAGGGTGTCCTGGAGTGGGAGGATCCAGGACAGGCCAAGTCCCTAAAGCTGGGAGCACTCGGAAGCTGGTCCCACCTCTCATGCCCGTATCACAAATCAATGTTCAGCCACATTCAGTTATGAACAACAAAACAGTTAGAGTGGGTTATGCGTTCTGCTTTAACAGGCAGGCAGAGAGATCCTTGGGGCTTCTGGAAACGACCCAGCACCCCCAGGACTCAAGGTCCTGATGTCTGACCCCCTTCACCTCTGTACCATTCAGATATTTGTCCCCAATATTTGACCAAATACTTCACAAGGATGGTGGGAAGAGGAAGGATTTATTTTGCAAATGGCTTCAGGGGTTCAGTCCATGACCACTCGGTTCTGGGGCTCTGGGCCCCTGGTGAAGCTGAGCATGGTAGTGGCCGGAGTGTGTGGGGAGGAAGCGTGTGGGATATGAAGCGAAAGGAAGAAGAACTTCGGGGACTGGGTACAATCCTCAAAGCTGTCCCCCTCCCCCACCCCACTGACACACTTTCCCCAGCAAGATTTCACCTTCTCAAGTTCCCAGAACCCTCCAAGACAATTCTACCGACCGAGGAAAGAGAATCTTGCCTATGAGCCTGTGGAGGGCATTTACATTCAGGCCATAGGGCCTGGGACCCTCTTTCTCCAGCACAGGAGCACCTGGCTCCTTCATCCCCTCAGGGCCTCCCTTCCGTGTGCCCACCGCAGTGACACTGTTCCTGGCTTTTTGAGCTAAGCGGCCTTCTTCTCCCTCCCCCCTTCCTTTACTGCCTCTAACTCTGCTTACTTTCTTCCTGGAGCTTGCTGTTTCCTGACAGTACAGTACGTACAAATACTCACCTAGGACGCAGTGGTTCCCACCCTTCCTAACACTGCGACCCTTTAATACAGTTCCTCATGTTGGGGGTGACCCCCAAAACCATAAAATTGTTTTCCTTGCTATTTCATAACTGTAATTTGGCTACTGTTGTAGGTGGCAATGTAAATATTTTTGGAGGTTGAGAACTGCTGAATAAGGGTAGGAACACAGACTCGGTGTCCACTACAGAGACTTTCCCAGTCCTAGTCCACTCGGCTGTGATTGCGTGAGGTGGACACCTGGTCTCATCCACTCTGAGTCCGTAGCTTCTACCTCAATGAATGAATGAATGAGGTGTGTCTGGCACTAGATACAAAGGTTTTGCTCCTGACACTTTGGCTTGTGCAGTTCTCTCACTCTGTGCAGTTTCTAGGCATACTGAGGCCGGGACATGACCTGGAAGGGACCGCAGTCAATACAGCAATGGCTGCCCATGAGAGAACATGTAGGAAAGGCCAAGGTGTGGGGCTAGAGAGAAACTCAGTCAGTAAAGTGCTTTTAGGACAAGCATGAGGACCTGAGCTCGGTCCCCAGAACCCACCTACAAAAGCCGCGTGAGTGTAGTTGTGTGTGCTTGTGCTGGGGACACAGAGACAGGCAGCATTCTGGGGTTCACTGATCAGCCAGCCTAGCCTCGTTGAAGAGCTCCAGGCCAGTGAGAGGAATGAATGGTGAAAGGGTGAATGAATGAATGAATGTGAATGGATGTCACTCCAAAAATGGGTGCCTGAGATAGACAGTGCCAGTGCCTGGGGAATGACAATGACACCCAAGGTTGACCTCTGAACTACACACACACACACACACACACACACACACACACACACACACAGAAAGAAAACTCCGAGATATAAAAAAAAAGGAGGAGGTCTGGAAGATGCCAAGGGAAGAATGAGGCTATAAGGAGAGTGACTCAGTTTCCCCTCCCACTCCAGGTTCAGTGTGCTTATCACTGTCAGCTTCTGAGAGTTCTAGGATCTTTGTTGGAATTTTGGAAACCACATCAGTCAGAACTGGAAACTGAGGGACTGTCTTCCCTCTGGCCTTCCGTCTGCCTCCTGCCCCTCCTGCCCCCGCTTAGGGTCCTACCCTGTGGGTGCTAGTGGGCTCTGCCGTCATGAGACACCGCCTCATGTTCCCATTCTCCGTGCAGCCTGCCACAGACAATGAGACCCAGCCGCCAACCAGCTCTGCTTCCTGCTTGCTTAAGGCTGCAATGCAGATGTAACAGGTGTGCTTAATCGGAGTCCTGCATACAGTGACCCAGACACCTGGTCAGTGTCCTCTGGCCATACGGCTGCACCCTGCGAGGGATGACAGCAACCTTTAAGTGTTGGGAGCATGAAATGAGACAGTGATAGTGTGTGAGTCTCTAGAGAGCAGAACCCAGCAGCATCCGGTCCCCAAGCCCTAGGCCCTTCCTGCTTACAGACACTGGCTCTGCCCGGCACACCCTGGCAAGAGGCAGGATGACAAATCCTTTTCTCTGTGCCACTTGTTCCAGGATGGCAGGTGTTGGTGGGCCGGCAGAGGCTTTCTCTAGGGATGGCCGTCTCACTCCCGTCTCTGCAGAGTGTGGAGGATCTGCCAATACCTTTGGCTCCATGGCGCCATGTCCCTGCACCCAGGCACTTGTGGGGCCTTTATTAAGCCCAAGCTCCAGTCTCAGGGGAACTGCTCTCATACAATCACACACTGAGTGGAGGTGGGGCTGTGCTCACTCTGGTGAGTTCTGCTAGAATTGGAGGAAGTAGACTCAGAGAAGTTTTAAAAAAAATGCCCAACACCACCCAGTTAGAGATTTCAAAGCTGAACCCAGAATATGGTCTGTGAGTGTCTGTTCTATGCCAGGAACTCATGCTCATGGTGTCCAAGTCCTCTGTTTGTTGAAGCAAAACCTGGAATGTCTGGAAGATATGTCTGGCTTCTTGGTCAGAAAGTGGGAACTTCCCATCTTCTGGATTGTGTCTTGAAGGTCATCTCTTTCTGCTGTTCCTGAGTCCTGTGTGCCTCATACAGGCTGTCCTGGCACCTGGGGCTTCTCCTCTTCTCTGACTCAGGAGTCTCAAATCAACATATACTTTCTTAGTCATCATTGATGGGTGGGGGTGTGAGGGGTGGATGGACTAGAGGATGGGTAGGGCATTCAGTGAAGACTAGGCTGCCTGGTTCTGCCATACTCCTGGCTCAGAAAATCAGCTCTATATAATGAAATAAAGCATTGAGACTTCAGCCCATGCACCTGAAGCATCTTTTTGCTTCCAGATCTGTGAACTGTCCCCTTTCCACTCACTGTGTTGTAACCCGGAGAGGAGGCCCGTGACTGTGAACTGCCAAAGCTTTATGTGGATGGTATCTCAAGGTAGCCAGCCAAAAATAAATATATACATGCAAGATACACTGCAGTAAAAAAAAAATGTTCGAGGAACAGTGAGGAACTGGCCACCAGTACTGATGGGAGTGAGCTCAGAGGTAAGCCAGAAAGCTGAGAGAACAGTGAAAATCACGGTTGTCATTGCAACTTCTAGCCCTCAACTCAACAGCTTAAAACACGCTCATGTATTCTTCGAGCAGGACCTGATGGAAGGGCTGGGCAACCGAAGCGGGGCTCCGCTGGGCTGTCTGAACTCTGGGCTCAGTTGCCTGAGCTCAGGACTGCAGCCTAAGCCACGTGTCCATTCCGGGCTTGCTAGTAGATAGTGCTCCTCTCAGAAGAGGGCACAAGGGTGCTATGTCACCCAGCAGATCTGAAACATCTGCTTGCCCCTGCCACCCCCCCCACCCCCCTGAGGAAAGCAAGCGACATGACCAAGCCCCACCTTGATGATAGGGGGAAAGGGAAGAGGGAGTAAGCTGAGATTTAGTAGTGACCAAGAGCCCAGGCAGTCACATGGTGGCTCAGGGTTAGGATTAATGGCGGACTGGTTCTCACCCAGCTTTGCTTCTTTGTAAGGACAACTTTCCCACTGTGTACCTCAGTTTCCCATTTCAGAATCACACATACTGACCATGGCCTGATCAATTGTGCAATACCCATGAGGCTCAGGCCGTATATCCAAGTGAGGGATTCTCCGGTCTCACACCATCATTGTCCCTGTCCCCCCTTGCCCTCCTTTCCCCATGCCTGAGCCTCCCTCCTGTATATCCCTCCTCATGATCTCCACTCTCCTCAAATATCGGAAAATGTCCCCAAGGTCCCTGATCTTCGTCATGGTTAAGCCCAGCCTTTGAGATTTGCTTGCTTTAATCTTCCCGTGTAAATTAATCCCTCGGAACCTTTAATCATTCTCCACCAATGAGATTCAGATGAGACCCATGTCAGGGTTCCCACTGTCCAGAGGCTGCTGACAGGCTGCAATGCTAATGGGGTTCTTGTCTTACAAAGAGGGTGCATGAGTCTGCCCAGAGATCAGTAGTTCTGAGCCTCGGGAACCCACACCAGAACATCTGTCTAAGCTTATGTGTGTGTGTGGGGGGGAGCCTACAGTAATGTGTTTTTTGATGTAGAAATAGGAGCACAGAAGCACACCCTCCCCAGCCAGCCCCTCTGTGACCAGTTGGCCACCATGTAGCCTGGTGTGAAATGTGTGCCAAGTTTCTTTCCTTCACATATGGGAACCATTTATAGCAATGGTTCTCGGACTTCCTAAGGCTGTAACCCTTTAATACAGTTCCTCATATTGTGGTGATCTCCAATCATAAAATTATTTTTGTTGCTACTTCAAAACTATAATTTTACTACTGTTTGAATGGTGATGTAAGTATCTGATACACGGGCTATCTGATATGTGACACTGTGAAAGGCGTTGTGACACACAGGTTGAGAATTGCTTTATAGTCTCCTTGAGAGGTTCAACAAGGCAACAGTACCTCATCGTACATAGACTATGGGTTCGAATCCCAGGCAGGACACTTTGGACATGAATATGTGACCTGTAAAATGGGGTGCTATTTCTAAGACTAGTTGGCTCAGAGTTGGCTTAGGGATGGTGCCATGGGAAGGGGGAGGGGACAAAGGGAGGGGGACCAGATAAATATGTCCCTGGGGGTGAGTGACTAAGTGATCAGGAGATGGATTCTAACAGACTTTCCATTTCACCATCTCTCTCTCTCTTCTTCCTTTCTCCCTCTCTCTTTCCCTCTCTGATTCCCATCTCTTCCTCCAGTGCCTGTGGGAGCTGCCAGATTCTACCCAGGCTTCTGTTGAATGCCTTCAGCAGTAGCACCCACCCCTTTTTCTCCTTTTCTGTCTTCTGAGAATCATTCCCCCAAAGCGGTTGATGGTGATACCTTTACAAAATGCCCCACGGTTCTTCCTCCAACTTTGGTGGACTTTCCTGTTTACAAAGAACAAGGCCTAAAGTCCACAGAAAGCCCCGTTGTCACCCCACTTTATGGATGGGGAAACTAGAGTCAGCTAAGGAACCCCAGCCCCAGCCAAGCTTGTAGTCCTGTTCATGGCTGCAGCTCTCTGCCGCCTCCAGCCCCACCAAGATTCCTGGCTTTCTGAGCTCTCAGGCTCCAGTCTCAGAGCCTACTCATGTCTTCCTGTGTCCTCATGTTTCTGTCTCCTCTCATCACCCAGTCACCTCTGGGTTACATCAGCTGCTCCTTCAGGCCACCCGTCCCATGTCTGCTGAGGGGGCCCCTCCTCAGGGTTCTGAGGCCCATCCTCTTCCTTCTGTGATCCTTCCTATGACCCTTGGCTCCACATCTGCTTGAGCAAAACCATGCAGTGAGCCCTGGAACCACTCAACTGTCACAGCTGGGCAGTGCGCAGGGCAGACACTACATTCCCACAGCTCATAGCTCTGGAAGGTAAAGCTCAAGGTCAGACACCCGCAGTTCAGCTCCCGATGAGGACTCTTCCTCCGTAGCAGATGGCTGCTTTTACTGTGTCCTCACAGCGACAGAGAGAGATTGGAGATGGGGGGGAGGCTCTAGTCTTCCTCATTTTCGGACACTAATTCCATCACAGAGATGCCCGTGACTTCACCTCCTCAAGGCCTCACCTCCAAATTCCCTCATGCTGGGGGTTAGGACTTTGATGCATAAATTATGTGGTGACACATCCATTTGATAGCAGGCAGAACATTCTGGATTGCTGGTTCCAAGCCCAGTTCTTGGCACTAAGGAAACAGGAGGGACATTTGCTGATTGAGCAAATGACCAGATGAAAGAAAACAAATGGAGGTGAGGGGAGGGCAGAAGACCTAAGTTCAACTCCCAACATCCCCATTTGGCAGGCCACACCCCCTTTCACTCCATCTCCACGGGATGTGGTGCCACCTTCTGGCCTCCCCCAACACCTGCACACATGTGTGTAGACACATGCACACACGCACACAAATAATCTTTTTAAAAGTAAAGCCAATGGGGGGGGGGAATCATAGTCGAGCTTGGATAGCAGTTGAGATCGGAATGCAGCCCTGACGCCCCCAAATGTTCCAAGCAGCCTGTTGGACACAGGAGGTGGCAAGACGCCACTGAACAAAGACACCACCTCTGACTGACAGCCACCTCCCTGGTTGCAGAGTGGTTGAGTTGTTTGTAGAGTCTCACTTTTTTTCTTCCACACGTAGAAGCACATTTGAAAAACTAGAAGAGGAGAGGAAGTCGCGTGGAGCCACTCTGATCTGCCAGCCGTAAAAGACACCTCTGGGATGAGAGCCCACCTGTGAAATATTGCCCGGCGATTAGATCTCGAGCCGTGAGCTATAACCATGAATTTCCATCTCCACCTTGGAAATACAGTTTACTGTTAGATCACGGGTGAAGTATGGCTTTCGGGTTGGTGCAAGCTGGTGAAATACGGTCTTCGATCCGATCACTGCAGAGAGGGCACAAGCGCTTGCTGGGACTTCACCACGGCCTAGCAAAGGAAAAAAAAAATCCATGGGGGGGGGAAGAAAGTGAAGGAACTTGGTAACAGTGGCATTTAGGGACTTCTCAGAAGTTGTCAGCATGAGGGGAGGAGACTGGCAAGATAATTCAAATACCGTCCTCTTGCTGGGTAACATGGTGGTGAGGCAACAAAGATGCCCCAGCTCCCTATGTCCCACCCAACTGGTGAGTCCCCACAAGAGCCATGTGGGGGTCCTGTTGGGCTCAGCCTAGTTTAATATGGGAGCTAGAGCTCAGGGCCACACAGGAGGGCACCTGCCTAGCCGGGCCAGCTAGCCACGGTAGCTTCTGGTCTGGTTCTCACTGTCTCAGCTCCTCTCTCCCTCTCCTCCCTCCCCATCCCTCTCTGGAGCAAAAATCTAAATTTAGATACTAACAGTTGGCTCAAAGCTACAGCTTAGCATGCCCAGGCTCCAGTTTAACACCTAAATCATGTGAGCTGGGTGGTGCAGTGGGCGACATGCCGGCCACCCTCAGCCCTATCCAGAACAGGTCACTGTCTCGGGGCTACCCACAGCTGCCCACTGACCATGGTCCAGTAATTGTCCATTCAAGCCACTGTGTAGATCTGCAGGCTCATCTCTCTTCCATAGCACCTGGGGAATACCCTTGCCCCCTCTGCTCTTCCCCCTGCCCTGCCCCCTCTGCTCCCTCTCCACAGCCACTCACAGCTGCTCTCCCAGGAGACCCTGAGAATACCCCTGCACGCAGCTCTACCTCTCCTCACAGTCTGTTTGTGGAGAGCTCTGCCCAGAACAGATACCCACTGGCCTGTGTCCTCCCACTCTGCCATCTTTAGTATACTATTGTAAAGTGAGGCCATTAGTGCACCTGTCCCAGGCCTTTTGGAGGCAGGTGAGCTATGTGTGTACACTTATGTGTGTATAAAAAGGTCAGTACATGTGTTTGTGTGGGTGCTTAGCACCATTCTGGGCACACCGTGTGTTCCTGAACATTCCTGAAATCCCTGGCACACTACTGAGCCCGAGCCACCATTTCTCCCTCCTCTGATTGCAGAGGGGCCCGCAAGCCTCACTCTTGCAGCTGCTGTGGTGTTGTCTGCAGCAGTGCTGGCCATGGGGGCTGCTCATCAGGCCTTAGCTCTCACCCCATGTTCTCCCTGGTGTGGGTGCTTGGAGAGACCCTGGGAGGGGGGGCAGGCACCGGCTTATCTCTCCAGAGCCAGGCAGCTGGCTGGCCTTATCTCGGATTTAAGCTTGTAAAACATGGCTGCTATCATGCCATCTCCCAGAAGGAGCCAGGGTGCTCCCAGAGGAGCCTTGTGCTTTTGATCATGTCTTGTGGCTGGGGAGAGTGGGGGACCCTGGGTGGACTTCAGAAAGTCCACCGAGGAAGCTGGGGAAACTGGGACCAGGACTGACGCCATATTGGAGTGGTCAGTGTTAGAGAGTACGGCATCCCTACCTCCTTCTACTCTCTGCAGAGGGAGTGCAGCTGGGGATAGGGGCTGATGGTCTCCAGGAACTCAGTGGTAGAACTTTCTGGAAGAAAAATTAAAGCAGTCCCTACACCATCAGCCTGCTACATTCTCCCATTCCTTGGAAAGCAGTTACTGTGTACCAGGCCATGTAAGAGGCCAGCACACTGGTCTGAAGGTTCCAGAACCCCCACTCCTGTCTGTCATGCTTTTGAGCTATGTGACCCCTGGCAGACCACCTCTCCTCTCTGAACCACATGTGTCCAGTTGGAAGGATGGCACTTGGTTATCATAAGAAACTCTGGAGACAGTGTGTGTAAAAACTGCCATACAGTCTGGGGTGCTATGCCCACAGGAATGACAGCATGAGAGGAAAAAGGACAAGCAGACTGCAGCTTCAGCTGTGGTTTGCTGCAGACCCTGGGGAAGGTGGGCTGAAGCAGGCAGCGTGTCTGTCGGGAGGAGGGGACATCTGCAGGACTGCAGGGTAGGGCCCCAGTGTGGACCTTGCCAGGAGCACAAGAGCAGACGCCCCAAGCCGAGCTGATCTGAGGCTGCCTTGCTGACAGGGGGAGGCCGGGCCCATCTGGCCCTGTTTTTCTCCTGTCACTCCGGGCCCTTTTGTGCTGAGCCTCTGACTGTCACTGCTTTCCTGCGATTCCCTTTGAACTTGGCATCTGTCTGGGGCTCCCTCTGGCCGGTCTCGTGAGCGTAGGCTCAGATCTGTTGGCAACCCTGGCATCTGTTCCGGGGACAGGAGGTGACTCTGGCTCCAGCAGCTGATTGGGGGAGGGCAGGGCAATGACAGACCCTCCTGAAAGGTGTGGCCCTACACCTTCCTGACACAGCAGGTGGCACTTGCCTCTCCTGAGAGCCCAGCGAGCAGCTTCCACCTCCCTGCTTCCTTAGGCCTGGCAAAGGCTCCTATCCTGACCCCTGCCTGACTTTGGATGGCAGGAAAGATTGGCCACACCCAGCTCTTGCTCAGGACCAGCAAGCCTAGATGAGACCAGCTCTGCCATCTTCTGGCTCAGCTGGGCCTCCAGTGACCTGACCTCTGTGCAATGGAGGGAAAGGCCACGTTGAGCTACCACAGGACACAACGGTTCTAGCCTGGCCCAGTGGACAGGAGTGTGCCTCTGAGCCCAACTTCAGTCTGCATCTGGTTCTGCCTAGACACCTCACTTTAGCTCTTCCTGGGCCTCCGTTTCCTCATGTAGAAGGTGGGAAGAAGACCCAGTCCAGAGCTGGACGGCATCTTTGATGAGCTCCTGTGTTCATGAGCCCTGAGAACCATGCCCGGTATAACCATTGACACAGCATGGGCACTGCCATCATCTTTGTCCCCACCTAGTGTCTTTGGGAGCCTGGTCTACCGGCTGCTGTGCAAACATAGAGGGCAAACAGCCTCCTCAGGGCTCACCGCTGGGCTCAGGCTCAGGCCTGCTGGAAGCACATTGCAGTGGGGATAAAAATGCAGAGGTGCGGCAATGGAGGTGTGGCCGGGGCCCTCTGGCTACCCACTTCCATTTTGGTTTACGTCTGGGTAGTCTCTCTCTGGTGAGAGCTGGATAGGAAACAATGCGTGAGCCTCTCTGGAAAAATGCAGCAGCGTGCAGCACACTGGCTCCATTCCTTCTTTGCGTATCCCACTTGAGCATCTGGGAGTGGGAAGCATGGACCTGGGTGCCAGGGTGGGAAGGGTGTGGTCGCTATAGCATTTTCACCCTACGGCAAGAGCAGGCAGGGTATCCCAGAGAGAATGGAGCCCTCCACATTCATATTCTTGGACAAATTGAAGAAAGACAGGGTAGGAAGGGAGGAGGCGATGGCTGAACTCAGCAGAGCAGAAAGGAAGAGAACCACTTGTCATGAAAGCTCAGTAAAGAGGTGGGAACATACATATGGATGGAGCTTGCTGAGGCAGGAGGTCAGCTGGAGTTGGAAAAGCCAGGCAGGCTGTTAGGCCAGAGTCCTTTCGGCTTTTCCTCTACATTCTGGAACCTTCTGAGCCTCACTCTTAGTCTGTACCTTATTGGACACCTGCACCCTCTGGGCCCTTGATGCCTGTGTCTCTCTGGCGTGTTTATCCTCTTCCCTTCTTCTCTCTTCTGAACAAGCCTCCTGCTCACCGGCCCTCTCTACTCTTGACTTTCTCCAGGCTGGTGCCCGATGCCGGACGTGGCGCTAGTGGGCGTGCTGTCAATTCCCTCGATCTGCAGAGAGCTTTCAGTGTGACACCCCAGAAAACTGAAAGCAAGCTGGAATGAGAGGCACCTGGGCGGTGGGGACCTGGTAGCCGGAGATTCCAATACTTGGGTAGCAGACTGAGTTCAGGGGTCCACAGAGCTCAGCGAGGAGCTAGCTCCAGACCTAGTGGAGGAAGGAGGGAGGCCGAGGAGGTTTTCTGGGAGAGGTGGCAGCCAGCGTGCTGATGAGTTGGCAGCTGAGGGGGAGGAGACGGAAGGTCACCCCTGCAGGAGCGAGCAGCAGGTGCTGAGCCCTGCGGCAAAAGCCAGAGTTCTGAACCTAGGAGCCAAAGGCACCTGGGTTGAAGATGTGGCAGAGACACGTAGGCAGGGGAGAATGTGAAGTCTGGGTGAGATGGATGGGTTTTATTCTTGAGGCTAACACAGGGGTGGGGTGAGGGGTGTGTGTCTAAAGCAGGGGCCTGAGGGTACTTAATCAGTTACTTAAGGTACTTAAGCAGAGCAAGACTGCAAGTAGGGAGGCCCAGACAGGAAACTGCCTAAACAGCAAGAAAGATGCTGGCAGGTGTGGAGACTGGAGAGGTCACGGTGTCACTAGGTCCTCGGAACTGTGTTCAGTCCTGCCTCCTAGGACCCCCCTAACTTCGTGGTTGAGCGCCTGCCCTTGAGTTCCTGCCAGGTGGTTCTGCAAGATCTTTGGGTACAATGCATAAACCAGAGCTTAGCGGTCTGTAGGAAAGCTCGGGGTCTGTCCTCGAAGCCACAGCTCAACAGCGGAGACCCTGGCTTTCTGGAGGTGTCCTCCAGGTTTGCGGAGCCAATCTGAGGGCATGGGCAGGGAGTTCTCCATTGCCAGAGTCTGTGTACCCACCCCATGGCCTCAGATAAACCAATGACAGTTCCAGGGGGTGTCCACTTGGCAGGTGTAGAGACTGAGGCCCAGAGAGGAAGTGACTGTCCCAGGTCACACAGCATGACAGCAGGGACACTTTCTAACACCCCCAGTTCCCAGACTGGCGCCTCCACCCGCAGATGTCCCCAGGAAGTTGGACATCCTAGACCGGCAGAGCTGAGCTGTCCTGTGGCTGCCCGTCAGCAGGAGGAAGGTGGAAGGGTGAACTGGCTTCCGTGATTTCCCTGGTTTCCCGGTACCCGGTATATATATTTTTTTCTAATCGGCCCAGCTGCTGATAGTTATCTGGCTTCGCCAGAGAGCGAAAGAGACTTCGTGTCAAATGCTGAAAAATGACTTTTCAGGCAGCCTCTCTGTCTCTTGAAAGGAGGTGACATGCTCAGAGCATACAAATCGTTCAACCGTCAGGCGTCTCCAGGCGAGGAAGGTTTTAGATTGCTAAAACCACTCTCGTCCCTTCCCAAGGTCATGGGCGGGCAACCCAACTGTGCCAGCTCCTGCAGGACATGAAGCCTAGAGCTGGACGGAAAGATGCTACTGAGCTGGGTGGACTCTGGGCCCTTCATGTACGCCCATGAGGAAGGCTGACCTCGAGTTCAGTTTTCCATCAGCCCACGGCAAGCTGTGTGATCTTAGATGTATCCCTGCCCATCTCTGGACTTGGGGCGCTCCCTGTATTAGCATCTCTCATTGAAAAAAAAAACTTAATTGATTCTTTATGAATTTCACATCATGTACCCCAATCCCATAATCTCTCATTCTTGTGGATCCTTGCAAATAAGCCCCCCTTCCCTCCAAAAAAGAAATCTTGTCAGGGAAGCTATAGTGTGTCACGGTGCATCCCACAGTCTACCCTTTTGTCCACACATCTTTACTTGCAAGTGTTCACCTCAATGAGTCTTGGGTCTGGTTCCAGGCCTCTGGCTTCTGCTATACCATCAATACTGGATCCTCACTGGGACGCCTCTCTGATATCCTGCTGTTGCCCTGTGTCATGAAGATGGTGCAGCTTTGGATCTGCAGGACTAACGTTTCGCATACTCTAGCAGTTCACAGATGGGGTAGATGTTGGGGTGGGCTGACTCAGAGCCCTGGAGCTGGGCCTGGGTGGTAGCTGAGTTGGTCAGTCCGCCAGCTCGCCTGCATCTACACCACTAGGGCCGGCTCTCCAGCACTGCCCAGGCTAGCTCACGCAATGTCACAGCCAGCAAGGGGCAGGGGCAGCTTTCCTGCTCTCCTGCCCTCAGAGATGGTTCACCCTCCCCCACACACCACAGCCAGCTCTACCGTGCTGCCCAGGTGAGGTGCTCTCCCAATGCTACAGTTCCTCGTGACCTTGGGGCCAGCTCTCACGCCTGCCACAGGTGGCAAGGGGCAGGGGGGAGGGAATCTCTTTCTCAACCATGCCACTGCGTGGCAGATGAGTGGTGGGGCCTGCCCTCCCATAATCACCCCCACTCCTGCCACCAGGGTCAGCTCTACTGTGCTGTCCAGGCTGGGAGCGGGGGCCTCTCTTCTGCCTGCT
This sequence comes from Meriones unguiculatus, assembly GCF_030254825.1. NCBI lineage: Eukaryota > Metazoa > Chordata > Mammalia > Rodentia > Muridae > Meriones > Meriones unguiculatus. Next base: position 11,998,465 of record NC_083351.1, read on the forward strand.
ACAGGTAGAGGGGCAATGGGGGGTGGACTTGCTTAGCAGACAAGTGTGGCAGGGCTAGCTCTCTCCTGCACTCATGCCCTCGGGGCCAGCCCACCTATGTCCCTGCCATCACCAGGACCAGCTCTACTGCCCAGTCAAGGTACAGAACCTACTCTCCTGAGTGCTGCAGCCAGCCAGGGCTAAACCAATGACAAACCAGCTCTGGTGAGTGCCACAGCCAGTGAGGGGCAGGGCCAGCTCTGCACAGCCCTTGGACATCAACATAGTCTTGGCCATGCAGCACTGGAGAACAGGGACATAAACATGGCCTCTGGTGGTAATATAAGCCATGGACATGGACACAGGCCCCAGAAGCTGCAAGGCCATGGACCCAGACATGTCCCTCAGCAGCAGCACGGACCAGGCCTTCACCACAGCCTCGGGTGGCAAGGCAGACCGCTCACATCAGGCTGTCCCTCTCCACCCTCGGCTCTCCTGTCCTGCCTCTCTTCACAGTGCTCAAACCCTCCCGCTTCTCTTTCTCTCCCACCTCTCCATCACACACATGTACATCACAGTGACTCCCGCCGTGGGTGGGCAGGCCTCTGGGCGTCTTCCGCCTGCCCACGCTGTGTGGAAGCAGGCGGGCCTTCGCGGCTCTCAGATCTGGTTTCCGGTTAAGCCACTCACAGACCAGATGTTCCGATAACTGCTTTTCTTAGTGCCCACCGGGTAGCAGGATCATCCCCACCAACCACAGACAGAGCGAGGAAGGGTGGGCTGAGGGTCAGAGTGTTGTAGATAAATTTAAAGTATGGCCTACTACTGTTTATTATTAGCCCTATAATATTATGGTGGCATTACCTAACCCACTATTATAATCAATAAAAGACATAGACACCTGATAGATTTTAGAATAGCCTCATCTTCCCCGGGGCAGGGTGGATATTAACCCTCTAAACTACCTTTACCTTCCAGCCCCCATCCCAGGCCAATTGCTCTAATAATTTCCCATCCATAATTCCATAAATACTTGCTTGTTTTCTCATCCGGGCTGCTTCCCTCATCCACACCGATTGGGCCATGTGCTTCCCTCTGCGATAACTCATGATGGACTTTTCCTTCCTCCTCCTCCCATACCTGTCTCCTTTCCAGCATCATTCTGTTCCCCAAACTCTCAACCCTTAGTCACTCCTACCTCATTTCTGCCTTGCCCAGGTGGAGACCTTTAAATCAGCCACCCGAGATAACTGAGGAACATTCCTTACATCACGTGGGGACAGGAGATAGTTCAACATTAACACCAATGCCCATGGCAGGGCAGTAACCAGATCTCAAGGCCCTGAAATCAGTTGGACCTTGGGCACAGGGTACCCAAGTCAGACCCTGGTGGCTTTAGTGGCTTCAAATCCCAGCTCTGACACTCAGTGGCTGTGTGACCTTGGGCAGGTGTCTTAGCCACTCGGCCTCAGTTTCCTTCCCTGTCACCTGGAGAAATAAGCAAGAAGGTCTGTGACTCAGAACAGTGTCTGGTATGGAATGTCCCCAAAGTGACCTCATCTTAGCTGGGCTACATGGCCTGTCTCCTAATCTTACCATGCCTTGATTTCCCCACCTATACAGAGGGAGGGGCTAAGAGCCTGCAGCCCTTTGAGCACTTGGCACATAGTAGGGAGTTTATCCCTCATAGAGTTTTCTAGCTCTTTGCAAAAAGATACTTGACATTTGGCCGTCAAGTGTCTCTGAGGTTGTACGATTATATGGAAATTAACAAGAAAGATTCATGGAAGAGAAATTCAGGCAGACAGGCCCAGCTGTCTGCTTCCCCCTGGTGATGAGCACTTCCTGCTCCAGGGGTCACCACGGGCCAGAAAGTGTCCCACGGAAGGGAATGGCTGCCATATCCAGAACTTAGATGGCTGGGACTGTGGCCAGGCTTCAGGGCTGCCAGGGAATAGTCACCATCCTTCATATGTCTTAGCTATAGACCAGACCTTAAAACCCCACCTCTTCTAGGAAGCTAGTGATGCTGCCCAGGGCCTGCCAGCAGTGGCCCCCTCCCACTGGGGCAGAGCCAACAGCCCACCCTGGCTGGGAAACCACGGAAAGCAGGGATGACCTTTCATGCTAGGGAGTGAAAGGTCTCAGATGTGGGCTCAAGGGGACACTGAGGCAGATGACTGGAGAGTAAGGAGTTTATTAAAAGTTATTACATCTTGGACAGACAGACAGACAGAGACAAGTGCGTGAAAGGGGCTCTGAAGAGAGTAGTTGGGGCTCACATGGCAGAAGTGAAGTCTGTTCTTACATCTTTCTGAGGATAGGGAGGTTTTCGCCACAAACCTGAAGCCCAGGCCCCTGGTTCCTAGACAGGAGGCAGCGAAGGAGTACAGGGAAAGAACGGGGTGTGTGGCCACCAATACCCTCTTGAATGTAAACTCACCTGCCAGGTGAGAGGTCCTGGCTCCTGAGAGTCTGTGATCTGGGGACACACAGATGGTGACTCAGTAGGTGCCTGTCGGTGTCTGTGAGAGGGGGAAGAGCTGAATTCTCACATCAAATTCTTACACACGTGAAGGGTCTTACACGTGTGAAGGGGCCAGTATGGTGCTGCGTGGCATACTGGGGCTCCCCACGGCTTCCACTTACTTCCTATCTACCTGTTCCTCTTCCCCTCAGGCCTTCAATTGGGATCCAGTGTCTCCAAGAAGGCGAGGGAGAGGCATGAACCAGAAGAACCGGACACTCCTAAAACTAAGCTCTTTAAAACCAACGCATGCCTAGCACCCCTGTCCACAGCTCTATAGAGAGAGACCAGTGGGGCCTCTGGATACCCAATGTGTGCCCCTATCCTCTTCCCTCTGCATCATCTTCTCAGTCACAGCAGCAGCTTGGACAACGTTAGTTGTCTCTACTGCATGCGCCACACAGGGTAGTCTCTGCTGGAACCATTCTCTTGCTGTGACCGGTCACTTCCAGTGCTGCATGGTGTCCGGTTCTCGGGCCACTGCATTGCCAGATAAAGTCCCACAGCTTCAGGGTACAGAACTGGCACTTGGGAAGCTGTCCCTGTTGTCCTCCGGACTCCATCTCTAGACAATCGTATTGTCTGAAACACATCCAAGGAACCCCGTGCAGGGTGGTGAGGACGCTTGCTTGGGTTCTGAGTTTGCACCTCACCTCCACCTCTTCATGTGCAATGGTTATACCCTTCTCTGGATCTTAGTGTCTTCATTTATAAAACATGTAACAAGTCCAGCTGCCTTGAGAACAAAGGAGCTTCAGAGAAACCATGGGGCAGGGAGTTAGTGGAAGGATAGCGCTTGGGTGCTCCCGGCTGCTTCTTCCTTGCATGCTTCCTTCCAAAGGTGGCTTGAACCACCGATGCTCACCCTCCCAGCTCTGAAGCTGGAGGTCAAAAGTCAAGGTGGGTTCCTGTGAGTAAAGAGCCTTCCTCTCCTCTTCGTTTTGACATCCTTGGCAATCTTTGGTGTCTCACAGCCTGTGGCTGTCTGGCCCCAGTCACCTCCTTTGGTCTGTGCTTCCACATCCAAGTGCCCCTTTCTTCATAAGGTCAGTCTGACTGAGTAGGGCCCAGCCTCACTCACTGTAGCTTGGTGATAGCTACAAAGAGCATATTTCTAGTTGAGGCCATGTTGAGAGATTTGGCATTTATTTTTTTGAGGGACACAGTTTGTCCTGCAATGTCATCCTCCAATCCACCTGCCTGGGACCCTTGCGGCCCTTGACAGGAGCCAGTCTCTGACGAGTCCCTGCAGGAACTGTCACATTCCTTATCTCTTCCCTAAAGAGCCCTGGCATCTCCTTTCAGGTCCCCTGCCCCATCCTACTCTGTGCCAGAACAGTGTGTAAACAGATAATGGTGTTTACCGAACTTGTCAGGCTGCGCGAGAGAGAAAAGCGTTTATAGAAGCCAAGATACAGTGTCTCTTCCACACTGAGGGAGAACTGGAGAGCTCTCGAGGGACCAGCAGAGCTGAGCCTTGAAGGGTAAAGCAGAGGCTAGGGACAAAGGAAGGATGCTGGCGAGGGATGGAAGAAGGGGCCTGCTGCAGCTGTCTGCGGCTGGGGCTGACCAGTCACTGAATGCGGGTGCTGAGGATCCACTCCTGGAAGACTGGACATGAGGGAGGCAGGGGATGAGCCAAGTGAAGGTTGCAGATCTAGGCTCAGAGCACTCACCCTGCAGCAAACACATTCCAAGCCTTGAGTTCATGGGAAGACTGTCACAGAGGGAAGTGGTTGACCCTAGGATTGCAAACAGAACTCCTCCTCCAACTGGAAATCCACCCCAAGGGTCTTCAGATGAGCTGGGTAACAACAGCCACATCCATTCACTTGCCCTCATCCCTCACCCCTTCCTCTCATAGTGGTGGACATCAGACAAGGGCCTGGGAGACCCAGGAGCCAACTTCTCCTCAGAGACACAGGGAAGGGATTGGTACCCCTCACCTTGTCTCCTTTGCCCTAGGGGACAAGAGCTCCAGGGGTGGAGATCGCTTCTTCTTACCAGCATCCTCCCTTTAACTTTGACCTCCAAGACCATGCATTTTTCATACCCAACACTGGAAACCCAGGGTTTAGGTCATAAGTGTCCAGCCATCTCTTCTCAGGCCTGGTAAGTGGGCAATTGCCATTGACAAAGAGCTCAGCATTTAGCTCGTCACCTGTGCCATCCCCCACTCCCACAGAGAAGCTTGTTTGGTGCAGAAGAGCCCAGAGCCCCTGCACAATTGCATCTGGGCCTCCAGTCATCCCTCCCACCACCTCCCGCCAGACTCACTTAAACTCTGTTTACATGTGGCAGAGTACATAAGATCACTATCATGTACTTGCCTAATGTCAATTTTCCCATGATGAGCAGGAAGCTGTAAACACCCATATTTCCATAAGCCTATTACAGTCCCGTGTACTCAGAGTCAATGAGCTGGACAGAATTGTACGCCCAACATGATGAGCCTTGCAGAGGATCAGGCCGAGACAGAGCTGGGAACCTGGCCTCTTGGGTTCCCCTTTGTCACTGTTTGAACACCCTCAATACCCAGGAGGCTCTTCACATCCCTCACTCAGGGTCTATTGAGGATGTCCCTGTATGGCAGGGAAGATGTTTAAACTCCAAAAAAGGACCACAGGTTGACTGCAGCATTTTCTTTCCAGTACTGTTAATTATAGGAGAGGTGCCCTGGGCCTGGCCTTCTGGCCCCATGGTTGTCTAGGCTTTGAGCTGGGAGCACCCTTTGAAGTTCTGCAGAGCTTCAGGGAAGCTGGAAGGCGAGGATGTGGCTGGCAGTTTAGTGGCAGTGGGATTTGAGACGCCTGAGTCCTTTGGAAGGTACACACACTTTGTCCAGAGACATCAGACTATGGATGTTGGGGGAGTTTTCTCAGCACTCTACCCTTAATGCAGACGGCCAGATCTTCCTGCCAAGAAACTTGGTGTGAGAGTATATTGTAGGAGTCTCTAGCACCAAGCAGGACTGTCTCCTCAGTTGTAGCCTCAGGGAGCTCCATGGAGACAGTTGAAGGAATGATCACAATTGAAGGCATTGATGCCTTATGAGTCCACTTTCTGTGGCTTGACAAAATACCTGAGCTTAACAGCCTGAAAAGATCAAAGGTCTATTTCGGCTCATGGTTTCAGAGGTCTGTCTGTGGTGAGAGAGACGTGATTCCATGGTGGAAGCACGCATTAGAAGAAAACTGCTTGCATCACAGAGATGGGGTTCCAGTATCTCTTTCATGTGGTCTGAATTCCTTCTGCTAGGCCCTGCCTCTAAAAGGCTCAACCATTTTGAACAATGACACCTTCTGGCAACTACAGGAGCCTCTGGGAGGACATTAAGATCTGAGCCAGAGTATCAGCTCAGAACTAGCGTGACAGAGGCTGTCTGGAAGGGGACAGATGGGAGGGGTCAGAACCCAGCCTCCAGCATTTAACAGCTTCTGAGCCTGAGGTCAGGAAATGTCTCCTGTAAAGAACCAGATGGCAGACACCTTAGGATTTGTATGCCAGGAAGCAAAGCAAGATAGCCCACCCAGGCACTAATATAACCACCGAATATCTAAGCATTTGAAGATACAAAAGTCATTCCAGGGTGCTGGTGGGCCCTACCGCAAGTGATGCCAAGACTTGATGCTGGATGCAGTTTGCTGAGCGCTGCAATGAGCCCATTTCCTTCATCTGTGCACTGTAATCGACCCGTCTCAACACCAGGGAGAATGTGTCTGACAGCACTGAGCGATGGGGTAAACTGAGCCACGGAATGTAGTGAAACACTCCAGCTGGGCCTCCCAGCATCCATGCCAGCAGCTACCAGCAACTCTCATTGTCATGTGGCTACATTCATTTTTGTTGCCCATGAGCTCATGTGGCATGCATATCTGTATTTTATGTGGCCTCCAGCTGCCCCCACTTCCTATTACTGGAACTGTGGGCTTGGCGTCTCTGATCATTCGTTGGGGGCTGGGAAACAGGTGGGGGGAGAGACGGGGTGGGTGAGTGGCACTGGAGGCCTAGAGCAGTGGGTGACTGATGGATGGCCCCGAAGCAGGCCAGCTCGTCCCTCCCAGTTCTGAAGAGAGAGGTTGAGGTTAGGTTCAGCTTCACAGAAGAGGGAAATATCCCTTCCTGGTATGGAGCCTGGGCAGGGCTGTGGTCTCTGGAGATGACCTTCCACCTCCCGGTTGAGCTGTAGAGAACCAGCTCTCAGTGGTACAGAGATCCCTGTTTCCAGATGCCAACCTTACCTTCTCGGTTTTGCTGAAGGTGGCCAGAGGCTAGAGCCACATTCTGAGGACTTGGCCAGCTGCCTCTGGTCTAGGCTGATGCAATTTGGGGTCCACGCTGTATAGAGAGAACAGACACGGACCAAGTGATAGTTGCAAAGTCCTGAGAAAGAGAGAAAGAGAGAGAGAGAGAGAGAGAGAGAGAGAGAGAGAGAGAGAGAGAGAGAGAAAGAGAGAGAGAGGGAGAGAGGGAAAGAGGGAGAGAGAGAGAGAGAGAGAGAGGAGGCGCAGACAGATGGACAAAGAATGCCAATGTGTTCATATTGTCTTTCTCTGCACTGTGAGTCACAGGGCGACTTTTGCTTTTTATGTAATTGCTCCTATGAGTTTTCCCTTTCGGCAGTGGAGCTGAGCTCACCAGGGGCAGAAGCCGTTGAGGATGGAACCACATTCAGGAAGCGACCTGCTCCGTGGCAAGCGCACCTTGAGTGTGGAGGGATTTTTGTCATCTGGGTCTTCCTGCTTATCTCTCTGGCAAGGAGAAGGTCAGAGGAGCAGCTGAGATGGAGCAAAGTCCACTGGGGCACAACTCCAGCATGATGGCTGATCACTGCTCTGCCTTGGGGACAAAATATGTCCTGGAGCCCAGAAACTCCACCAGCAGGGACTCAAGGTGACCCCATAGGAAGGGTCTTAATTGAACCATAACCTAGACTCAGACTTAGGAAGAATCATGAGTGGCAGCTGTCTGGACTGTCGAGAAAGGTTTAAATTCTGCCTGAGGGGCTCCTCAGAAAGCCTGTGCTGGGGAAGATCTGTCTTAATGTGGGGAATGTTTCATCGCTTTGTCATTTGCTATAAGCGCAGGCAGCGTGAGGCACACCACAGGCTCATTGGAGGCCCCGAGAGCCACCGCCGGCTGTCCCCGGATACGGTTCCTGGGGCAGAGATTCGGCAGTGAAGGAAGATGAGGCCCATCCCTCTCAACTGACATTCTAGCTGGGGGTTGAAGCGTGTACGTAATTGGCCATAAACAACAGATAAACTTAAAGAACAGTCAGGCAGGGAAATCGTAAAGAATAAAGCGATTTCTGGGAGAGGGAAGGCAGGTGAGCCTCTCAGGCTTGGTTGTAAGGCCTCTGTGGGGACTTGGTATTGATGGGCTAGCAAAGCACAGTGAAAGGGCCACGCGCACAGCTGGGGTGAGGCTGCTCTCAGAGAAGGTCAGTTAACAGTATCTGCAAAGGCCCTGAAGTGAACCTGAGCCTGAGATGCTTGAGGACAGCCACGAAGCCAACGTAGCTGGCGTGGAGGGAGTGGCAAGAAGTAGAGTGTGATGGTCTGAGTAATAATGGACCTCATAGCCCATATACTTCAATATTTGATTCCCAGTTGGTGCAACTGTTTAGGAAGGACTAGGAGGTGTGGCCTTGTGGAAGGAGGTGGTGGGCTTGGGATGGGCTTTTCGCTTTCAAAAATTCACCCCAGGCCCATTCCCTCACCCCCAATGCTACTTGCGGGCTAGATTGAGATCTCAGCTACTGTCCACTGTCATGCCAGCCTGCATGCCACCATGCTCCCCACCATGACGATCATGGCCTCACCCTCTGAAACTGTAAGCAAGCCCCCAATTAAATGCTTTCTTTAATAAATGGCTTTGGTCATGGTGTCTCCTCACAGCAATGAGACAGGAACTAAGCCTGGGGTCAGGAGGCAGGGGAGCTATCTCAGTCAGGAAAGGCCTTGCTGCCAAAGCCTGAGGAACTGAGTTCTGATCCCCAGCACCCACATGAAGCATGCTGTGCCGGTGTGTCTGCAGTCGAAGCACTGGGGAAGTGGAGGCAGGCAGGCACCTGGAGCTAGCTAGTCAGTGAATGTCAGGTTCAGTGAGAGAGACCCCATCCTAGCTCCTTCTGATGCTGTGATAAGATGCCCTGACAAAAGCAACCTAAGGGAGAGGGGTGTAAGGGTAAAGCCCATCATGCCGTGGAATTCACACCAGCAGCATGTTGAGAGATCTGGTCACATCGCTTTCACAATCAGAAATGGAGCAAAGAATGCCTACGAATGCTTGTTTCCCCTTCTCCACCCGCACAGTCCTGGATCCCAGCCAGGGAATGGTGCCGCCCATGGTGGACAGGTCTTCCCACCCCAGTTAACAGTAATCAAGAAGATCTCCCTAAGCATGCTCAGAGGTCTGTCTTCCAGGTGATCCTGATTTCTGTCAAAATGACAGATGACACCAGCTATCACAGACTCTGTCTCAAAACAGAGAATGAGGAGGACACACTGATCTCTGGCCTCCACAAGCATATGCATGTGTACCTGTATGCGTGCGTGTACACACATCTGCACACACATACATGCATACACACATACATACTTGCATACATGCATGCATACACACATACAATAGAGGGTTGACGTGCAAGCTGTGACTCTCCCAGGGTTGTTCAGTGTGGCTTGGAAACTGAGGCAGCACAATCACACTGATCCATCAACAGGCTGCTCCCACCTTAGACCAACACAGAGTACTAGTCCATCACGGCACTGCAGCAAATAGCTGATCCAAACAGCTTCAGGGAGCCCCGTTTGTTAGCCCACTAGATTCAAAGCCAGGGAGGGCTCCCGTCAGTCCTCTGCTGCAGGTCTCACAAAGTGAAAGTCAAGGCTAGGTCATCTGACGGGGCTTTCCTCACAGGCACTGAACAAGAGTTCACTTCCACCCGAGCTGGGGTCACTGCAGAGGTCAGTCCTCAGTGGGTACAGGCCTGAGGTCCCTGCTCCCCTGCTGGCTGTTCGAGGTGTGTCCAGAGAGGGAATGTTGAGTCCTTGGACTTTGAGAGTCCTCTGGCCTCCTCTTGTGTACCAAGTGGAAGAACACTAACCGCTTGCAAGTGGGCTGGTGTGGTCTCATAGGCCCACTATGGCCCTACTGCTGTGCCTGCCTGCACACAAGTGGGCATCCTAAGTGCCCGTGTGTGCGCATACGGGTGCACATGTATGCGCTGTGGAAGGCAGTGCTCTGCATCTGCCCTCTGCAGTCTCTGAATCAGAGGGTGCAATGGTTACTTCCGACAGAGTCTGGAAGACAGACCTCTGAACATGGCAATCATCTCAGTTACTGTCGATTGAGGTGGCAAGACCCGTCCACTGAGGGAAGCGCCATTCCCTGGCTAGGATACATGGCATAGCAACCACAGTGTGACAGGCCCTCCCGAGGGTGCAGGGCCCGGGGAAGGGGCTGAGAATTCTGCCGGCACCCACACCACAGATGGCCCAGCTGCTCACAGGGAAGGGATCTGCCCTTGTACAAAGTGGTGTAGGATTTTCAAGTAACCTGAGCACACCTTCCTGTATATTTTACATCATATCCAGGTGACGAGGGTATTTGATACATACTGCACCAATGGTTGTTACAGGTGCTGGGGAGATGGCTCGGTCAGTAAAAGGCTTGCCTTGCAAACAGAAAGGCCTGAGTTCAATTCCCAGAATCCACACAAAAAGCCAGGTGTGGTGCTCACGGACAGACTCGGCCACCCAGGGAGACAGAATGTGGTCAAAGGCAGTGCCATGATTTGAGGGAGTGGGTCATTGGCTTTTGGGGTTCCTGGAAGAGATCAGGGCAGGGCTTTCCTATCAAAGGCAAGTGGCCTATGGGCATTTCCCTAAGGGGAAGAGAAGGTGGGGTTTCTGTGAGGGATGGTAGAGATATTCCAGGTGCCCACTGGAGGGAGGGAAGGAACCAGGAAGGTGTGTCAGAAGTGACCTTCACCTTCTTAATTTAGCAGCAACCTCCCCACTCAGGGCTGCTGTTACAGTCGCTTATCTCGGGGCTGTAAGAAAACAAAAACAAAAACGAAATGCCTGACACAAGCAATGAAAGGAAGGATGAAGAAAGAGAAGAAGGAAGGAAAAGAAAGAAAGGAAAGAAGGAAGAAAGAAAGGAAGGAAGGAAGGAAGGAAGGAAGGAAGGAAGGAAGGAAGGAAGGAAGGAAGGAAGGAAAGAAGGAAGGAAGAAAGAAGGAAAGAAGAAAGGAAGGAAGGGTTTACTTGGGCCCATGGTTTCAGAAAGGCACAGTCCGTCGTGATGGGAAAGGCATGGTGGCAGGAACATAAGTTGGCTGGTCACATGTCTTCCCCGTTGAGATGGGAGCTGTGGGGACTGAGGAGGTGGACTTCTTGGCGCTGGGGTGGTCTCAATGGCTGTCCTAGCAGTGGTCCTCACTTGGGACCCATGCATCTTGCTGTCAGTTTACCCCTATAAGGAGAAGCAGTTACCACAATGAGAATGCTGCCACAGGATGAGTGGCATTGCCTGGTGCCCAGTTAGTAAATGAAGAGACCAAGGCACACGGGAAAGTGACAAGTCACTGACCTGTTCTCTGTCCCCCATCCTCCCACTCCCACCCCAATCCTGTGACCATCAACAGGACAGGCTAGCCTGGATCCCTCCGTCACCCCAATATTTGTACACTGTAGGCTTATTGTTTGTAGAACTCCAAGTGACATGGGATGGTTGCTGGAGCTCTGCCCTCCCCCTGAATTCTCATCCCCAACTCAAGACACAGCCCAAGCGTCCTTGTCTGATTCCCCAGGCTGTCACTAGGAGCAGGCTGCCAGCATGCTGCAAGACATAATCAAATGTCTCCTGCTTACCCAGCCCAGCCTGCTCTCTCCGGGCCTGGCCCCTCTGTTCTGAAACACCTGCCACCTGGACTTTGGCCTCTAGCAAAATGAAGTCCGGTGACAATCAACTCGGACCCTAGGCACCTCCAGTGACAGGCGAGCGCTCTGTCATGGAACAAATGTAATAGGTTGATGTTTATCTTGCAGGCTGCGTGCGCTTAATAAAGTATTAATACGGAGAGCAGATTGCTTCTTCCACCGAGCAGGCTGAGTGTGATTGCAGTGGTGCTTCCTGGAGAAGGGAGTCCCAGTGGGCCTGTTTCTTGGTGGAACGAACGCCTCTGTCAAAGGTGACTGCAGAGGACATTTGTCACGGCATTTCCAGGTTGTCAAATCACTGCACATTCCAGAGACTGGGACAGGTGCCCCGACAGGAGGTGCGGACTGATCTACTTGGGTCGGGAGAAGTTTGGCTGGGCTGGGATATTGTACTCTTTGTGGTGGGCAGTCCATATTTCCAGGCCCAGATGGCTGGCCCTGAGCTTGGGAGACTCTGGCTTTGCCGGAGGACCCCTGACTTACACCCTCACCTTCCTGGGGTCTACTGCCTCCTTCAGTTCTTGGCCTCTGCCCTGCTGACATTTAGGATCAGGTGACAGTTGGTTATCTGGGTCTGGCCTGCACCCTCTTAAGATATGTCACTGAATAGGTCCCGTCCAGATGTCTTTTAAGTCATCTCCAAATGTTCCCTTCCGGTCAGAATTCACCCCTGGCTGGGGATTACTCTGCTTCAAGGAACTGCTGTATAGAGCGGAAGGGAGAGACCTCAGCAAACCAGGAACTTGGCGTTGAGAGTCCAACATAGGAGCTGGGTGGGGGCTCAGTGGTGAGGCACTTGCCGAACAAACAGGAAGGCCTGTGTTTGGCCCTCATGTAAAAGTGGGGTGCAGCAGTGTGTGTCTATAACCCCAGTGTGAGGGGGGGCAGAGGCAGGCTGATGAACCCCTAGAGATGACTGATGAGGACGTCTAGCTGAACTGTTTCAAAGGGCTCCAGGTTTAGAGAGAGACTCTATCTCAAAAATGAAGGTGGAGAGTGATTGAGGAAGACACCGACACTGTCTTTTGGCTTCCGTAAGCACATGCAAGCATGGACATGCACAGTCACCCACAAACACACAATGCACATGTACAAACATGTGCCCATGCAGACACTGCATATGCGTGCACACACACACACACACAAACACGGTAGGGGGACCCTGCAAATCAGTACAACAGACCCATTTTTGTTTGGTCACCAGGAAACTCTGGTCACATGAGCTCATTTGGAGCAGATGCAAACCACATCTTTCAGATCACATCTTAAAATAACGGGGTCAAGGAAGTGGAATTGTCACCAGGCAAACTCTTCAAATTTTCAAGCCTTTGGTGCCAGAATGAGGTAATCCCATGCAATGCCAGTTGCTTTTTTGGGAGAAAAAAAAAAAGACAAAAACATTAAAAAAAAAAAAAGATCCCTTGCTATTGCCCTCAGCTCCCAAGCCCTAGCAATTAATTCTTATATGCTGAAGGACTTCTGTGTTTATGAGGCATTATTATTTAATGGAGGCCTATTTTAAATTGTAATTTTTTTCATTAAATTGTTTCATTTTACTTATTAAGACCAGTTTATATCCTAGCTTAGTCTGTGTTTCTTGAGTAATAACTATTTTTCTTTTAAGATATTCTGTAATAACTTATCATCCATATTTTAAGTTTTATTCCAAGTCGGGGCTGCCTCCCTGTGGCTCACGAGTTTATTCCTATGGTGCTTGTTGCATTTGAGAGTGAAGGATGCAGGAGAAGGTGGTGGATGAAGGAGAAGGTGGAGGATGCAGGAGAAGGTGATGGATGAAGGAGAAGGAAGAGGATCCGGCCAGGCCCCTCCACAGTCTTCCCTGTGGGATTCCCTAGGCAGGAAGCCAATGAGGACAGTGCAGCTTCCGTGGACCCTTCGGATATCCAAGATACCTAATCTGCCCTCCCTGGAGTCTTCAAGTGACAACCCATAAAGCTGTCTCACTAGAAGAAGGACAGAGACACAGGGAGGTCAGGAAGGAAAGCCAGCTCCACTGTGGCAACCAAGTCCCTGTGTACCAGGCTCAGCCCTGGGTTGCTCCCATTTTTATCTTTCTGTCTCTCCCTTGCCAACCATAGGAAGCAAAGAGTCCTCCACATAGGACAGAGGTGGAAACGGAGGTGTGAATCCTCCCTCACAGTGACTCATTCAGGGCCACGTGGTCAGCCCGTGGAAGTGAGAAGCTGCCACTGGCTTGTCTCTTTCCCAAATTCACAGACATACTCTCTGGGCACCAGAAGTTCCTGAGAACAAGCCCACCAAGCACCCACCTCTCCCTTCTCAGCCTCGCCACTTGGCCTGAGAAGGAGACACCTCAGCGTATTTCTCAGTTGAGACGACTTGCCTCCGACCGTGGCAGGCGAAGGAAGACCAGTCCTGCCTGATCATCGGCAAAAACAGCCGAGCGGTCTCTCTTCTTTCTTCCCAACTACCCGCAGCCACCCCAAGTCCAGCCTCGTGCGCAGCCACACCTCAGACTCAGACACCACAGAGCCGAGTAGGTGGCTGAGGCAGCTCATGAGTGCCCTCCGTCACATGTACCTCTGACCCTTCCTCCTCACGTGGCCTGAGATGAAGAGATGGTGGTCCTCCCCTGCCCTGGAGGACATGTGAAAGTTCTGGAAAGCAGGTGGTTTGCGTGAACGAGTCAGACAGGTGCCAGTGGGTAGTCACCATTGACTCTGAGCCTCGGGGCCTCAGTTTCCCCACACGAATTATAAAAACGTCCTTAGAGGCTGGGGAAGCCAGTGAGGAGGAGATTTGTTTATTCACCCGCTTGCTTATTTCCTCCTCCTGCCCACCAAGAACCTACTGAACAACTACTGTGTGCACTGTTAGTGGAAGTCAGAATATGTCTGTGCTGTGGCCACTTCCTCCCATTCAACATTCCGGTCCTTTCCATCCTTGTGGTAATGGAGAGAGGGCCTTGTGGGACTGCACATTCTCAGACACAGGCCTGGGGGCTGCATTGCCCTGATAGGATGTGGTCTCATGGTCGGGCCAAACTGCAAAGGAGGTTGGGAAGGATTCCTGGCTGAGTACTGGTACTGAGTACTGAGTACTGCATGCATGTGTGTATGTGTTGTGTGTGGGTGTGCCCACGGGCACAGACACATGGCAGTCTGTGTGGGTTAGGAAGAAACATGTGTGCCACAGAGTAGGCATCACATACAAGAGAGGGTTCAGGATCCCAACATAAACTTGTGTTAGAGTCTGGCATGGGCATAAAGCCATAGGGCCTGGATGGGGCGAAGGGTGGCAGCTGCAGTCCGCAGGCATGTGCACCTGTGGTCCTGTAAAGAGTTTCCCCAGGCATCACCTTTCCTGACAGACACCTCAAAAGCAAGGGGATGGATTGACCAAGTCCCACCTCCTCCGGCCCCAGTGTCTCCAATTCGTAAGATGGGAAGGGAAGTCCCTCGCTTTGGCTCCTGTGGGGAGATGCAGGAGCCTCAGGTGTCTGCAAACAGCCCCAGGGCCTCCTTATTAATAGTATAAGTACGTCATTATCAATAATGAAGCACAAATTAATAATAAATAAACAAACTAATGATAAATAATACATACAGCATGAATAATACATTAATACAGCCAGGCTTCCAAACATCTATTGCTTTGACGAGGGGGGCTTGATGAGCTGGCTGGAGATCACAGGTTTGGGGTTCTGGAGAGGAGGCAGAATGAAGGAGGCGGATCCAGGGTGTCAGGCATGTTCTTGTAACACTGAAATTGCTTTGGTTCTAGGGGCCCAGGGCCGAACTTCTATTGGGACATCACGGACCAGGAGTCTACTGGGGTGGGGGGTACCTTCTCTTCTGAATGTTCTTGCCCAGAACAAAGTTGAGGTGGTAAATACAGTGCCCAAAAGGGCCCGGATGTGGCTCAGCTGGTAGAGCGCTTGCTTGGCATGCCTGAAGTTCTGGGTTCAATGCCTAGCTTTGTATAAGCTTTGTATAAGCCAGACCCAGTGGTTCAAGTCCATAATGTCAGCACTTGGAAGATAGAGGCAGAAGCATAACAAGTTCAAGGTCAACTTCAGCTCCATCGTGAGTCTGACCTGGACCTGGGTGGGGGAGGAGCAAATTGAAAAGAAACAAACAAACAACAAAAACAAAACATTAGGCCTTAACAGAATCAGACAGTGAGGACTGGGCTAGCCATCGAGGGGGCCTATAGAATGTTTTTGTTCATCTGTGGTTTCATCTATTTGGAGATAGAATATCACTATGTAGCCCCGGCTGGCCTTGAACTCACAACCCTACTGGCCCCACCTCCAGAGTGCTGGGATTACAGATGTGTACCACCATGCCCTGCCCATCTGTGTTGAGTTAGCCAGTAGCTCCAAAGTGTGATGGCACAATAGGGTCATGCACTTGGCCTTGTGGTAACGACCAGTTGGCTGTGGCAGAGAGGGTGGCTGGCAGGAAAGGGTGTGGCCATGCTGTGCCCTGGGGTCATGGCAGATGCTTTGGGAGGGCCCTTGACCCAGACTTAAAAGGCTCTGCCCAAGATGAAACTGTGACGTGTGTCAGGGTAGCCCTAGGGCAAAGATTGACATGATTGGGATGGGAAAAAAATGTTTTTCCAGACGGAGGGAATGGCAGCACAGAGATCTATTCACTGATGGAAGCCTGCTCTATCTGGGGAGGTCTAAGGAACTCAGAGTGGCCAAGGCTCAGAATGAAAAGGGTAGAGAAGCTGGCGCTGGGCTGAAGATGAGGCAGGCACCTCAGCTGAGTTTTCCTGGGGCCGAGGCTTCACCTCCTGATCGATGGAAAATCAAAGCGTGGAGTCCTGCCAGTTCACCAGCTGTTCTCAGCCATGCAGGTCGTGAAGGCCCATGCACACTGTGTGTGTGTGTGTGTGTGTGTGTGTGTGTGTGTGTGTGTGTGTGTGTGTGGTGGGGGGATCAGGGGACTCTCCAACATGACACTGGTGCAGCCACTCCATGCCCACATCACTCAGGAAGCTGGAGGCTTCTGAGGATTGGGAGTGGAATGGTGTAACTGGTGGAATTCGGGCAGGAGCCTGTGGAGACGCCCAGCGGGCTACTGGGAGCTGCTAGAAGGGAGCATCCATCTGGCGTGAACACAAGCAAGGAGAGCAAGATGCTGAACCTAGATATTCATGACTGGACCCACATAGCTGAGCTCATGGAAGGAAACCCCACAAGAGGAAGAAGAACGAGGTGGAGGCGGAGGCTTGGGAGAACTCCTGGCAGGGGCTTCAGGGTTGCAAATGCTGGATATGAGTGACACTGAACGAGTCGGAGGGGCTGGGAGCTCATCAGGGACCCAGTTGGCCTTGACAGATTCTAAACTTGATCCTGAATTGGAAGGCAATGGGGCGGGGAAATTGAATGACATTAACCAGAGTCGGGGCATCAGTATTTGCATTTTAGAACTATCCGAAGTGAGTGAGATTAACAAATCTGCAGGTTGCAGAGCAGAAATCTGCATTGCGGGGGTTGGGGGCTTCCTGGGGAGCAGTGTTCCCAAGCTGAGGCAGGATGGGGCAGAGGAGCATGAGAGGCCGTTTTTCCCCATCCATCCCTGACACCGAGGAGCTGGTGGCTTTTACGCTGGGTGGCTCTCTTTCTTACAGGCAGGCGGTCAGGGGCCCTTCCGAGATCCCCGGAAGGGCGTATATCACAGACCCCCATGAACCTGCCTGTAAGGTGTGCTTGCAGTAATTGGTTCCCTGTAATAATATTTATTACGGCAGTAATTACACAGTGCAAGAGCCTGGGGAGGCTGTCGGTGGCTCTGCAATATGATCTTTCTCTTCATGAGACAGGGGTGACCTCATTTCCTCGTGAGTGGTAATGCATAGAGCTCTCTTGCTGCCATGTGCAGATAAATCCCAGACCCTCAGCAGGGGAAGGGGCCTGTGGCCCTGATTCCCATGGTCCATGCCCCGCCAGCCTTTAACCCAGGAGGTGGAAACCCAAGGACCACCAGCCACACGTCCCCTTAGTCTGAGTCACAGCATGATCCATCCATACTGGTTCCCCAGAGACTGGGTCTCTGAGCTGTGTGCGTCTGTGAATGACTCTGTAGTCATTTTTTTCCCATCCCAATCATGTCAAAATCACGCTTTGATTTTGATTGTGAATGACTCTGTAGTCATTCACCCAGAACAGAGCTGAGAGTTTCCCTGAACACCGAGAACCCCTCATCTGGTGGCAAACACAGCCCCTGCCCTAAGGTGGAGACAGACAGCTCAAGCTCGTTTCTTCCTATACTGGCTTCCTTGGTATCAGAGAGTGATGGTTTAGGTGTGAATGTTCCCATAGGCTCATGTTTGGGGTGTGAGTGCTCCCACAGGCTTGGGTGTCTAAATACGTGGTCTCCAGTGAATGGCACCATTTAGGAAAGTTGTGAGCCGGAGGTGGAATCTCACTGGGGGGGAGTGAATTTTCGAGGACAGGCACTGAAGTATGATCTCAGGCCCTCTTCCTGCTCTCTCTCTCTCTGCTTTCTCAATATGACAGGCTGAAGGAGAATGTCTCCTATAGGCTTCCGTGGTCCCCTCCTTCTTTGGGGGCCCTGCCTGGAGAGGGTCTTGCTTAGGAAAGTACGTCACCTGGGATGTCATTTGAGAGTTTGAAGGTTGGAGCCAATTCCAATTTGCTCTCTCTGATTCATGCTTGTGTCTCAATATGTAGGCCCTCGGCAACCCGCTCCAGCCCAGCACTGGCTGTCATGCTTCCCAGCCAGGATGGACTCTCAGACTCTGGAACCTAGGCCCCAGTAAACTCGTTCTTCTAAAAGCTGCCCTGGGCTTTTATCAGAAAATGACGAATACGTCCGCTGTGGACACACTGCTCCTGCCTGTTAATATGCACTGTTGCACTGTTGCCCCCTGCCTGGAGCTCCTTCCTGGTGCCTGCCCTGCCATGAGGGGATGCAGCCTCAAGCTGCGAGCCGAAACAAACACTTCCAAAAGGTGCTTTGGGCAAATATTTGGGAAAGATGAGAAAGTAACTGATCACAGGTAGTGGCTTTTTAAACCCCGAGCCAAGTGGTTGGAGAGTCTTGAAACAAATACTTGATTTTCAAACGCTCAGCCAAGAAATACAGGCTATAAAGAACCCAAATGGAAATGATAAAGATTTAGTTTTCGGTTTCAGGTGTGTGTGTATGTGTGAGTGTGCATGTGGGTGAGCATTTGCGTCTGTGCATGTGTGTATGCAAGTGTGCATTTGTGTGGAGGCGAGAAGAGGGTGGGGGGTGTAAAGTCGGAGTGGTAAGCAGGGGCAGAGTTGCTGCTAGGGGACCAGCTGGGAGGGTGCTGCAATGGAGCAGCCACCAAGTGGGAGTACCAGGTCTAAGGAGGTGGTGATGGAGGGACGAGGCAGTTGGACTCTGGATGTATTATATAGAGAGTCCAGACCTTGATGGCGCCTCAGACAAGAGAAAGGGGGTTTTCTAGGAAGAAGCAGGATGCTTGAGGGACAGGGGAAGCCTCCATCACTTAGGTGCTACACTTTGAGGGTTTGGAAGGCATCCAAGCCATATGTCAGGTCACGTTGCATCTTCTATTGCCAGGGGTAGGCAAAGAGGGTGACTGCATCTCCCTGGGCAAAGGCTCCTGGCATGGGCATGAAAGAGAGAGCATGGAGCCAGGTGCTCAGTGACCAGAGCTACCTGCAGAAGCTGGGCCATGACCAGGATCAAGGTTTCTGGGAGTTCCAGGGTAGCAGTGGGGAAACCACAGCAGCTCCATCTATTGCCCTGCGTCTGCTGGCCTGTACCCCCCTCAGGTGGCCACCAGTGCTCCCTGACCCCAGCCTGCCATGCTGAAAGCTCTTCCTGGGCTACGGCCAGTGAGTCCCACTGCCCTTTCCCTAGCTTCCACTCTGCCCCATGCTTCCTGCTGACCCATGGCCATGTCATGCAGCATCCTGAAGAAGGAAGGGCTGCTTTCTCCTTGGATAGCAGTCCTTGGCCTGCAGCCATGAGAGACCCCTGGGTGCTCAGCTGGCACAGACTTGGCCCAGAAGGCATGATCAGAGGCTTGAAGACATTTGAGGGCACCAGAAGTCTAGGCTTGCAGGGGCAAGGTGCTTCTGGTGGCCCCAGGGACCTTTGTCTTCTCTGACTATGGGGCCGTCAATGGGAAAGACAGTTCACTTTGTCCTTGTGAGGTCTCCAAGCATGAGTGATGGCAGACAAAAACAGTCCATGCCAGTTTGTGTTGTCATTTGAGACAGGATCTCATGTCGCCCAGGCTGGCCTTGAACTCACTAAGTACTGAAGATGACCTTGAACTTCGGCTTCTCCTGTTTCCACCTCCTGAGTGCCGGGATTGCAAGCATGTGGCACTGTGCCTGACTGGAAAGTGGCCTTGTAGTAATTTACCCAGGGCCACTCAGGGACCAGGTGGAGAGATGGAGATATAACCAACTCAACAGTTCCCAGAAGTCTCTCAAAGTTTCCTCATACAAAGCCTCTTATCCTCAGACATGGATCAAGCTAATGTCTGCCATGTTTCTCTGGGCTCCCTTGCCTTTGGACCCTGTGGGGTCAAGCCAAAGCCAAGTCCAGTCACAGCTCTGACCTTGGTGCTTCAGGAGAGTGCCTCCATGATTCTTCTAGGCTTCTAAGGAGAGGTGGCTTCAGTCATCACCTCCTGAGGTGGGTGAGTGAAATCGCCCTTAAATCGCCCTGCAGTTGGCTCACTGTATCTTAACCCAATCTGCCTATGCACTGTCAGAGATTCAGGGGAGAGCAACGGTGGAATCCGGTAAAGAACTGCTTAGTTAGGACGGAGCCAGCTCTGCCCCCAGTCCACCTGAGCCTGCACTCAGCGGGGCTCGGGCATCAGAGCTGACTGGCAGTGAATTTAATGCCCACCGTCACAGATTCTGTCTACCGCTGGAGTCTGAGTAATTGGTGGATACACTTGTCAGCAAGTAATGAGGGGTGTGCGGGAAGGGAGGTGGCCATGGGCCCCAGCCAGGCCTCTGCACCCAGAGCAGCTCAGGCAGAGCTGATATCTGAGCAGGAATTCTCCGGAGCAGAAAGGCCCTTAAGAAAAAAATCTCTTGTTTCATGGATAAGGAAACTTGGGGCCCACTCCTTGCATATTTCTGTCCTCAATGCCCTAGACTGGTGGATGAGCCTGTGTGCCCACCCCACTGCTCAGCAGCCTCTGCCCCACCCACATGCAGCCCAGGTTTGGGGGGTGAAGGGTTCCACAGGGCCTTTGACGCAGATCCCAGGGCATGGACCATATGAACCCCACTGCATCATCTTCTTTTACACTGTTGTCCAGATGTTGGCCTCTGTCTTTCTTTCCTAGAACTGACCTGGAGGGAAAAGAGGCCAATGGCCACACCTCCCATGTGGGCAGTAACTGGGCAGAGTGAGAGGCCCACACCTGTCTTCCCCGGTTTGAACTTGCTAGATCAGTGCCTGCATCCCACAGGAGGAGACAGTCTTACAGAGGTCCCATGTCCTGCACAGGTCTCTGCAGAGTCATAGGACATGATGCTTGGCCTGGCCCTGTACCATCTGGGTGCCTGGTCTGAAAGCCAGCTTCCTATGAAGACACACAGCAGCCAGGAAGCTGCAAATTGAAGGTGGGCAGCCCCTGAGCCTTGCCCGACCTTATTCAGTCATGTGACTGCTCTGGGTGGTGACAAAAGGTGGGAGAGAGAGATAGATCTGGGTTCGAAGCCCAGCTTGGCTGCTGCCATCCACATACCATGGAACAAAGCACTTAACAGTTCCTGAAAGGCCAAGTCTGTGTTGTCAGAGGCACGGGAAGCTAAGAAAGCTGGAAAATCAGCGCTCTTCGTCATTCTGTCTCAGTGTTCGGGGGGACCAGGAAGAGAGACAGATGGGCAGACAGTCACACTCGAGCACGATTTCCTCGTGACTTCCTACAAATGCACTGACTGCTGCCCCAGCTGACCAAAACAATGAAAACCAAAGTTCCAGGCAAAGTAGAAAGAGGTCTACACAGAGGATCCAGGGCCCTCAGCAACCGCTGTGCTTGGACTTGGGTAGGGGTCAGGGGTGCAACCAGGAGCCAGGAGAAGCAGTGGCTCTTCGAGTAGCTGAGCAGGAGAAGGCATGCCCTTTACCTTCAGCCTCTCACCACAGCCTACTCTGCTTTACCCTAGACCCATATGAAGTTCTGTCAGAGCCTTGCTCCAGGGTGTAGGACATTGGGAAGGATTTCCTACCACAGCCCAAGCCTGAGGTCCACACCCGCACAGAAAGCCTCTGTCGTACTGTGTCCTGTTTGGCATGCTCTCCCCTAGATGCCTACGTGGCTCACATATTCCATAATTTCAGATTTCTTAGAGAAACTTCCTGGGAAGTCCTGTCCTGGAGGTTCCTCCTCCCTTCCTGTTCCTGGCATTGCCCTGATAGATGCTTCCTCCTCACACCTATTGCCGTGTGATATATTTTCGTTGCTAATCAGTGATGGCTTTGTCTACTAGAACGTCAGCTCCATGATGGAGGGAGGTCCTGCAGTCACCAGGATCTCCTGTCTTAGTTTCTTACTTGCTGCTGTGTGATAAAATACCGCATCAAAAGCAGCTTAAAGGAAAGGGATTTTATTTTCAAGACACAGTCCATCAGGGTGGGGAAGTTGAGGCGGCAGGAGCTGGTCACATTGATACCCCCTCCCAAGTCAAAAGAGAGCAATGAATGCATGCATGCCAGTGCTCAGGTCGATTTCTCTACTCTTCTACAGCCCCAGGTTCTCTGTCTAGGGAATAGTGTCACCCACAGTGGATGGGGTCTCCCCACCTCAATTAA
Organism: Meriones unguiculatus; assembly: GCF_030254825.1. Lineage (NCBI taxonomy): Eukaryota > Metazoa > Chordata > Mammalia > Rodentia > Muridae > Meriones > Meriones unguiculatus. The sequence goes on from NC_083351.1 coordinate 12,020,718, forward strand.
CACAATCAAGATAAATCCCCACAGACATGCCTAGAGGCCCATCTCCTAGGAGATTCTAGATTTGTCAAGTTAACAGCTACTACCAACCATCAAAAACCCCATGACCACCCCATCAAGGAGGGACAGGTGTCGTTTCCTTGGCCAATCATTTCTCAGAAGAAGCGGGCTACAGAAATCAGCTGCCTGAAGCGGGCACCAGAAGCTCCTTCCCTGCAAACTCCAAGGAAAGTCACCTGTGAGAACCACACCCCAGTGTGTCCACCAAAATCAGCAGTTCACCAGTTCACTGTGCGGGGGTCTGGTCTCTGTCATACCCAGGGACCCCCACTGCTTCTGACATCCTCTGCTGGTGGTGCCGACTTCAGCCCCGGCTCCTGATCTGCAGCTGTGCTCAATCCATCCCCACCCCCCAACTGTCTCCTGTCTCAGCAGCAAATGATGCTCCTCCATTGCCCTGGCCATGCTCTGTCAACTCAACTCACAAAAGAACATGGGCCTTTCCTCCTCCTACCTCTGTCCACGAGCCCATCACTTACCTGGCCTGGTGGTGCTCAGCTCCTATCTGAATTTCTAAAGCGGGGAAACTGAGAAAGAGGGCTGGATGACCAAGCCATGTCCGCTGGAATCAGTAACTGCCACGGTGTGATTCCCCAGTCACCCACCTACCCATCCCTACATGGACAATATAGCTCTGTGTTCTCCAGGTGTTGGAGGTGATACTGCCATCTTGGATGCATGTGACACAGTTAGCCAGTGCCTGGTGTTACCATGTTTACCATGTCATACAGGCTTGGCTTGCTCAGGAACCCTCCAGTTCCTTGAGGTCCTTTCGTCTGAAGGAGGCCTCCTTGTTGGTCACAATTTGGGACCTGGGTCACATAAGCTGCACCCAGCTTCCTCGCTCCCGCTCATAGCTCCCCCCTGCTCCTCCCACCTCTGTATGGTCCTGCATGGCAAGCACATAACACTGCCCCATTTTCACCTCTGTATGCTTCAGTGGCACGGTCTCATCTATGCCACCCTGTTTCTCAGATTCTGGTCCAGGTCTTGTTCAGGGTACATGGGGAATAAATGTGTTGTAGGACTGCCTTGCTATGGCAGCTACTTTCTTAGACCCCACGGCCTCTCTATGAATGTGACTTCAGCTTACATTAGAGAGAGTAGCAGAGTGAGCCCCCGCCTTCAGCCTGCACTCCGGAGCTGCCGCCATGCCGGTCCAATTCAATTCCCACTTCCTCATTGATCTCTGAGGTCCACTCTTGTTTTTGCCTCTCGGAGTGTTGGACCCATTAAGCTACATGCGGGGGTCAGGCCCCTGGGGCTTGAGCCGCTCAGCTTGCCTGCACAATTGAAATCCCAGCCCATCCTGGCTGCTTTTCTCATTAAGATGATTGGACTGGATTGATCTGGTCAATCAATAGGCGAACATCAGCAGTGGGAAACCGATCAAATGAGCCTGGGTGATCAGCCCCAGGATGAAGCCCCCACCAAGCTCTGAAATGGAGGTGGGGAGGCAGAGGAATGAGCTGGAGGTCTCACCAGATTGTGCAGTGGTGAGGAGGCAGCAGCATCCCCAAGGTGTGGCTACTGGAGTGCTTGTGGGTATCCAAGACTCTTTCTTAGCTGCTCAGGCTGTAGTGGGCTCCCCGGTGACCTGCCATGGGACCTTCCCTCCCTTGAGTGTCTGGGCACATGGGGCTGGGAACGCCAATGGTGGCATCTCAGGGCCTTCTTCCCGGGAGTAAGTGGCTCTGAAGCTGAAGCAGAGGATTGGATGGGCCAGATCTCAGTGTGCCTCTGGGACCGTGTGTAGAGTCAGTGACAGCGAAGGGGCCTCTCAGGAAAAGTGATTTGGAGACACTGGAGTAATTGTGTTTTCCTCTCTACAAGCTCTATAAGCTGATTGTCGTATTATCTTATGCCGGCTCATGTTTGGACATTTGGCCACCAGAGGGCAGTGCTGATTGGGGGGGTATTTGTGACACCTTTAGAAGACAGGGGCTGGCTGAAGGAAGTGGGTTGCTGGAAGGGAGGCCTTGAGGGTTACAGCCTTGCCAAACTTCCAGCTTGAGTGGTCTGCCTCCAGGGCAATGTCATTCAACAAGCCACAGCTGTGAACTATCACCTTGGTGGACTCCAGCTCCCCTCCATAAGGGACTACACCCTCTCAGCCCGTGAGCCAACATGAGCCCTTCCTCCCCATGTTGCTCCTGCCAGGTGTTTTTGAGCCATAACCAATGCATCGACCAGGTATGTATGTCACTGTGCTGAAAGGGGTGGGGTCTGGGGGAGGAGCCCAATGTTGCTTCCTTTTCCACTGGTCTCAGGAGATCTTCAATTTTTATTTCTTACTTGTATAAACAAAGGCTTCCGGAAAGAAATTACACCTTCCATAAGGTGGAGAGGGTGGGCTATTCCAGGTCCAAAGCTTGATTGCAATTTGTCTAGGGGTGTTTTAACCCCCCACCACCACTTTTCCCCCTGCCTTTTCCACTTCTGTGACTGATATAATATCAAGTGAAACCTTTTGGAAATGCATTAACTTAGCCGACCAATGCTTCTCCCAACCAAAGAGCTTAGCCAACTAGCTGCCAGGCAGCATCTGAGACCGTGACAGTTCCCCCTTTGCTGTGACCGCTCTCTGATGTCTCCACCGGTGTATCTGAAAACCGCCTGGGCTCGTGACTTTCATTCATTCTCTTCCTAGAAAAACTTCGTGCAACTGCTTCCGTGTTGGAACAGGGAAAAACAGGGTAAAATTGTGTTCCCAGGCCCTCGTTATCCATATTTGGCTTCAGAATAAATGACCTCTTATCCCGTTTGAAGTTAGACTTGTGGGTTTTGTGTCATCCTTTAATGTGTGTATATCTGTGTGTGTGTGTGAGTGTGTGTGTGTGTGTGTGTGTGTACAAGTGTACATCCTATGTTATGTGTGAAGCTCAGAGAACAGCTTTCAGGAATCTGTGTTCTTTAAATTGTGGGTTCTGGAAACTGAACTTGGGCTGTCAAGCTTGCACAGTGAGCACTTTTACCCGCTGAACTGTCTCGCTGGATCTCTGTGGTTCTGGTAGATGAGGGTCCTGCTTTCGGGAAAATTCTTCACTAAGGGATACTTATGGTCTGGGATCGATGGGAGCCAAGGAGGTGACAGAACGGAAACGCCAGTGAGAGGGAGGGAGAATGAGAGTGGCTCTCTCGGCATAGCCTGAGGAACGAGCGGCGACAGCCACACAGGAGGTCTGTTCCCCCAGTAGTCTCCATCTTCACTTCCCTATTGCAAGCGGTGGTCGCTGTCCAGACTGGGTATTGTTAGGTCCTCAGTGTCCTCCTCCAATAATTGAAGAATGGCATAAAAACGGCAAAATAGGAAGGGATTTGATTCGCAAGTAACGTCGAAGTACAGGCCAAGAGAGCAGGGCTCTGAGTGAGTCTTTCCAGAGGAGGCTTTCCCTTACGCCTTTCCAGGGCTCAGGAAGAGGAGGGAGCTGGGTGTTGGGGTGGGGTGGGGTGGGGGTTAGTGTTGATATGCAGGCTTAAACTGTGGAAGCCTTTATTCATGAGAATGTCCTTTCCCACAATGCATCTGATCTTGATCACTTGTGTGGCCAGTCATGCACAGGCATAAGAGAGTACATGGGGTTTTCCTTCAAAGGCCATGGTAGCATAGGTTGCTTTTATTGCAAGCATGTAAAACCAGTTCAGACTGGTTTGGCTCACTGTCCTGAGTTGTAAGATTTATTTGGCCACCAAAAAGGAGTTGCTAAGGGTTGCTAGGAAGGAATGGCCCTATCTACTGTATTATTTGGAACTTGATGGTATGGTGTAGGGGGGGGGGGGCTCCACTAGATTGTTAAACTACCCACGATGCTTGCCTGTCTCATCCATGTCTCTTCCCTCCACAGGCTACCTGACAGTCAACATTGAGCCCCTTCCCCCTGTGGTGGCTGGAGACGCAGTGACCCTGAAGTGTAACTTCAAGACAGACGGCCGCATGCGTGAGATCGTATGGTACCGGGTAAGTGGCCGCTCCACAAGGCTGTCTCTGTGTCCTAGGGCTATGACAAAGTCCATGGGCAAGGCTGCATCAGTCCTGGTCACTCCTAAGCTGCCCTCTGCTTCCTGGCCTCTTCTGTACCTCTGATTATCCCAGGAATCCATCAGTACCCCAGCAGAAATTCCTGAGAAGGGCACAAGCCCTGGGAACAGCATGCAGCTGGGAACAGCACTGATGTGGTCCTAAGCAGGACGCTTCGCTACACTTTTGGTATGGGAGAGGGCACAGGAAGGCTTCCTGTCTTTAGAACTGCCTTTCAACTGGGCGTGGTGATGCACAGCTCAACACTCAGTTCGGTGGATTTAGGGCAAGCCTTGGCTACATAGTGAGAGTATGTCTCACTATGTAGACATACTCTCAAAAATCACATTGCATTGCAGAGATTTTTCTGCCACTTAAGCTTACTGCACAAGATTGAGCCCGGCACCTGGCACCAGGTATCTAGGCCTGAGGAGGGAAGTGGCTGAAGATGCATGAGCGTCACCTATCTTGGGCCCAGGTGACAGTGGGGACAGTAGGAAGAACAGCTTTGGGTCTTGGGCACAAGAAGTCCTTCCAGCCATGGAAGGCTGGATCTCTGTGGGTCTGAATGGAGTATCTCAGCCTGGTATCCCTTTGAAGAGCGGGGGCTGGGATCCAGGGAAGGTACAGCAGGTTTGGGGGCTGGTCTGTGAGAACATGCCCAGGGATGCCACAGACAATTCCTCTCCTGGGATCTCAGCCAGGGGTGGGCATCATTTCCCAGTAAAGGCCAAGACTGTAAGCATGTTCCTTTCTGCCAACCATAGCGCGTGAATCACAGCCCCTTCACACTGTTTGGGGACAGTGTGTGAATGAGAGGGCACACCATGTCCCCAAACATGCTGTGCATGGAAACTGGCAACTTGATTTTGTATCGTTTTCTCATGGACTGAAGTTTAGCTGCAGTTAGAGATGGGAAAAATCCCGGGGCCCCATAGCCTTCCACTGGCCCCCACCCCCAGTCATCATGATAGAGGAGATGACAGCCCTTCTGAAGAGAAAGCTTCCAGAGGACAGACAACACCAGGCCAGGTTGGGCCCATGAACACTGTCCCTGTGGCTCCCTAAGCTGGAGGCACAGGCTGTCATGGAACTCTAGGCTGGATGGAGGCTTCCATCTTCCTTCTGCCCCACCCAGTCTACCCCCTACCTTGACAGCTTAAAGAACTGGTTACATCTCTGACAGGTGTCAGAGCCTCTGTATGGGGCTACAGTAGGCTACACTAATTTATTTTATTTCATTTCACATCCTTTGACTGAAGGCCTCTGAAGGGGGTATGCAGATATATGCAAATCACATGCAAATTGCCCACTGGAGCCAAATGCCAGGCCCTTTTAATTCTGTAGCTGGACAGGGTGGTGCCTCAGCTGTCTGGTTGCTCTCCTTGGGACCAGAGAAGCCCATGTGCTCTGGCTGTGAGGAGAAGGAGGGAGGCAGGGGCAGAAGGAAATTCCAGGAAGGAGGCTCCGTGCTGCCAGCTTTCTTTTCCTTTGACTGCTGCTGTTCTGGCCTCCCTCCTTTCCCTAAGAGCCAGCTGAAGAGAGAGAGATAAGAACTGACCTACCCAGGTAGCGGTTCCAGAACCTGGAGCTGGGCAGGCCTTCCAGAGGGAATGAAAGAGGCAGCAAGGAAAGCCCCAGCCTCCGTCTCCAATGGACACCCCCACACACACCAGACTAGGGCCCCTCAGCCTCCCCTCCCTCCCCTCCAGGAGCTGGCCACAAATCGCCAAGTGCCCAGGGCCTTTTGTTTCCAGGCCCCTGTTACTTCCCTCCTCCTTCTTCCCCCAGCTCCTGAATGGGCTTACAGAGCCTGGCTTAGAAAGAGATGAATAGATCCCACAGGCCCAGCCAGGCCCAGGCCTCCAATCGCCTCAGAAGGGAAAAGCAGAGGCATTGTGACGGGCCACCACTGCCCCACCGGCTCAGCCCAGTGGACCCAGACCAGCCCAATGCGCGTGTGTGAAGTCTTGCAGCTCCACTCCTCTCTAGAAAAGTGACCTGGAAGCAGATCATCAGTTTTCCCAAGGCACAGAAGCCTGAGTAGCTCACTTCCCTAGCATGTGCAAGTCTCCAGGTTCAATCCCCAGCACCACATACACACACACACACACACACACACACACACACACACACACACACACACACACACCACAGACACACGACTGGTTCTTTGGAGAGAGTGGAGAGCCAATAATAGCACTACCTGACCTCTGGGGATACCTAGAGGAAAGAAGGATAATAGAGAAGAAGCCGGAACCTTGCCTGAGGTCTGGCTAATGTGGAAAGAGCTCAGGCCAGTGTGCCCAAAAACTATGGGATAGTCTTAAGAGGGCACAAGGAATCAGAGCGTTCCCCACTCCCTCCCCCATGGCAATCGGCGTCACCCATGCGGCTGCCGCCGGTCACACATGGCTATTCTGATTTAAATTAAAGAGCAAAACGCTTTAACCATTCATTCAGACAAGCCATTTCCAGCACTCACTGACACAGAGCCGGTGGCGGTTCCATTGCAACAGAATGGAAACAGAACATTCTCATCTCTGTGCGGGTCTGTTGGAACCCAGAATGCCTCTGACATGCAGGTCTCCTCCCAACCGGAGCCTCTAGAATATACTATGCTTGTCTGTCAGAGGGATGGTGCTGGCTATTCACAGAGTCATTTCCTGGCCAACTCACACCACAGTGAGTTCCAGCAAAGCGAACTGTATTGATTTTGTGACCTATCATCATTACAGCATGTGTGTTTGTGGTAAGGGAGGGCGGGAAGAAGGAAGCTGTTATCCCTCTTTTATACATTCGAACACACAGAGAGGGCAAGGCCATGGTCAGGCCTGGGGTCTTGGCTACTGTGGTGTCTGTCAAATTCCTGTGTCACCTAAGGATTCCCTGCAACCTTCTCATCTCCCCGGGATGTTTTCATTGTTGCATGGATCCATCTTCTAGAATGGAGTTCCCCAGCCTCCGCCGGCAAGCCCTGACACACAATTCTTTTTATTTTCTCAACAACATACAGTAGCTAATAGGATAGAGGTACAATTCCATACAGGGCCAATAGGAGCTGACCATCTAACCTCCCGTCTACCTTAGGGCTCAAAGAGGAACTCTGGGGGAATGTTACACAGTAAACTTTCATTTCGTCCTTCCCGTCCGCTGGGGTCATGCTTAGAAATAAGATGAATGCTAACCTGAGCGGCAGGCATTATTGTGTCATTCCTGAGAGTTGAGTACAGGGTCAAGGGCTTTACACTTCAATTTCATGTTGTCACTGTGAGGCAAATAAGACTGTAAATTCTGCTCTTCAAGGGAGGTAGCCAGGGCCATTTAAAATATTGGGTCTCAGGTCCTATCCCCCCCTCGCCCCAACTTCTCCAGACACACCCTCCTCTGGGCCCCTCCAGCATAAAAGGTGTGCCTGTTTCTGGTGATTCCGGGCAGCTGCTGCAGGGTCACCTTGGTTGTGTTGGCTACATTAACAAAGGCTGGGCTTGGGAAAGGCAGATCTGTGGGTAGAAGGGGCTGCAATGCAAGTGTGAGGATCTGAGTTCAAATCCCCAGAACCCAGTAAAGGCAGGTGTGGTAGCACATGTCTGTACTCCCAGAACTCGTAAGGGGAGATAGGAGACAGAAACAGGATCCCCAGGAATCCCCAGGTCCTTGAGGTCCAGCTGGCCAGTGGGAACAGCGGAAAATCATGAAAGGACCCCACCTCAAACAAGGTGAGAGGCAAAGAGCAACGCTCAAGGCTGACCTCTACATTCATGTGCCCACATTTACATGCATGAAGATGCACACGCATTTGAGCACACTCATGCATGCGAGTATGCACACACACACACACACACACACACACACACACACACTTTCACGAACCATCCATGTAGCCTCATGCCTTGAGTGTATATGCGTCCACAGAGACTAGTACCTGTCTGTCGGGGGAAGTGGGTGTTTCTGCAGTGCCTCTGTGGAATGTGGGCACCAGGCACATTTCTTATTAAAAAATCCTGTCTAATCTCATTTAGTTGGGGGTCGCCTGCCCAGCAGGCAAAGGCAAAGGTCTGTTTATATCATAGAAATCCATTAAGCAGCCACGGGGAATCATGGGAATTTAACCTTTCATGGCGGTTTTTTTTTTTTTTTTTTTTTTTTATTACCGCATCTTTGTTTTGTCTCCTTCCTGCACTATTTATTCCCAATGTGCTCTGAGCACAGGTTACAAGGCCATGGAAAGAAAGCCACAGAAGGAGATGGAGGGGAAGGAGATGCCTAAGGCTCTGCTTTCTGCAGCCTTAAAAAAAAAAAAAAAAAAGGATTATATACATACGTGTGTGTGTGTGTGTGTGTGTGTGTGTGTGTGTGTATGTATGTAGGCTAATCTGTGTGAGTTTATGTGCACCTCACACCTGTGGGTGCCCAAGGAGGCCAGAAGGCACCACATGCTACAGATCTAAAGTTACGGGCAGTTGTGAGATGCCTGACTTGTGTGCTGAAAACTGAACCCCATTCCCCTGCAAGAGCACCAGGAGCTCTTAGCTGCTGAGCCCTCTCTTGTCTCTCCATCTCCCCCACCCCTTTCTGCATCCACACTTCCTCACGGTGGATGCTGGCAGCTAGAGGTGTGTTTGTTTTGAGGGGCAAATGGTGTTACCTGGCCACCCTTGTTCCTTGTAGGGATAGTGAGGGAGAGCACTGAGCTTGGAACCAAATAAGACAATAGAGAGAGAGACAGAGACAGAGAGACAGAGAGACGGTCCTGGGGACTTGGCCTCAGTGATGCACATTTTGGAAACCCTATGTGGTCCTGGGCATTGGTGGGCATAGCGGGTACTAGACTCAACTTGGCATTGATTCTGTAAATGGTAGCCATTGTCCCACCCTGTTTCTTGGTGACTTAAGAAGTCTAGATAAGGTGATTTTAGAACAAGAGTGGATGGTGTTTGGGGGGATCACCACCCCACCCCCCACTCCCCACCGGCTCATTGCACAGTCACTACAACGCCACCTTTAGTCCCTGGGTGGTGCTGCTGTGAGCTCAAAGGTTCTAATTCCTGGAAGCAAGCTCCTGCAGGGAAGCCAATCTGTGGATCTTGGCTCTCCCTGAAGCAGGGGTCCCTTTCAAATGGTCTCCGCTGCTGCTAGCTTTCTCTTATTCCCTTGATAATGTTCTGTGTGAAGACAAATGGGTGACAGGAAACATAAGAGAGTGCCACAGTCCAACGACGTCAGCCACCTTCTCAAGTGGCAGATGGACACCAGCGTGCATGTTCCAAAGACTGAGGCTGGGACCCCGGGACTTTGTGCCCAGCTAGGACGATGTTTGCCCTAGCTATCCCTTGCCTCTTCCTGGACCACACCTGACCATGGGCTCCCGAGTCTTACAGATCCAAAGTCTGGAGGAGGAAGATAGTGAGGATGGTCCTTATCTGGGGTTCCTTCCTCCTGGTTCTCGGTCTCTGTGGTGAGGTATACAATGACCAGTCTTATCACACCAGTCACACAGGGAGGGCCTGGCAAACAGAAATGGATGGCCACCCAAGACTTCATCTCCAAAATCAGGTTAGACTCTCCAGGCTGGATACCCAAAATTTAACCAGCCCCTTTTACCCTCTGCTGACTGTGGTATCCTTGACCTGGCAAAATACTCTAGTGGTTTTTGGAAAAAAAGGTCTAATCTGTTGTGAATAGACATTCACTCACCGTGTGTCATGGTGCCAGAGTCAGGCACTGAGGGTGCCTCATGATGTGGAACCTTAGTCCCTTGCTCATGCTGCTTCCCTGGTGGGTGAATTTAAAAGTTACACCAACAAGAAGGACTCCAGGGGTCAGGGAGTTTTGTGCACATGATTAAAACAGGCTCTGAGGTAGAAAGGAATGTGTGGTCAAAAACAGACCTACCTGAAAACTAAGATTACCAGGGAAGTGAAGAATCCTTTTGCCCAGAAAAGGAGGCAAAACATTCCAAGTGGAGTAAGGCACATATGCTAAGGACACATACTAGGCTGTCAGAGAACAAGAAACAAGCGTGCGTGGCTGAAACAAAGAAGGAAAGGGAAAGCTGAGATATTGGAGAGGAGGGAAGGGACCATGCCTAGCCTGTGCTCCAGGGAGCTGAGTCTTTAAAAGGGTTTTAAATACAAAGAAACACCGAAGGCTTTATTTTTTTGTTTGTTTGTATTTCTGTGTGTGTGTGTGTGTTTGTGTGTGTGTGTGTGTGTGTGTGTGTGTGGTGTGCAGGCACATGCATAGCCTAACACTTAGGTGGAGGTAAGAGGGCAACTTGAGGGAGTTGGTTCTCTCCTTCCATCATGTGGGTCCTGGGAATTGAATTAGGGTTTTGGCGCTTAACAGCAAGACATAGTCTTCAGCCACTCAGCCCCTCACCAGCCAGCACTGAAATGCTAAAGTAAAAACTACTAGCGGCTGGCTTGCTCTGTCAGTCTCTGCTCTGGAACATGGAACGGAGCAGTGAGAGGAGCCACAGAGAGGTCACCTTGAGGTCACTGAGGCCAGAGGCTACTGGGCTAGGAGAGGACCGTGATGGTGACGGATAAACAAGTCCATCCTACACATGTGGGCTATGGGGAGCAGGGGACCCAGCGGGTGTGACCTTGAAGCTGTGACCATCAAAGGTATTTTACCTAGAACCTCTGCTTGTGATTTGCAGTAGGGTCAGAGGGCTTGGTAACATGTGCAACTGGTGATGGACAGGAGGCTACAGGATGGCTCGCAGCTGTGGGCAGCTGGGTAGGGGTCATGGGTTGCTGTTCATTGATATGGGGAGACAGAAGAGATGGTTGGAGGGACAAATGCCAGGGATTGTGTCAGCCATGTTAAATTGAGGTACCTCCAAGACACAGGGGTAGAGTTGTTACAGAAGAAGCTGGGGGGGGGCGGTCCTGGGGCAAGGTCAAGCCTGACTCACAGGTCCCCAAGGTTCACCAAGTTGAGACCTGATCTCTCTAATGAAATGTTGAGGATGATGTACTCCCTCATGTAGACTTCATGAGGATCATGAAGTCCCTTGTCCTTCTTGCTACTCTGCTCGTCTCTTCTACATTTATGGCTTTAGAACCATATTCTGATGAATATGGAAACCAAGCCCTGGGCCTCTGATAAACAGTGGTTCGTGTTGGCTCGTGGGAATGCTGGGAAGCCCAAGCCCACAGGCTACATCTGTGAGATCCTTTATGCTGCCTCATAGGACAACAACAGGAGAAAGACCACGACCACATCCAAGAGGGAGAGTGTCAGAATAGGTGCCTCCATCAGAAACCCAATCCCATGGTTGTTAAGCTCTTCTCACAGGAATGGCATCCACTCGTGTATGCTAGCAGAGCCCTCATGACCCCTCCCTCTCGGGTGTGTGTGTGTGTGTGTGTGTGTGTGTGTGTGTAAGCACTCTACTGACCAAGCTATCTTCATAGATCATGTTGTACAATTTTGTGGGATCAAGAGGCTGCAGTTCCCCAAAGTCTCCCTATTACCCGTCATAAAGTTCAGGAACCGCAGTATCACGTGTCTAGGTGGGTGGCTATTAAACATGAAATGTACAGTGTGGGTCATGGAAGTCCAAACTCAGGATGTGTGTGGGAGAGGTGGGATCTGTTAGAGCTGCTCTTCATGAGCCTCCAGAGCCCAGGATGGGGAGTATGGGTGCCATGGTTAGTGTGGGTGGGAAGAGCCACCACCCAGAGGCTGGGATCCATCCAGACCCCCAGCTCCATCAGCCCGGGTTTGCACATGGCTGCTCCTGGCCGGGGGAGGGAGATAAGAAGGAAAGAAAGGACAGCTTGATGTTGGCAGCTCATCACTGCCCTTTCTGGCACCAGGAGAGGAATTTATGACCAGAAAAAAAAAATTCTGTCCGCTCTTGGGGATTAAGATCAAGTTCCCGATACTGGCAATGAGATCTTTTCCCTGCCCAACATGGGCCTGATAAGAGCTCTTGGCTTCCAAGCTGTCAAGAGGGAGAGCCAACCGCTGGCATGGACTCACAAATATTCGGATGTTCTATTGGCCCACACATGGACTCCACAAACAACAGGCTTTCTTATTGGATGAAGATAGAAGACAGCAGCTTGGAGAATCTGAGGCCAACAGGCGGATGGCTGAACTTGTCGGGTATATGTCCTCATTTACCCAATGCATCCAAGAAAAAAGAGCCAGAACCTGGCACAGAGTATCCCGCTGTGTGGCCTTGGGCCAACCACTTCCCCTCTCTGAGCTTCAGGATCTTCCTGTAAAACTGAAGGTTAATCCCAGGGGGAGAAACTGTGTCACTTCCCTTCCTCCTCACCTTACAGCCAGCCTGAATTCTCTCCCTCTGATCTTAGAGGATCCAGGGCTTGGAGAAGAAGAGAGGCTGCCCAGCCAGGGCACCCCTCAAGGTGAGGTTTCTGCGGCTCTCCACTAGAGGTGGGAGTCCCGGCCTGAGCTGCGGCAGGGCCTCAGAGCTGGTGGCGTAGGGAGCTATATTAAGCCTGAAGTGTGATTTTCAGTGTCTCTGCCTGACTCACGCCCTGCTGGGTTTAAATGACAAGGGGCTGACTTAACTTGTCAGAGAAGGATTAAAGGCAAACTTCACTCCAGCACACCAGAGAAATAAAACACCACAGCAGAAATGAGGTGCTCCGGGAAGCAGCTCCGTCCAGCTCCAACCAGCTCCATTCCTCCTTGGCTCCTGATCCTCCTGGGCCTGCCTTTTCTCAGGGGGTGCAAACCCCACTGACAGTGCACCTTCTCACCGACGGCCATAGCCACGTGCCCTTCTAGAAGACATTATCTGATGGCACCACCTCGGCCCTTTCTGCCCCACACGTCATACAAAAGCTCTTCATCGCTTTCAGGGTCAGGTTCAAGGTCACCTAACCCAGTTGGCAGACCTTTCTGGATCCAGCCTAGCTGCTTCCAAGGCCCCCAGAGGGCACACCGCTTCATCATATGGTTCATCCTGAGCTGTGCCAATGTTCCTCGCCACCTTGCTGCGCCGCATCTGCCGCCACAGTGCCCTACCGCCCTCTCCATCTGGCAAACGCCGAAGTTCCCTCAGGGCTCAGCTTCAGGGTCACCCCCAGGGGCCGATTCCCATCCTTCACTCTCTTCCTTACCCCACCAGCTTGACCTTGTCTGGGTTAGACCCTCTCGGCAGAGGGTCCATGCCATGTGACTCAACGCTGACGTTAGACCTTGCTGACTGCAGCTAATAGGACAAGTGTCCTCTGACTGAGAACTCAGAGAAGTGAGGTGGTTGGCCTCAAGCCACAGAGCAGGGGGCTCATCCCAGGATCCTGGCTCTTTTCTCTTGCAACACAGGGAAGTGAGGACTTGACCCTAGATGCCACGAGCTGTCAGCTGTTCTTGGGACCTGCCAGTCTTCCCTCTCCCACCACCTTTTGAAAGGAGACCTTATTGTGCCTGGACTCTGGGGAGTAACTGGATCAGCAAAATGAGTCATCCGAAACACACCTTCTGGCTGGCCGGGGCTGTATCCTGCTGGCCCCTTCTAACCTGAGGTCCCGTGTGGTCCTGAGCACATGGCTTAGGGAGGAAGGGAAGAAATGGTATCAGATGTCTTCTTCAATCACACTCCACCTTTGTTCCAAAACAGGATCTCTCACTGAGCCTTGAGGTCAGTGGTGCAGCTAGAGTGGCTGCCCGTAAGCTCCTGCCTCCACCTCTCCAGAGCTGGGAAGAAAGAAGAAAGGAGGGAGGGAGAGAGGAAGGTTCTCGGGAAATTTAAGGTTAATTCTCAGTTGATCAGGCAAAGGATCTTATTACTGTGTGAGCTTTCCAGATGGGGTATCTTGGGATGGGTGGATTCCCTGCCTGAAGGTGTCCGAGCACCTGTTGGGGTGGCTGCTCGCCAGCACGGCAGTAGGGAAGGAAGACTCCCCACCAGCTGGGCACTGAGTGAGTGGGTGACTCTCTGATGTTCTGGTCTGGGGCTCTGGACTATTCCAGGCTTCACTACCCAACAGTGTCATGGCTGTAGGGACGGCAGGTCTGCCGGCTAAGGTACACGGCAATTGAATGACGCTCTGCAGAACGCAGGCATTTAGGTGACTTCTGCATGCTCTGGGGACCAGAATCGCCTGGCCAGAAGTGTCCAGAGAGAGTGACCTCCAAGTGGACATCCAGGGGTGAGGCCACTCACCAGCTATGCCCAAGAGCTGACAGGAGAGGAGTTCATGCATGTGGGCTCATTCATGGTGGCCCTAACAAAGCTCATCTCTGTGTGGCACTCTCTCCAAGTTCATCCTGTGCCATCCACAGGTCCCAGGATGGAGGCGATTCCTGTCATCCTCTAGAGCCCCCTGATACCGATTCCAGCCTGCATCTCCATCTTCCTCCCCGTGAGCTCTTTCTTCCATGGATGTAGAAGCTGGGGGTGTCCAGAGGCCTCCTGGGGCTCCCAGAGAAAGAGCAAGGACCACAGCTCAGGAAACTCAGGCCAGGAAGGGTGAGGCACCTTGCCCAGGTTGTGAGGCTGGAGAATGGCTGAACACTCTAAGACTGAGTCCTTTCTGCTGGGAGCCCTGGAGGACAGATCCACTCACTGCTGGGGGAAGGGCAAGCTCCTGAGTGACCCCTAGGAAGGGCTAAACCCTCTGGAATAGGAGCCTACGGGCTGACAAGACAGGGCTCAAACCCTGTCTCTCTCATAACCACCATGAATGCTGCCACCACAGCGTCGGTCACCACAGCTGGGTGTTTGGCTAGCCCCTTCAGTATACTAAAGAACTGGGGACAATGAGGTTTGGAGAAGTAAATGAACTGGCCCCAGGCCTCATGTCCAGCAAGGTCCAGGGATATCTGAACACTAGGCCTGTCTGGTCGTCTTGATGCAAGCTCCCAAGGCCTCTGGGTTATCTGCTTCCACTCAAGAGCTAGGAATAGGACATGGGCAGGGGAACAGTCAGGGCCAGAGGCTTCAGGCTGCTGTCATCACTGCCTGGCTAGAGCCACCGGTCTGCAGACGCACAGACCCATGAAGAGGCTGTCAACATTAAGCAAGGAGGTGGGGGAGACACGACTTCCACCCTGCAGGAAGACACAAAGGTCCACCTAACCTGAGATGAGCACGTGAGGCAGAGGGCCGCAGCGTGCCCCTTCCCCTCCCTGTCCTTACAGATTCCTCCAAGCTGGATGCTCCCTTAGACCGTCCAGAGCTGACTCGTCATGAAGGCAAGACACACACCACATACCGAGACCTCAGTGGCCAGAGATGCTGCAGGGTGGAGGGGTGGGAGGTGGGGGTTGGGGACCGTGAACTGGAGGGGGAGCTTGCTCACGAAAGCCTGCTTGGGAGATGATTCAGCAGCTGGCGCTGGTTTGTTGCTGTTGTTGTTGTTATTCTTTTGCAAGGTGGCGGAGTGACTTCAGTTGAGTGTAAACAAGTATTGTGAAGCAGCGGTTCTTGGGGGATATGCTTTAACGGCTATAATAATCATTTTAATTGGCACATTAATTATACGAGAGCAGGTGCTTCCAAAATAATTGCGGATGTTGGAAAGCTGTTTATTTCCTTAAGTGGTTCACACAGTCCCCTTTAACCCTTGAATACCAGATCACGAAGTTACAACCTAGAGAGGCAGAAGAGGGAAGCCCATCCCAGAGTCCTGGTGATAGAAAGGACAGAGCTGGGACAGGCGTTGCACACTGAGGGAAGGGAGGGGCACAGGGCCTGAGGGTGGCCCATCTCAGCTCCCCTGGGCGCTCAGTGAGGGTCTGGGGAGAAGAGGGGGGAAAAGCCTGTGGGTTGTGGGGGACCTGACCAGGACACACTATGTTTGTCTGCTATGCTGTTGGGCTTGGACAAAATCCATGAGGGGTGATTCAAGACAGTTAAGAGCAGGAAGAGTGCCATCATCCAATTTTACAAAGTTGCTGTCTTTGCACAGAGATATTTGACAAGTATCTTCCACTTGGCACGGCCATCATGAAGGGCTGTTCTGCATCCCCCTCAGCCCCCTCCCCCCTCCCCACCCTTTTCCTCATAATAGCAAATGACATCACCACCCAGAGATTTCCTGAGCCAGGAATCTAGGGTCTTTCCCGTTCTCTGGGTTCCCTTGTCACTGCCCATCCACATCTCCTCCATTCAGTCGACTCTAAACGCCTGCAATGAATCCATCTCTCGTGGAAGCCTGGGCCACCGCTTGAAGTAGACCCTTGGTCAGCGCTTGAACTGCACCCTTGTTTCCATAGCCATCCTCCTGGCCCTCAGGCCCATGTCCCCAAGCAACCTGGGTATCTTTCAGCATCTGAGTCAGAACAGTGGCATCACCTGGAACTGCTCGGTACTGCAGAATAAAACCAAGAGGCCCAGTGAGGGATCCGGGGGGAGGTGATGTGCTTAAAGAAGATGGGTGCTTGAGGGACGCAGGGTGGGGCTTATGACTGCATGGAATGGAACCCGGTGACTGAGGCAGGCTGTTCTGGAAAGAGGGCCTCAGAGGAGTCCACCTGTGCCACTGAACAACCCTCAGCTCTCCCCAGACTGCCCTGCAGCCCTACTATCCTGTCCCTGAATCCACCAAACAGCCACAGAAGCCCGTGCCCTCCTCACAGCACACTGGGGTCCCTGGAGAGGGAAGTCAGCTGCTGATGTGTGCAGACCAGTCATTTAAGTGGACACTGTACCAACACTCATCAGTTCTAGCAGGCTCTCTTTCAACCTTCTTAATTGTTACATAATTATATCACCTGCAAAGAGCAGTGACCTTCCTCTTCCTAACACACGAGAGGCTTCATCTCATAAGTCACCAACACTCAGATCCTATAGCCAGGATGCTTTATTCCAATTCTAACTCTTTTACTTAGACTCTCTGTGATTCTAGCAAGCCTCTCTGTGCCCAGGTTTCTGCATAGCAGACTGGAGAGACGCCTCAGTAGTCACGAGTGCTTACTGCTCCTACAGAGGATCTGAGTTCACTTCCCAGTGTTCACGTCAGATGGTCCATAGTCACCTGGAACTCCAGCACCAGAGGGTGTTTATAACACCCTCTACTGGCCACCAAGGATTCCAGCACTCACACGGCATACACACATAAACAAAGAGACAAATAAATAAGTCAATAAGCAAATGAACAAATAAATCTTGCTCTGTATGGTGGTTTGAATGATAATGCCTCATAGACTCCTGTATTTGAACGCTTGGTCCCCAGTTGGTGGAACTGTTTGGGAAGGATTAGGAGGTGTGGCCTTGTTGGAGGAAGTGTGTCACTGTGGACAGGCTTTGAGGTTTCAAATGCCAATGTCATTTTCAGTTTCTCTGTCTCCTACTTGTGGGTTGAGGTGTAAGCTCTCCAGTGTTCATGCCACCATGCTTCTGTCCTGCCAACATGGTAGCTAACCCCCTGGAAACATAAGCCCAATTAAATGCTTTCTTCATCGTGTCATATCAATAGAAAAGTAATGACACACCACATAAGCAAAATTCTTATACTTACTGAATTTGTCATTTCTTGACTTATTCCATTGTCTCAAACTTTCAAGATTCTTGCAAAAAAATTTAAAAAAAAGACTTTTCCTGGGTTTCATTATTTTACTTGTATGTGTTTACTATTGATTTCTGATAAATACTTTTTTGTCATGCATAGGAAGGTTACTTCTATTTCAATTTTCCTAAAGATTTTTAATAAGGAAAGTTAATTAAATGTTCTTTAAGAACCTATTGAAATAATCATATGGTTTTTCTCCTTTAATTTACTAATGGGACGGATTATGTTGATGGTTTTCCTAATATGGAGCCTCTGTTGGGTTTTTATAATTTCGCTAAACAAATATCCAGTGCCCCAAATTAAAAGAACTCTCCGGTACTTACTTATTAGTATTATAAATGGATCCTGTTTTGTTGGCTTTTCTGCGGGTCTTTGGGATGTAAGAATGCAAGGCTATTGATTTTCTGTGTGTGGTTTTTATCTAGTCTACAAATGAGATGCGCTTGGCTTTTTAGCTTTCTGTCCCTTTGACTGGTCTGACCACCCTGTCTCCCAAGCTGATGTTATCTCCTTCACTCCTGAGTTTTTCTGTGAACATGTCTGTATGAGGCATGTCCTCTGTGTGCCAGGTGCTGGGCTGGGCTCTCTGACCCTGTCACCCTTGTCAGGACAGGGTGGTAACAAAGGTGTCGCTTCAGCTGATGTATCGAGGGAGGAGTCCAAAGAGAGGAGGCTCCAGAGCCACTTAGATAAGGCTGGTGGGAATTCAAGCACTGCAACCCACAGGCCAGACCCCCTCTCTATGGTACCTTTCCCTTTGAAAGACATGAGTAACTTAACCTTGATCCAGAGGGGAAACTGCAGCTGGGATCACAGTGGCCAGAGCTGGCACTGACTGGGAGAATAGATTTTCTTCATCCAAAACCTCCATAACGCTCTCTGAGAATTAGGGTCCCAGTTCAAGAGCTCAAACTGCAGCCTGCCTCCCTCCGAGGCTTTCCCCAAGGCGGAGCGATTCTCTCCTACCTCTGGGGCTGGTGGACATCTCATGGGCCTCCCCTCCTCTGCTCACCTGCCTCCCAGTGCCTCAGCCTTGGACTTCAGGCAACACTGAGATCTTGATTGTCCTCCAGGCCATCACTGCTGACCAGCTCTGCTCCTTCCTCTCCCTAGTGACTGCACCTGCCAGCCTGGGTTACCTTAATTACCTGTGTCAGCCCCTCACCTAACTCCGGTTACCTAAATTACCCATAGAGCCATTACCTCTGGTCTCCTTTTGGTTCTCAGTGCCCACTCCGGATTCTCGCCCCTTGGCTTTCTCTGGTCTCCTACAAAGATGGCCACTGACATCTTACTGCCCGCTTCTGCAGTTGAGCCCTTACAGAGGGTGCCAGCTGGGAAGGCCAAGGTAGCTACACCTTCTGTGCTCCAGTCATTGGACCCTGGGCTCAGCACAGCACACATTCAGTCACATCAATTAGCATGTGGGTCTGTGGCATTGTTGTCCAGAGTACCTGATTGGCAGCAGATGGCTGCTGTGCACACCAAATCCTCAAGCTCAGCAGCTCCCAGGATGTAGCTCTCTACCCCGGAGTCTTGGGACATAGCAGAGAAGGTGGGAAGCTGCTTCCCACTCAGGGAGGAGAGCCCGAGTGCTAAGAACTACCTGGCCCTTATCTGAAGCCCCACCCACCAAAAGGTACTGAGGGATAAGATGTGATTTATAAGACGTGAGTTATCAGGAGTCACCTGGTTGGTATTTGAACCCAGGAACTTCTGACCCCAAACCTTCCTCTAGCCATTTTGGGAATGCTTCCTTCCAACGGCCACCCTGCCTGGGTACAACAGATGCCTGACCTGTGCTGCTGCAGATGCACTGGACACAACCCCTCCTCCCCTCCCGTGCTGTCAAAGCCCTGCCTGAGAACCTCAACTCGGTGCCCTCCCCAGTGAACACTTTGCTTATCTGGGTGGCCACCTGGACTGAGAGTATCAATCATCCCTTGATAATGAGCTTCCAGAGTCCTCGAGAGAGTGGGGTGAGAACATCTAGAGCACAGGTGAGGATCCCTTGGACACTCCAGGCTCCAGCCAAGCAGCCCCCCTGGTAAGGCAGGTCCCAGGCCCCTCAAGGCCCTTTCTCTGGGGATGGGGAAAGCAGCTGTTGTCAGATATTGATGGAATCCTGGGCTCTTTTTTGGAGGGCCTCCCAACAGCTTCCCATTTGTGGGGGGGGGTAAAAGATTTGAAATCAGGTCTAAGGTTTGACCTATATTCCCACACCCACTCTTCTGTTACGGAGTGGAGATCCCAAGGCTCGGGTCAAGATGGAGCAATGGTGGGTTGGCATGGCACCCAAACTGTGGTGGCTTGGCATCCGAATGCACACTCTCATTTAGTCCTTTTCTCTACAGCGCCACATCAGGGCTGGGGAGGTAGCTCGGTGCATAAAAAGCTTGTTACTGCTAGCAGCTGAGCTCCTAAATCCAGATCCACACAAAACCAGCACAGGCAGACCATCCCGGCAGAATTCCCAGAAGCCCATGGGCTATGACTGAACAACACAGAGACCCCATCGCAAAGCAAAACGGAAGGTGGAGACCCACACTGGCTGTCCTTTGGCCTCCACATGTGCACCGTGGTGTGTGGGTGCCTGTGCTCAGTCACACACAAACATGAGCTCACACGTGAAATGCTGCAACACCTGAGCTTAACCTGCACAGTTCCCTGTGGGCTTGAGTGGCCTCTGGATTGCTTTTGCTGACTCTGTAATCAACCGCAGTGTTTGAGAAACAGAAAGGGGCTGGACAGATGGCCCAGCGGTTAAGAGGGCTTGCTGCTCTTGCATAGGACCTGGTTCCCGTTCCCAGCGCGCATGTCGGGGGGCTCACAACCATCTGCAACTCCTGATACAGCAGATCTGGTGCAATCCCGCATGTACACACACACCTACACAAAAATAAACACATGGGAGAAAAACACATGTGTGCTCAGTGTTTACACAGCTATTGTAGCCTGGTTGTGTCTCCATTCTATCTTCAGTTGACCACCATGCACTCAAAGCCCAGGATGGTTAAGGAGACAGCCAGACCCATCCTGTCCCACTCCTCCACCCCACAAACTCCCTCCTATGCACACAGATATAGTAGCTGACAGAAATAAAAGCAAAACCCCAGGGCTATCTCCGAGACCTGGCACACTGGCGAGGGACACACTGCCCACAGAGCCTGAAGAAGAAACCCAGCCAGCTTGTAGGGATTAAAAGCTCCCAGGCTGAGGTGTGCCTGCCTCTCTTCGGCTCCCCCAGGGGTGGCTAAGTCTGTGCACACCCCAGGACCTGGCAGGCCTGGCCAATTGGACTTCAAGGGAGATCCAAGCTGTCGGAGTAAACCCCCCTCAGGCCTAGGCACTCACACAGCGCAGGGCTCTCGGCAGCTCTCGGGGGCCGGTATCTCTCAGCGTTGGTGTTGGTTGGTGGCCTGATTGATGGTGGCCCTCTGTAGAAAGCAGTGCTGGGATTTTCCATTAGAACCAGAAAGCTTGCTGCTGTGGCTTTTTAGAAGGTCAGAGGATAGGGCTGGGAGAATACTGACAAAGCAGCCGGCCACCTCTGCTGCGGACTTCAGGGATTTGTTCAATCTGTTCCCCTCCTGCCTGCCCAGGGACTGAGGGTGCAGCTATGTGTAAAGTGAGTTGGTGCACACCTGAGCGTATGTCCCACCCACACCATGCCCGAGCACAGGCATTTTCTGTGTCCTCAGCCTTACTTCCTGTTGCCAGAGAGGTCTGGAGGATGCTGAGTCCTTTCCTGCCTCTTCCAGGAGTGTGCTCTCCTCCTCCCCCTAGGCAGAGAGCAAGACTGAGGTGCAGGCCGGAAAGACAGAGCCCAGTGCTCATGTTGTGTTTCTGTCTGGCTACCTGTCCTTCAATCCCTGTTTTCCTCTGTTCCTCCATCCTCCTTTCTCTTCTCTCCCCTCTCCACCCTCCAAGCCCTGATACATTTACCCACGCATTCACTCCTGTTTAAGTGGCTCTAAGTGGGAGCTCCTGTGGCTCCCCCGTGCTGGGACTCTGCACCTGTGTCATGTGGGTATCCCTTCAGGACAAACAGACCACGCCTCCTCCCTCAGAGTGGAAACCCCTAACAGCAGGAGCTGCAGGAAGTAAAAGAAACTGCTAAACACGGAGCGCTTTGCTTTCTTTGTGTTGTGCTGAAAACCCCTTCAGTTACATCGCCTTCGAGGCTGAGGAGACAAGTACTTGTCTTGTTGCGAAAGCAGCCCAGTGGAGGAAGAGCTGACTTCGGTTCACAGTTCAAGGATACGATTTCATCATGGCTGGAGGGTGTGTTTCCAGGAGCCAGAGGCATCTGCAGTCAGCATGCCAGTACCCAGCTCACTTTCTCCTTTTTATTCAGCCCAGGACCCCATGGGTGATGCCGCCCACATTCAGAGTGAGTCTTCCCTCCTCAGTTCACTTAACCCGGAAGCTTCCTCTCAGCTACGCCCAGAGGCTTATCCTTAAAGTGAGTCCAGAGTCCGTCAAGTTGACAGCCAACATTAACCACCTCAGATGTCTCCATCTGTCAAGTGCTTGGCTGACAAGGGTTTAGACCTGAATTAGATTCCCAGGACCCCTGTAAACATCTCAGCTTTGGGGATCAGAGAACAGGAGGATCCTTGGGGTTCAATGGTCAGCCATCTAGCCTAATGAACAAGCTCCAGGCTCACCAATGAGAGACCCTGTCTCAAAGGAGGTGGACACTTCCTGAAACATACTCAAAGTTGTTCTCTCACACACTCACACACACACACACACACACACATATATATGCAACCCATGAACTCGTAGAATCTTTTCTTTTAATTCCTTTAAAAGAGTCTCAACACTTATAAAGCAGAAAGATGGCTGTAAAGCAAGAAACGGCCAGCTGAAATCTGAGCTCCGCTGCTGATGGGTTGGGATTCTCTGAGGCTCTGTGTCCTCCAGTTCTGGTGCAGGATGGAGATGGTATCCAGCTTCACGGAGGGGAAGAAGTTAATGCTCCTTGTCTGTAGCATGCCTAATGTGTCCACATGCCAGGAACTATTCTAGGACCAGAATATAATTGTGAGAAGACAAACAGAGTCCCTCCTCTACTGGGGTAAGGAGACAGACCATTAATTAAGTAATTAGCAAGAAAATAGCAGGCGGTGATAAGTGCAGTGCAGATAATTGAGGATGGTGGGATGGGGAAAAGTGGCCGGCCAAAAAAGAGGCGGCTGAGAAAGTGACATTGAAAATGGACCGTGTGATAAGAAGGAGGGGGCCGTGCACAGACGTAGGAGGAGGGCATCCGATTACTCTCTATTGCTGTGATAAAGGCAAGTTAAGGGAGAAAGGGTTTTATCCCTTCCACAGTTAAATGGCACAGTCCATCATGGTGGAAGCCAAAGCAGCAGGAGTCTACAATAGCTGGTCACATGACATCCACTCAGGACCAGGGAGGGAGGAATGCACGATCTGTTTCTCCACTCCCACCATTCCCAGTAGGGAATGGTGCCACCCACAGTGGGTGGGTCTTCCCACCTCAGTTAACCCAGTGAAGATGACCCACACAGGCCTGCTCAGAGGTCCATCTCCCAGTTGTGTCAGAGGTCATCAGAGTGACAGCTGAGATTGACAGTGGCAGAGAACAAGCCAGGCAGAGGGGCTGCCTGACCAAGGAATGAGTTTTGGTCATACTGTTGAATACAAGGCATGGGGCAGAAACACAGAGAGGCAAAAGAGAAAAGAGTTTAAACCAGGGAAGCGACAGGGCTGTCTCAAGGTAGGCCTTGCAGAGTCTATCCTTACCACAGCGGGACTTGGAACTTTCTGGAGCGGTTTTGTAATGTGAATGTGTGTGTGTGTGTGTATGTGTGTGTGTATGTACATAGGTCAGAGGTAAAATGTCTTCTTCTATGTATCTCCACTTATTTTTTGAGCAGGTATCTCTCACTGAACCCAGAATTCACCAATCCATCTACACTGTCTGGCCAGCGAACTTCAGGCTCTTGTCCCTGCTTTATCCCCAATGCTAGGCTGCACACAAGCGCCACTGTGGGTGCCAGGGATCTGAACACAGGCTTCATGGACTTCATGGACTGAGCCGTCACCCCAGCCCCTGTGCTGAAGGATTTCATAGGCTCTAACTTATGTTTCCAAGGGAATTCTCTGGCTGTGATGCAGAGCCTGGACACCTAGGGAATGTTAGTCAGGATAGTCAAGGTGGCGCCGCAGTAACAAAGCAGGCTCCCCTCTCTCTCGGTGGCAGAGTATAACAAACACTATTTCTTGTTGACAAAAACCAGAGGTGCCGCTGCCCTCAGTGAGGTCCAGGCTCATTCCACCTGTGCTGTCTAGTTTTATTTCAACTTGACGCAACTTAGAGACGTTTTGGAAGAGGAAACCTCAGTTGAGAAAATGCTCCCACCATATTGCAGATTGTTCTGTGGGTCTATTATTATTATTATTATTATTATTATTAATGATCGACATGGGAGGGCCCAGCTCACCCACACCTGAGCTGGTAGTCCTAGGTGCTATAAGAAAGCAGGCTGAGGAAGCCACAAGGCACAAACCAGTGCATGACCTCTGCTTCAGTCCCCACCCCTAGGTTCCTGCCTTGTGTGCCTGTCCTGACTTCCTTAGTGATGGACTATGACCTGATGATTGTAAACTAAAACAAACCCTTTCTTCCTAAGTTATTTACCATCTTGGTGTTTCATCACTGCAATAGAAAGCCCAACTAGAACACCTACCTTCCCTGTCAATATGCGTGGAAGCCATCTGAAAAGGGAGTTACACAGACACAAGGGAGCTGCACTTTGCTTTTGTGGTTCCAGAAACAGCTTGGGTTATTTCTGCTCACACTCACTGGCCAGAATTTGGCAGTAACTGCAAGGGAGGCTGGGAAATGCAGTTTCCCAGTTAGTTGCTCAGGCGGAAGCCAGCACAGTTGGACCTGGTGAGTTCTGGGCACCATCTGTGATGAGGTCAGGAGCGGGTGTAGGGAGGAGAGTTAGGAGGATCCTGGGGACTTCCAGAGCTGGGCTGATGGAGGCTGCGTGTGACTGGTGACAGTGGGGATGCAGGGAGGCAGACAGATATTCAGGGTCATTGGACACCTGCTGCTGTGCTTAAATGATGGCTCCACTCAGCCAGACTCTTATTATAGTAGTTTCTCCCAATGGGGACATTGTCCTCTTCTTTTGCAGAATGAGGTCAAATTCTCCAAGTGGGTTTTCTCTACCTCCATGAGGTCAGTAGGCGGAGACATTCTCCAAGCAAAGCTTCCAGAAGCATTAGTCGTAAACCCTGGAGCGTAGCACCACTGTGGCGTTTATGTTTTTCTCTGTGTATCAGGGGAAGGAGCACACCAGAGGCGACCATGGACTTGACCCAGCTGCAGAGGTGGTCAGTATCTAAGCAGGGGCTGAGTCTGGGTGTTTCATGTGCCTTCTGTGCCATGTAGTAACTTTCAAATGTCTCCTTCCTCAGAAAGGCCAGTGGTGCAAACAGCTGGGGGAGCTCCTTAGGGTAAAGTGTCTCCCCTGGTGACATCCACTGAGACCCGAGGTAAGAGAGAAAGGGTCTAATCCACCTCAGCCACCTTCTCACCCTGCCTACTTATTTTCTCTTCCTGAACCCCAGACTTCTCCTTTAGAAGGAGCTAAGGATGCCAGTTCCACATGGCTGTCAGAGGACATGATGAAACCAGAGGAGGACACTGGGAAATCCTCATGGTGGGCCTAGGAACAGGGCAGGGGACAACAGAGCCCCTCTGCGGCCCAGCCCCTCACACCCCACGTGCTAAGGCTGGTCAGCATACTCTGCGTCTCAGCAGCTGTGCTAAAGCATCTCACGTGTCACCTTTAAGCTTGGAAACCACCCGCCGCCTCTGGTGCTGCTGCTGTCATGGTTCATGTCTTTCTGACCTGCCTGGTGCCGGTGGGCACTGGAGCTAGACGGATGGTCTCCAGGCCTCTGCTCTGTCCTTGGGTCAAATCCTCCATGAATCACAGTGTGACCCTTCATCAAAAATGCTTTTCTCCCCACACCACCCTTCACTGTGCAGGAGTAAGGCCTAGGGACTTGATTTCTCTGCCTTAGGGTGCAGCTAAACATCCTCAGACTCTTAGGCAGAGACTCCAGGAGCCACAGCAAAGCCAAGCTTCCCCAAGTCACTTAGCCAGCCTCACAGCACCAGATAGCCTTAAATGGGCTTCTTAAGGGAGTGGTGGTACACACCCATCATCCCAGCATTCTGCAAGCTGAGGCTGGAGGATCTCAAGCTCAAGGCCAGCCTGGGCTACACATTAAGGTCTCAAAAAGGGCAGGGGCTTCTGATGTTTGCCCCAAATTGAATTGAGCGGGTGTGGGAGAGAGAAAGCTGTCCTTGGGGACAGAGCCAGGTCCCAGGACCATCAGAAGCTGTGTGGGCCTTGCCCAACTGTTTGGCCTGCTCAGGGAGCTGCGGGCTGCATCCTACTGCCCTGTCATTATCCGTGGACTCTCAGAGGTGGTTCAATAAAGAGAATTTTAAAGCCTTTTAATACTTCACAGGGAGGCTACCCTTTGCCAAAGTACCAATTAAAGAGGCAGGCAGTTCAACATGACTTTATTACCCACATTCTGTCTGGAGGGGTGCCTCAGACAATGAAGGCCCCAAGACACCTCCCCCTCCTATTCCAACAGGGACTGCCTGAGTAGTCCCAGGGGCTTGCCTTCACCTGTGTTTCATGGAGAGCAAGGGACACTCCCTTGGGGGTATCCCTGCCACAGAGAGAACAATATCACGGTATTGCAGAACCCGAACTCAGAGACTCTTTCTGAGCAGAAGTCATCAGCCAGGTGCGGGAGGGTGGAGGAGGTGAGGCATGTGGGCCAAACAAAGCTCAGATGGGGGAACTGAAGGCCAGGTCTGTCCAAGCAGCCATTCTTCTGGCAGGTGGCCTCAGGATTTCTGCTCTCAACTCCAAGGCTAAAAAGTGGAGAAAGGAGTCAGGCACATTCAGGCATGCCACACTTGTGAGGCAGACAGCATCTGCACTCAAAACTTCCCTCCTAGCTTCCCCTGAGGTGCTCTCTCTCTCTCTCTCTCTCTCTCTCTCTCTCTCTCTCTCTCTCCCTGTCTCCCTTTCCCCCTCCCTCTCTGTGCACTCAGGCATCATATCTAGGCCTCCCACCCAGCCTGGCCTAGCTTGGACCTGTCTCTTATTGGCTGTCTCCATCCTTCCTGTTCAAGTAGATGCCATTGAAACGATATCCCCCCCCCAAAAAAAAATAGGACTGTCTGTTGCATGGTCTCCCCAGGTTTGGCTGATGGTCTGAGGGTTCCTCAGTGACCATCAAATAGGCTGTTGCCTGCACCTTGCTCAACACAGATGGTGTCTCATGGTGTCACCTCATTCTAGGGTCTTCATAATAGACCCTAGAGTGTGTCTAGAACACAGTGGTCACTCAGTTACGTGTCTCTCCACCCAGCCAATCATCCTTTTACATATCCATGTGCCCATATATCCATTCATCTGCCCACCCATCTATTCATCCACCTATCCTTCCAACCACTCACTCACCCAGCCAGCCAGCCAGCCAGCCATCTATCTTCCTACATACCTATCCATCTCCCCACCCACTCAGGCATCCTTCCACGCATTCACTTACTTCGCCATCCTTCTATTCACCTTTCTACATATCCACGCATCTATCCATTTGCCCCTTCATCTACCCATTCTTTTATAGCCATCCATCCATCTGCCCACCACTTATTCATCTATCTGTCCATGCACACATACATGCATCTGTCCATCCACCCACTCATCCTTCTACCCACACATGTCTAGCACCCATTTTTGAGCATGGCTCCTTCCACTGTGCTCTTAGTACTGTGACTGGAACTTTGCAGAGACCAGAGAGTTAGCTCATGCCATTCATCAGCTTTTAAGCTTCATCAGTCCCCTCCAGTGACCCCAGGGAAAGTGACAGAGTAGGTCCTGCCCAGACCTGTACTTCCTTCCAGTCCTTCCTTCAGTAGAGAAGTGAGTGGAGGGTTGGGAAGATGGCTCTGTTGGTGACGTGCTTGTTATGCAAGCCTGAGGAGCTGTGTTTAGATTCCTGGCTGTAAAGCTGGGTACCGCACTGGTACCACCCTCAGAGTGGCCCCAGAGCTGTCCATGGTGCTTCCCGCTCTCACAGTTCACAGAGGAGCAGACACCACCAGCTGGCGCCCTGCGGCTCCCTCCAGGAGTGAGGGCCTGCCTGGCCTGTCGGATCTGTCCCTTGCAGAAGCCTCTCCTCACTGACTGCTTGCCCTTTCTCCTCGCATCTGTCTGCCAGGTGTCTGGGAGGGGGAGGCTGCCGCAGCCAAGCACTAACTTCCTAAAAAGTCCAGTCACATCCCCACTCCTTCAGCCCCTCAGAATAGCAGGGAGATGGAACCCAGTCCCCCTGTCCTGAACTTGGGGCCAGCAGAGACATCCTCTCCCTTGGCTCTGCTGCTAAGGTTTCTGCCAAGAAGGGGCTTGCTAGCCATCTCTGTCTCTGCCACTCGTCTCAGTGGCTTCTCTCTGCTCTTGGTAATATTGGATTAGCCCACTTTCTTGAAAGCTGATTTTCTATTTGCATAATCCTCCCCTCTTGGAGTTGCAAGGCCCTCAGTGATAAGCTGATGGGCCAGGGCAGTCAAGCAAATTATACTGTTGATTCTGAACAGTCGTTCAAAGGGGAAGAAGGTTTTTTTTTTTTTAAAGAAGTCATACATATTATTTTTAATCTTCATACTCCTTGTGACCAGTAGTGACATTCGCAGGTGGGATGCCTTTGCCTGAGCCTCCTGGAATGCAGCCCTCTTCACCAAACCACAGCAGGAGAGATCAAAGTCAGAGCTAAGGAGGGACTGACTTCCCACGGAGCAACTGCGCAAAAATTTGCATGGGAAAGCCCCTTGGAATGACAGGGCCTTTCATTTTATATAGAGATTAAACACTCCCATCCATCATTGGCCTGTAACACACTGGTTGCTGCTAGGACAGGCACTGTTTGAGTGTGTGTGTGTGTGTGTGTGTGTGTGTGTGTGTGTGTGTGTGTTGTGGGGGGGCAGGGTGGAGACAGCTATGTCAAGTTCTGGCTGAGGTTGAACCAGCTGACACTGGCTTCCCTGATGCCCGACTAACAGCTCAGTTCCCATCAACAAACCTGCACACTGGCCCACTGGGTGCCACAGAGCTTTTCACTGACCACCTACTATGTGCCAGTCCCCACCACACCACCAAGAGGTACTTGCTGTGGGTCACTGATGACAACAGATCGGGGGAGCACCCAAGAGGCTGCGCCTCCCAGCTTCTGTGGGGAGAGGGGCTCTTCTTTTGGACCAGCATTGGACTTAGAACCTCCCTCCCCTCTCCAGGTTTCTCTTCTGTGCAGCCCCCAACACCCACTGCTCCTCTCCCACTCACTTAAAAGTGAGAAATGCGGGCCTAGGGAGAAACCTCAGTTGCTGTGTCCCACCTTCTTCTCAGCCCCGCTTAATTTCTGTTTAAGTTTTTATTTTTTATTTTTTTCATTCTGTAGCCCAGGCTGACTTTGGACTCAAGGCATTCCCCCTGCCTCAGCTTTCTGAGTGCTGATACTACAGGTACAAACCAGCAGGCTCATTTTGTCTTGCCTGACTGAGGGATGCAGTGTGTCACGGAGGCTCAGTGAGCAGGACAGGTGAGGTGGTCTCTAGGTTTTGTGCATCTAGTGACCTTGACCTTGATGCTTTGGGTAAAGCCGGGGAGGATGACAGAAGGCACCAGACTGGGAAAGGGGAAGCCCAGCAGAGCCTCTGTTTCCCCACATGTAAAATGAAAGGCCCTGTGTAAGACCCTTTGAGACTAGTGCTTTTCTATGAGGGAGGTGTGAAGCATGGGATAGCCTAGACTGTGCTGCGTCCTGGAGCCTGTGTTCATGCCTGTGAAGACCTGGAGCCCATCCATGAGAAGCATCAAGCATGCACCATGTGCAAGCAAAAGCCACACTGGGTACCCAATAGATAACTCACCGTCATCTCTCCCCCGGAGCGTCGTTCCCAGGGATGTGTCCTGCAGCCCTAGTCCACTAGATCAGGGCAGTCCTCTGAGTTCCTCGTGGGCAGAGCATGCAAGAAGCCAGGCCCAGCTCCACAGCCCTCCCTCCCCTCTGCCTCTGCTGGGTCCCTTTGACAGCAGGTAAAACACTAATAAATAGTGAAAGAGAGGGAAATGACTGTGGCCACTGAGCCTCTGGGTGAATAAATAAAAGAGTGAAAGGAGAAAAGATCGCCCCAGGTTGGGTGCCTGCCAGATTGCCTGGAGGCCATCGGGTGAACGATGCCCGAGTACTGCAAGCGTGTGCTTGGGTCCTGCCTGCCCACGTAGGTTGGCACCTTAAGGGCTGAGTTGGGACCACTCTGGGCCTCTGTGTGAACTGAGCAGATCCACACCCAGACCATGATGACAGGATTAGAGAAAAGGATCTACAAGATTCATTCGAAGCAGACAGCGAGCGAACACACACTAGGTGCCAATTATAAGCTAGCATTCTACCCTGTCCCGGGACTGTGGCACAGAAGTGGGGATGCTCAAAACTGTGGCCACCTGAGAGGACAATGAAGAGCAGAGAGGGCGAGGACATGGTGCCCACTCATCCCTTGGTGACAGTTTACTTGTATCTGCCCTTCCTCTCCTCAGAACCTTCTGCATTCCAGCTGCCTTTGTGCCCCTCATTGAGGACTTTTCTCTTGACAGGACAGCGAGGGACTGGTACTGTGTGTGTGTGTGTGTGTGTACTCTGTATATGAGTGTGTGTATGTGAATATATGGATATGTGTTCATATGTGTGCTAGAAAGGAGTTGTCTACCCATTCCTGGGCAGGGGGAGGGGGCCAATGGAGAAATAGGACTCAGAGGGGGGGGGTTGGCGGGGAAAGCGAAGAGACAGGGCCTCTGGATGTTACAGATGGGGAAGGGTACCTACAGGAAGTTCCCTGAAACAGCAGGGAGAGATGGTACCTGGCTGCAGACTCGGTGTGAACACCAGATGCCAGCTCTGTCACAGGCTAGGTATGTGTGATTGCCCAGGCCCTTCCATCTATACTCCCATCTTCTTCCTTCTCTGGTGCTGCAAGAACCTCCGTCTCCCCCCAGCACTGATAGCCGGATGTTTTAGAGAAGCCTCTGGAAGGTGCTTGGCCCATGGAGCATTCTTAGCCATTGTAGCCTTTCCTGCTGGGGCTGTAGGAGCAAAGTGGGTGGGCAAAGGTCCAGGATGGGCACGGGGGTGGGGGGAGTGGATCCTCAGGAATAAATCTTCAGTGTCATCTTAGAAGGGCTTCCTGTTGATATCAAGGGAGAGGGCAGGTGGCCAGTCCAGTCCAGAGGCCCAAGACCAACCAGGAGCCAAAAGACCCAGGGATGCTGGCAAAATGGCCAGGCTCCTCAAAACTATGTCATGGTCACCATGGAGACTCATCTTGGCCTTGGCCAGTAGTCCTGTCCACCTGTGTGAGGGAGGTATCGGTGCTGAGGACTCCATGGGGTCCTTTGTGTTGAGGACAAGAGCAGCCTGACGGAACCCAGTGCCACCTCCTCATTCATACATGATGATCCATCGGCCAGAGCAGAGAGCGGGGCCCCTGCACTGTCTCACCTCACCCTACCCGTGCTCTCCTCTATTCCACACCAAGCTCATGAGAACAGCAAGTGCTTCTGGGGACCTTGGGCAGTTATGTGAGGTGACACATGACAGCATTGTGGCTGGCTGGGAAGGCACACCTCTTAGATGTCAGGAGATGGAACAGGAAGAAGAGAAGGAAAGTGAGTTGGGGAGGAAAGGAAATTGTAGGGAGGACTAGTGAGGAGCGGGGGGGAGGAGAGAGAGGAAAAGGAGACGGGAGAGAAGATGGGGAGAGGAGGAAGAAAGAAGAGAGATGAAAAGGGGAGGGATGAGGGAGAGGGAGGGAGGAAGAGGAAAGGAAAGAGGAGGGAGAACCAGCAGCAGCAGCCAGAGGCCTTCTCCTGTGGACTTGGAAGGCACAGGCAAGAAGGGCTGGGGTGGGTCTGTCTGAGGAGGGGCTTCTGATGATTCCCCTGGCCTCAGAGACAGAGATCTGGGCAACAGCAATGTATTCGGGATGTGATCCAGGGAGAGCTGTGAGAGAGACCAGATGAAGGGTGGGAAGTGAAGGCCACCAGGCAGGAGTGGCTGCTAAGCCTGGGGAGAAGAGGCTGAGTCCCTGAGAAGCCTGGTCAGAGATGCTCCAACTTCAGGACACCTAAAGGTCATCCCAGCAGGCCTGCTAAAGAGCATTCCAGAACTTGCCTCCAGAGAGTCTGACCCAGTGGACCTAGGAACCCAGGTGCTTGCACTGATGCTCCATCACACTCCCAGCTCAGACCCTGCCAGGTAATGAGGACCCAGGGGCCACACTGACCCCGCCTCTGGGAGGCCCTGCCAGCTGCTGGCTGTCCCCACTCCCGTTAGCTGAGGAGAGCTGCTGGGATGTTTGCCTCCAGTGTCAGACCTGTGTAGGGCTGAGAGCAGGAGAGCAGTCCTGTGCCTGGCCCAGCTTGAGTCCTGTCACTACCAGTGACCTGTGCGATTTAGGTCAAGCCCTTACAGCCTCTCTAAGCCTCCATTTCCTCATCCTTAAGACAGAAATAATTCTGAGAGAAAAGTCATTCTGCGAACTTCAGGAGAGCAGCCTTGTGGGCATGCCCAGCACATAGTGGGTGCACAATAAAACCACACACACACACCTCTTGTTGAATTTGCTGGGTTTTCATCTCAGGTGCAGTCAGTTTTGCTACTGAGTAGATCAAACACACACACACACACACACACACACACACACACACACACAGAGAGAGAGAGTATTTTTAAAAATTAATTTGAAAGTGTAGGTTCCAGTCCCCTTGGGGCCTGCCTATCGAGACTACTCAAAGCCTCCACACAAAACCAGGGTGTGTGTGTGGGGGGGACACTCTCAGCTCTCCCTGCCTGCCCATCCCCCTTGACTCCAGCACACTCTTTTCTCTTTCCCCTCTCCTCTTTCTCCAGTTAAACAAAGCCACCCAGCCGGGCAGGTCACCTGACAGGGCTGCATGCAATCTCTAAGTGGGGACAGCAACTCGTCAGACAGAGCGCTTCACGATTGCTGGGGATGAAACTATTTTCTTTTCAATCTCCCCTGAAAAGTGACAGATAATAACCGGCCTTGGAGATTGTAATATTATTAGGGCCCAAAATAAAAGAAACCCCCTTAAATGCTTCCTCTCACACAGAGAGGCCAAATCGCTCCTCCACTCATTCAAATAAAGCGATTGTTTTCCTGCTCGTAATCTTAAATTCTGAGAACTGGGGGAGGAA
This sequence comes from Meriones unguiculatus, assembly GCF_030254825.1. Classification (NCBI taxonomy): domain Eukaryota; kingdom Metazoa; phylum Chordata; class Mammalia; order Rodentia; family Muridae; genus Meriones; species Meriones unguiculatus. Next base: position 12,053,643 of record NC_083351.1, read on the forward strand.
CCCCCCCACCCCACTGAGGGAATGCTCCATTTCCCCTGCTCCTAGCATATTCCTTGGGGGTCCACCATCTCTGCCTCCCACCAGTGTGTGTTAAGACCCACAACTCAAGCAGGAAGGAATTTTTGGACCACCTGTGGTCTGCCTGCTCCTGCGCAAACCCCTCCAGCACACAGAAAGCGCCCAACTAGCATCCACAGCCATTTTTTAGTGAGGATATTGTATGGCACATGTGGGCCATGCTGCTGCTGTTGGGTGCTGTGGACCATGCCTTGGTTTTCCTAGCTGTGAAATGGGCAGAGAGAGCATGAGCAGAGCCCTTCTGGGATCTCCTGACAGAGCAGGAGAAGACAAGGAGGGGAAGATCATACCTAAACAGAGGGTCAGAAGTCTGTGGACCTGGTCACCTTTTACTCCAGGGACAGACGGGAGATTCAACTGCAGCAGGAGGCTCTGTGCTAATAGAAACTGTAAACTGAAGCCATCTCTTCCTAGGTCCTGAGTTCCAGAGGGTTCTGGGAGCAGCCTACCTCCTCCATACCTCTCTCTGATCAGCTGTGACACACAGTCTTTCTCCTCCTTTGCTCAACAGACAGGGAAGCTGTTCAGAGGACCTCGAAGCAGGAGTGACTCTGTGACAGATGTCTTGTGCACGCCAGCAAATGTGGTCGCCACTGACATACATCACAACTTCTCCACTACTTTTTACCAGCCTGAACCTTTTCCTATAACCTGGAAACCCCAGATGCTTGGGTGGGAGGCAGGGGTGTATTTGATAGCAAACTGAGCCCAACAGGAAGCAATTGATGTCAGAGCCAGCCTGGTGCTGGGAGGTTTTTCTTGGTCTCTATTTATCTCACTTATGCTGCTGTCCAGACATGGGGCTGCAGAAATATTAGTGTAGGCAATTATGGATTATGTCTTTCTCTCTCTCCTCTCTCTCCTCGTGTGTGTGTGTGTGTGTGTGTGTGTGTGTGTGTGTGTGTGTGTGTGTGTGTGAACAAGCCCCCTTGGTGTAGGATGTGGCCTGAGTCCTGGCTCTCTGGGTTCCGGATGTGGCTGTGACTTGGCATGTCTGGGAAGGTTCTCACTTGCATGCCACTTCCTTCTTCCCCCTGCAAGCTGTACTCCTGTCCTCTCTCACACACATGTTGATTCTCCATGTTTAAGATCAGTGCTGCCTAACTGCCCCTTTCCCTGCCGGCTTCCCTGAAGGTCAGGGGTCCATCGTGCCTGCCATCTACACACTCACTGCCCCCTCCCCCCGACAGGCTGCTGGCTGAATCCTGTACTCTTCACACAGATTTGCTGGCGCCAGATCCACACAGCCAGGGAGATCAAAACGCAACCCCGTCCTCCCCCTCCCCCTGCATCCTCCTCTTCCTAAAGCTTCGAGACTGGCAGGCACTGAGGCCACCAGCCAATCAGCTATGTCCAAGACCTGGACATTCCCTGGCATTTCTTATAGCAGAGTTCTCCACCAAACCTGGGAGATGAAGAGCCGGAGGGAGGAGAGAGCATTAAGAATTTCACGGAGCCTGATTGGGGACTGGAGCCCCTTTATTATAGGCTATGCAGTCTTCGTGGAGATGACCCTGAAATGTATCTTATGGTCTCTACAGTAGCATGGTATTATAAGTCAATGCTACTGACAATGGGCTGTGTGCCAAAGCCTGGTCTAAGCAGTTTGTGTGACCCGAATCCTTCAATGCTCTCAACACCCCAGTTAGGTGGCTGCTGCTATTCTTACTGGACAGACAAAGGAACTGGAACTTAAAGAGGTTAAGTAAGTTGTTCCAGGCCACACAGCCAGTCTACAATGAGCCAGGAGCTCATCCCAGGCAGCTGGACTCTAGAACCCAGATTCTTGACCACCCATGTGTCATTATCTGTTGCCATGGCAATGCTGTGCAGCAGATGCCTGCGGAGCCTCCTAGGCAGGCAGCAGTAGCAATGGGTGCTTTGTGCTCACGCGTCTGGGGGGATGCCGGGGCAGCTGTGTTCACTCACTGTTAGCTAACCCAGGCTGGCCTTGCAGGGAGCTCAGCAGCGGCTCAGCCCTGTCCCCTGTCGGCCTCCAGCAGGCAGCTCAACAGGTGTTGTATCAGAAACCTGTGTGCGGTCTTTGAAGCCTGAGTGAGGTCTGGTGCCCTCTGATCTCGTCTGCCTTCGGGCCAGAGCATGTTCTATAGCCAGCCACTAATGCAGTCAGAAAGGAGATGGTGGCTCTGAGAGTGGACAGGGAGAGTTGAAAAGTTGGAGCTGGGCCTCGATTCTCAATATCGTGAAGGGTCTCTGCTCTTTTAGTTGTGCAAGTTCTGGGCCCTCCTGGATCCCCCAGCTATGCAGCCATAGACCCCACCTTTTTTTTTTTTTTTACTTTTAAGTACTTTTATTTTTTTTTTAATTTTTCATCAATTACACTTTATTCATTCTGCATCCCCCCATAAGCCCCTCCCTCCTTCCCTCCCAATCCTACCCTCCCTCCTCCCTCTGCATGCATGCCACTCCCCAAGTCCACTGATAGGAGAGGTTCTCCTCTCCTTTCTGATCTTAGTCTATCAGTTCACATCAAAAGTGGGTGCATTGTCCTCTACTATGGCCTGGTAAGGCTGCTCCCCCCCAGGGGGAGGTGATCAAAGAGCAGGCCAATCAGATTATGTCAGAGGCAGTCCCTCTTCCCATTACTATGTAACCCCACCTTTGACAAATTCCCAACTGACCCCCTCATGAGCACAGAATCAGCACTACCTTCTACCTTGCCCCAGCTCCACCTAGGACTGAGACCCTTCTGGGCCTGCTCTTCCTCCTTTCCCCAATGACAGGTGCTTCAGGAAGAGAGGGGGCAAGTGTGGAGAAGGAGGCCCGAGGTTCCTTCCGAAAGCAGGGAGGAAAGACAGTCAACAAGGAGGGGCAGGGACACCAGACTCCACAGCTGGCCCTGTGATGCCCGCAGGCCTCAGGGTCTCTGGGAACAGCATCAAGGGGTCAGTAACCAGTCTGTTTTTGAGGCCCTGAGGGTCAGAATGGGAACAGCTGATCCTTGGGCCTGGTACCTGAGATCCAGGGAGCTGTAGCCCAGGCCCCAGGACCACCAGCTGCTCGTGGAAAGGCGATTTGAAAGCCATCATTGCAACTATCCCTATAGTATCTACAACAGCAGGTGACATGGCTTCGGTCAACACTGTGGGACCCTAGGGTTCAGATGGCAACTCTGTGCCTCCCAGGAGGACATGGCTGACTGGCTGCAGACAGAAGCTGTGGGGCAGGAGAGCCTCCTTCATTTTACCAGCTTCTGGGTACAATTCTGGCTCTGTGCCCAGCTCGTGGTAGGTGCTTGAAGCAATGGGCCACAAGCAGGATGGATGAGATGGCCTCTCTCCCCACCTGCTGGTAGTTTAAAATGGGGCCTACCCTGTCCTACTATATACCGAGTTTTGGTAGGTCTGAATAGACCAAGAAAAGCCAGGGTGCTAGCGGGGCACACCGCTGAGTGTATCTGTAAGGGTGCTTCCAGAGAAGAGTAGTGGAGGACCGGAAGGCCCACCCTGGATATGGGAAGGCCCACCCCATGGCCTGGGGTCCCCAAATGAACACAAAGGGAGAAAGGAGAAGCCAGCTGACCACAAACGTTCTCTCTTCTTCCTGATCTGTGAGCCAGCAGCTTCCTGTTCCTGCTGCCACAGACCCAGGCAGCTCTGGCTGCCATGCCTTCCACACCCCCAAACCAGTAGCAACACAGACCTTTCCTCCCCTAAGCTGCTTTTTGTTAGGTATTGCTCACTGTGACAGGAAAAGTGAGTGACAGCTATGATGACCCACGCCCAGGCCTTATTCTATAGACCTGTACTGGTCATCTTTGGATGACCCAGGAGGACACGTAGTGCTGCACCTAGTCAGGAGCCCATCTAGCCCTTGGCAGTCTGTTCCTCAGTAACTTCTGCCCACTGGTATGCACACACCAGCAGGCACACGCTGGCATGCTCACACCAGCATGCATAACCAGGTAGCCTGAATGCTATTAATAGGGCTCCTTGGGACTCACTTTCCTCATACATATGCTGACGGATTTTCCAACATTCTAGGAGATTCACTTTGGTCCTCTGAACTCACATATTATGGGTAGGAGGAGAAACCTACTTACATCTCTCTTCATCATCCCTGCCCTCTACACACACACACACACACACACACACACATACACACACACACGTGTAGCCATGCACACACGTACACACAATACTAATGCACTTCCCAAACCCTGGATTGTCTAAGAAAGAGGGGCAGAGGACAGAGCATCCTCTGCCACCTGTGCCCTGCCTCAGTTCTGTCTATACACACACTCCATACACCCCAGGATGGTAGATACCTTTTTCTCCCCAACACACAGAGGGCCTACTAGCCCATACACAGCTCTGGCATGTGTCTCCACCATGAAGAAGGGCCAGGCTGGACTCCACTCATGGCTGCTTAGAATCCACTGATGAGTTCACATCAGCGTCTGGCCACAGTGATGGGGATGCCATTGTCAGCCACACCGGAAACAGGCTGAACCTGGTGACAGTGGCTTTCCCTCTTGCCTGCCATGCAGAACCCAGGCCCCTTCACTCCATGTCTGTCAGATTTCAAAAGGGAAAGAAACTGCCCCCAACTGGTGCCATCAACGCTGTCAGTCACTGATCCCTGTGATAGGCTGTGTGTGGATTTGATCCCCCAGAAGCCGTCCTGCCAGTCGTGCCTCATTGTCCTGCTGAGGCCTGGAGGAAAGCAGGACCTGTGTCATCTTGGAACATTACATCTCAAAGAAGCCAGAGTATGGGAACAAGGGGTCTCTGTGGTCCAGACACTGAGGGCTGGGTCCTCATCCAGTCAGAGACAGCGGGTGAACCTCCATGGGCTCCCAGGCAGTCTGTTAGCTAGCTCAGAAACTTGTCTCCATCCCCGAACCCCTGACAGTGATGAAGCTTTGCCTTTACACCACAGAGCCTGTCACTTCAGTGTCACTCTCTCTGCTTCATGGAGATGTAGGACTAAGGTAACCAACTCATGACAGCTTGTCTGGACTTTTTCTATATTTGCTTAGAAGGCTCCTGGATGAATGAGTAGCTTGCTGCAGTTTGAGCTCTTTCTTTCTCTTTCTCTGTCTCTCTCTCTCTGTACATATATATATATATGTGTGTGTGTGTGTGTGTGTATACATATATACACATATGTGTGGAATCACGCATCTGGAGGCCAGAGGTCGATACTGGGCTCTTCCTCACTTGCTGTCCACCTTATTTTTATTTACTTGTGCATTTGTATATGGAGAGGCATGTTTGTGCCGTGGTGTGCTTTCAGAAGTCAGAGGACAACCCTTGGGAGTCAGTCCTCTCCTTCTCCCCTGGGATCCATGGTCAAGCTCAAACTATCATAACTGTACACACAGCCCCTTTATTTCCTGAGCCATCTCTCCAGCCCTCCACCTCACGCTGAGAGGCAGGGTTCACACTGGACCTGGAGCTCATTGATGCAGCTAGACTGCCTAGTCAGCAAGCTCTCAGCCATGAAGCCTTAGTTGAAGCCCGTGACCCCTGTGTTGCACTAAGATGGTTCTGTCCCCTCGGGCTGTGGACAGGTGTCCAGAAGTCACTGTAAGATTTCCCAGGTCACTAGTAACCCTGAACAGTTCGGCAAGTGGCTAGGGTGGCAGAGGGCATCTGGAGAGAGAGTGATGTCCGAAGACTTTCCCTCTGGTGTGTGGACAGATGTCTGTTCACTCCAGGCAGGGTGCAGACCAAAGAAACAAAATTCCAACTAAGTCCAGTTTAGTGAACCAGCAAGAGCTAATGGTGTTACTTTCAGGAACATGCCTCCTGCATTACCAAAGAGCCTACTCCCACATGCAAGGCTCCTCAACAAAGTTGCATCCCGGAGCTCCCTGTGTGACTTGCAGGAGTTCATCACAAGAGTCCCTTCTCTATAGCAATTGCTCCTGCTGAAATAACCTTGGGGTGGAGTCTTGGAATCTTGTAAGTTTTGGGAGCCTCCTGAGACTTGTGAGTTTCCTTGACTTCTGGGCCTTAAGGAAATACAGCCACATAAAGAGGCTATGGGGAAGATATGGGGGGGGGACATTGTGAAAGGTGGGGCTCTCTGGCTGCATCTTCCTGCCACATGACCACAGTCTTAACATGTTCACCTACAAATAATCAGATCCTATTTCTGAGAACAGAGGCTGTGCAAAGAATCCTGTGTGTGGTCACCTCCCTAGAGGTCACTCTTGCTGCTCATGTCCTGACAACGTTGCTATTCTACACCTGTGTGACCAGGCTAGCTCATTTCTGAAGCTTCTGGCATGGGGTGAGTGATCCGGAGGACACTGAACTTCAGTGAGAAGAGACACCCCACTGCAGTCCTCCCAGTTCTTGTCAGTCTTGCCTGACTCTCCTGAGGTGGGGAGGGTCTCCTTACCCTCTCCAGCCCAGAGCTGGACTCTGGCCACACTTGAGCCTGCAGGTCTCACCTGGCTTTTTAGACATTTACTGACATTCCTTTGTGGACAGTGATATGCAGAACTACCCAGTACCACAGGACTACCCGCTCATGCCCAGGTGGGAGCTGCCGTCTGCTCCTGGCTAGGCGTTCCTGACCCCACTGCTCCTCATAGTTCCTTCCGCTCTAAGAGCTAAGGAGGTCAGTAATCTAATCAGATCAGCCAGGCCTCTGCTCTAAACTTCCCTGGGTCTCCTCCAACCTCATCCAAGCCTTGAGGAACTCATGTGATCCTTGTGAGTCCAGGCATCACAAAACTATTTCTACCATCCAGCTCAGTACGGCCTCTCTGCAGACAACTGTGTCCTATGGCAGGAACTTCACAGCTCCTCTTATCATCATTCTCCCCCCTAGCTCCCCAGGTCCCCCTTACTGCACAGGCTTTACTGAAAACAAACCCAGGTTCCTGAAACAGAACCCTCAGACCATCGCCTAGCTTCTATTTTAGGCTTGCTTCCAATTAGGGAGGCCACTAGGTGTTCCCTTTGCCTGTGGGCCTCAGAGGGCTGGAGGCATGCCTGGAGTCTCGTCAGTTCCCGAAGCCAGAGGTCACACAAGCTGGGGACTGTGGACCACAAAGTTTGCCCTTGCCTTACCTTGGGAAGGGGGGCTGCCACACCCTGCTTTACAGATGGAAAGCTTGAAGCTCCCTGTGCGGGTGCCTGGTCTGAATCTCTCATCAGGTCCCCCAGAAAGTGGATCCAAGGCTACATGACTCCAGATCATTCACTCCTGGTGTCTTCTCCCAAGTCATTATGTCCTTGCAGTCCTGGCTCTCTGGGAACAAGCAAACAAAACCTATCAGATCTATAATGAAAAGCAAATGGTTTCTTTCTTTTATTTTTTTTCCTGGTTTTAATAATACTAGGTGTTTGTTCAAAGCCAGGTAAAGATTTTTTTTTAATATACTGAGTGATTGTTATTGGACAGCCTTCTTGTAATAAGAACTGGCATCAAACTATTCAGCCCTCTCTCCCCTTGCTCAGCAGAGGGACAGTGGGAATTCTGTGTACCCCTCACAAAGCTCGGTGTACCTCTCATGAAGACTCAAGCTGGGAGCCATGTCCACTGTGGACTACAGGACAAGAGTCACCCTCAGGGCTCTGGTAGGAAGTCGGGCCTCTGGGGGAGACCCAGCTCCATAATTAATGCACATTTGTTTCTCTTGAGACAAGTTCCCACAAGGCCCTTCTCAAAGATGATTCAGCCTGGGCTGGGCAGGTGGCTCAGCTGGTAAATCGTGAGGACCTGACTTTGAATTGTTAGAACCCAAGCAAAGATCTGCATGTGGTGATGCGCCCCTGTGACCTCAGTGATGGCAAGATGGGGGATGGGAGATGGAGACAGGCAGATCCCTGGAGGCATGCTGGTCAACCAGTCCAGCCTACCTGGTGAAGCTGCAGACCAGCAGAGACCCTGACTCACTAAACAAGACAGGCTGGCCCGAGGAATGACTCCCAAAGTTGGCCTCTGTCCTCCACATTGCATTCACGAATATACAGGCACCCACACTCATACCCATACTCTCACACTTACACACTCACACACATACACACGCTCACACCCACACCCACACTCCCATACTCACACACACTCACACATATACTCATACACACAGACACACACATATACTTGAAAGTGGCCCTTGAGGTTTTTGCAATTCCTTGTGATAGTTATGCAAATGTCACCTCAAAAAGAAAAAGAAAAAAAAAAGGCTCACGAATGGACTGTGAACTCTAGACTGTGGCATCTATACAGACTTAGGAGCCAATCAAACTGATGTAGGCGGTTTACCAGGCACTGGACCCAGTGAGTGAGGCAGGTGGAGGCCAGGAGACACAGAGACCAGAGCAATCCACAGGGTTTGGTATCGGTGCAGAGGCCAGGTGACAGGCACGTGGCGGCTGGCTTTTCAGTTCCTCATGATCTTCTGGACTTTGGACATACTGCGTGGGGAGCAGAGAGCAGCGAGCAGCGACCAAAACACAAAGTCGTAGGACCTTACCCAGGGCTCAGTGCCTCAGTTCTGCCTCTGTGCAGTGCAGAATGCATGCCTGTCCCAGGGCCATCCCTAGGACTCCAGAGGACTTCAGTCCCTGCCTCCTTTCCCCAGCTCTTGGCCCTTTCCCCAGCCACTCACTTTGATGTGCTCACCCATCCATGCCAAATGAGGACACAGCCCCTTCCCTACCCAATATGCTTCTTCCATCTTCTTTAATTTGATTAATTGTTCATCTCCTCCCACTACAACACAGGCTTCAAAAGAAGACAGGCCTCACAGCCACCCCCCTTGCTCCTAAAACAGTCTCTGGCGAAGAGTAGAACCCCAAAGACATCCCTGCTGAATGAGCAATAATAAGTGAGCACGACCAGCCCGGTCCAGTGTGTCCCCCAACTGTAGATGTCTGCCACCCAACTTTTCTACAGCAGGTAGGATGAGAACTCAGAGGATCCACTGAACAAATAAGGGAACCGAGGCTATGAGGTGGAATGGAAATGACCCAGCGTGCCCTGCCAGCGGCTGAACAGAGATGGGGGCCCAGATCCCCCAGCGATCACATTGGGACTCCTTCCTCCCTAGCAGGCTGCTGAGCTTGTGTTAAAGGACCCGTGCCCGGAAGCAGCCAGCAGATGGACAGGCGGACGGGCTCCACTTGGCTGAGCTGCCTGCGATGCCGTGTTAATTACGCAGGGAGGGCGATGCCAGCCAACACTGTCTGCAGTGTAGCTGCCCTGGCAAAGCACGTGCACCGGCTGGCGAGGGCTGCTGACAGCCACAGCCATGGGCCTGCTGGCGGCCGGACCTGCTGACATGGCTCAACCGTTTGCGGCACCACTGAGCGTGGGGACCCAGGCGCATTGTCACAACCAGGATCCTCCCAAGGGACTGGCGCCCTTCCTGATGGCACCAGTCAGACTGATCGGCCCGAGCCAGGCAGCTGTCCTACAGTGACAGTGTCCATGCAGGTGTGTTTTCAAATAGGGTGGCCCAGGGCTCCGGGGCATGAGCGCTGGAATGATGTAGGTATGTCACGGCAGGGCTTCCTGACACAGATCCTGGACTACATAGGACCCAGCCAGGCCACTGTGCCCAGCACCTACCCAGACTGTTCCCGAGATCTGAAGATCTAATTAGCAGCCCCAGAGGAGACCCGGAAAATGGTCTCTTTCCGAAGCTCTGGGCACTAGTTTGAGATCCACCATGTATCTAGCAGGCAGGGGACCCTTCAATACCCCTGGACTCTGATGCCCTGCTTCACACTTTTGGTGGCTCCCCGTCCTCACTCAGTGGAATGAACACTACCAACCCATGCCACATCCCACGGCTGACAGCGGGATCCTGACACTACCTGACACACAGAATCCAGAGCACCCTCTGGTGCTCCAGGTTGTGCTCCTCCCACCCCTGCAAGGCAGGGAGATGTGCGATCTAAAAATGCATGGTCACGTGGGAGAGCAAACACGACCCCACTCCGCTCTGCAGGGTGAATCAGGGCCTCGTCGTGGCTGCTGCAACTCAGATTTCCTGTGTGGCCCTGGTGATCGTGCTGCCCTCTCAAGTCCAAGGGCCCAGTCTCAGTCCTGTGGCATCTTTCCTGCCTCTGGCTTCCTGTTGGCTAGCCTTGCAATGGGGAGGAAGGTGCCAGGAGGCGATGTGGGACCCTGTGTATCTGGTGAAGTTTGGGGGCTCAGGTGGCCTTGCCTAGGTGTGGAAGGTGTGAGGACAACCAATCTGATGCTCTTGAACTCTTGCGGAAACCCTCTGGCAGCCATCAGACCTTTACACACCGTGCCCCAGTTGATACCTTCGGTTCTTCCTCCCTGAGTCACAGAACAAGGAGGGTATATTGCTGCTGGATTTGCCACTGTGTGGGGGCACACTCACCATGTGCCACAAACATGCATGCACCTACCCCACTCCCCTTAAAAAGCACAAACACTTACACACATCACCGCCACCTCCTCCTCCACCCCTACCAGACACATCCTACCAGACCCCAGAATGTGGGCTTTCACATTTGTGCACGTGCCCACCCACATAAGCTGGCTGCCACCCCCACCCACCCCAGCACAAGGAAACTGGCAGCCACTCTGCACTCCTTCCCTCTTCTCATCGCCACTCCTCCCAACCCCCCGAGTCCTGTCCCCGAGCGCCTGTCGGCCATCATACCATAACCAGATGAGACAAGGCAATTTATGATACCAGCTGTCTCTGTCAACACCGGATCTCCCACACACGCCAGGGAAGCCAATCACCCAGCCCAGCCTTGCCAGGAGCGGGAGCGCACAGGGGTGGCACAGCAGGGTAGAGTCAGTACTTAGGGAAGTGGGTGGCCTTTGACTTTAGAGCTTTTCTTTTCTTTTTCACTTCTCTTCCTTGGCTATCACACACCCTCCCTCATCCCTGTATCTGTGGCCATAGCTCCCCACAAGGGTAGAGATCAGGTGGGCAGGAGCTTTAGAGGAAGAGCCATCCAGGGTTGCCATGGCAACAAGACCACCACAAACTCCATGCCCTCCCAAACCCAGAGGACCATAAAGCAATGTCCCCTGGCTCGCCTCCACATCCAGGCTTCTCACTCCCTTCCCGAGCATCTTTTCCCAGGTTGCCCTACCCTAAAACACCTGTCCCTTTCTTGGCCATGGCCCTGGCCCAATTCCCCTCCCCAAGGCCTTCCTATAGAATCTTCAGAGTCAGACCCATGTTCAAATGTCCACCTCACCTTGTGCTAGCCAGGTGGCCTGAGCAGGTGGCATGCCCTCTCTGGAGTTTGGGCTTCTATGGAGTTTGGGCTAGTATTCCTCTCATGCTAGACTCTGTTACAGAATTTGCGTGCACAGCCCCCTGCCACACCCCCTCCACTCACACTCCACCCCCAGCACACACAGAGGACAGGACCAGCTTCGTGTTGGTGCCCTGCTGGAGGAGTCAGGAAATGCAGAGCTGGACAGATGAGAAGCCAGTCCCTCACTGTCCACCTCTGCTCGGCTAGTTTCCTCAGCACAAACCCAGCCTAGCAGGCAAGACACTAACCTTAGACACCCCGGGACTTGGGCTGCAGCCCTCAGTCCAGCTTTACCTGAGCGGTCCTCTGATGAAGCTTGGTTCAGATGATGTCATCTTGAGTCCCTGCTCAGCTCTCTTGGTGTAAGCACTGAAGATGGTCGCTAAGGGCAGGGGCCCTGGAGAATCCATCCCTTCCTTTGCTGAGCTGTGTACTTATTTTGTAAGTGTACACTGAGGACCTCTGTCCTTGTCCCCATGCCAGACATACAGGGTTGAGTGGCACAAGGAAAGGACCGCTGGATTGCACTGTGGAAGTTCCTAGAATCAATTCTCTCTCTCTTATCTATTCTTCAAGACAGGGTTTCTCTGTGTAGCCTGGGCTGTGCTAGACCTGCTTTGTAATCCAGGCTGGCCTGGAACTCACAGAGAACCTCCTGCCTCTGCCTCCCTGAGTGCTGGGATTACAGGTGTGTGCCAGCGAACCTGGCTAGAATCACTTCTCATTGCCTTCCCCAGCGCAGTCTAGACCAGAATTGAAATTCCAGGTCAGTGACAGTGGCCACTTTCCTTCAAGTTTCACAAGTTTCTGCCTGTTTCTTTACAGCATTCAAGACGGGTCTCAGGTAGCTCCAACTCTCTTGCTGTGTTGAGGATGACCTTGAACTTCTCATCACCACCTGAGTGCTGGCATTATAGGTGTGCAGCCTGGGGCTTTTGGCACGCTCGGCACACTCTACCCCCTGAGGCCTAGAGCCGATCCGTGGTATAGTTTGGTTCTGCCTTCAGTCACTTGCCTTACATGATGGATGTTCTTTCTCACCCTCCAGGATGCTGGGAGGCCAGCCTCAGTCTTCCGCATTTGCTGGCAGGGAGTCTGAGTGGCCTTGCTGGGGACTTGAACCTGTGCCTGGCTAATGGAAGCTCCTAGGGACTATCTACATCTAATCAGTTCATTAAAGTTTGCCTTGCAAACCCTCCCTCGTGCCGCCCAGGACACGGAGACCTCAGCTGCTCCATTTCCAGGAGAGCGAATTCCTTCCCCGCTGGAGAGGAGTGGAGTAATGTAGGCAGGCAATTTAAACAGCTCCACAAACCCGCAGTTTCCACTCTCCGCCACTATTACACTTCCTGGCCGCAGCGGGATTGGCCCGTAAGTGGGATATCAAGTTTATTACAGCTATTTCCAACCTGTAATTGGTTTTGTGGAACACAAAGAGAAAAGCTGGGGGGAGGAGGGAGGTGATTCCCCCCCCATCTTTTTCGTCATTTTTTTTTTCTTATTACAGATGGTGGCATCTAGGGGTATTGGTGAGAAGGCTGAGGTTGAAGACTTATTTTGTGTTTTTTCTCAAATTAAAACGTTGCTGGCTGACCAGTGGCCCCTCCTGCTGCTGTCTGGACTGCATTCATTGGCCACTTGTAAATCCATTGTGCCTGGCCACGGCCTGCGTTGCTGGAGGTGGAGGGAGGGGTCTGGGGTGTGACAAGCTATGGTCAACTAGGGCTGGCTGTCTAGAGCCACACCACTGGGGCCATGCAAGTAGACAGAGGATTCAGAGGCTACAGGTCTCATTTCCCCCAGGGAACATTTAGGGAAACTGAGGCCTAGATTAGGAACAGTACAGAGACAACTTGTAGCTAAAAACTTGGGGGAACTTGGAGCAGAAAGATTGACAGGGTAGGGCATGAGGAAAACACCTTTTTAAAAGCACCTACTATGTGCCGGCTGCCCAACCCGGCCACACAACATTTCGGCTCCTTGGAAGCTAATAGTCGCTAACATATATTGAACATGTTTGCCTCTGTGTGGGTCTGTGCTTACAAGCAATGCTGAGCACACAGTAAGAACTCAGTGAGTGCTGGCCATGGTCAGTCCCCTGCACAGGACAGTACTCTCTGTCATTTCAGTTAGGCGTGTGTGAGGGTTAATCTTGATCGTCAGTGTAACTGGATTTAGGATCATCACGGAAACCCATCTCTGGGCATGCCTGCAAGAGAATGCCTAGGTGAGGCCACCCGGGGGTGAGGAGCAAGCACCATCCATGGGGTGGGGTCCCACGCTGAACAGGAAGAAAGCGAGCTGAGTGCCAGCACCCATCTCTCTCTGATTCCTGACTGCAGCTTCAATGTGATCAGCCACCTCCTGCTCCCACTTCCGTGTCTTCCCTACCCGTGAGCAAAAATAAGCCCTTCCTTCTTTATGGAGCTTCTTGGGTTTCTTACCACAGTGGCGAGAAAAGTAACTGAGTCTGAAAGCATTCAATGGGAGACTCTTCCTCGGGCAGGGAAGAAGCCACACACCCTGGTCCTCACTGGGGCTTGGCAACATGTACCAGTGACTTACCTGTCTCACAGCTGTCTGCCTGTCTGCCTGCCTGCCCATATGCCCCCTGTACCAGAGCTTCATGGGATGGGGTCTCAGAGCCTCCCTCCTTGGCTGCTTGGCTGTTCTGGGGTTGAGTCAGATCTGTGCCCTGTATCCTTCCCCGAGTCCACTCTCTCACCGCTGTCCTTCCGGTGCCTTGCCTGGGTTGTGCTATGCTTATTTCCAACCTTCCGGAGCTTCAGGCTTGCATAGGAGCCAGGCGTTCTCTAGCAACAACCAAGAGGGCGGAGAAGGACCAGGCCCCCTGCAAGCTTCTTCCCCTGAGCTGTAAGTTAAATCGGCCCTTCCCAGGCAACAGGTGAGGAAAGAAGATCAAAGAGGTGAACCTGCAGTTCAAGAGCTAGTGACAGACGTCATATATGTGACAGACTGGGGCTCAGGCTTGCTTCACATCCAATAGTCCTCCTAGATGGAAAGAACCAGTTTTGGGCTAAGCTGCCCTCACAGACCCAGCTGGGCCAACCAGTCTGTGACTGTGACAAAATGCCTGAGAAAACTTGAGTTTCAGGGAAGGAAGGGTTCACTTAGCTTACGGTTTTGGAGGTTTGGGGAAGATGTGGAGGGGGATATAGTGACAGAGCAAAGTCCCTCAGCTCATGGCAATCAGAGAGAAAGGGAAGGAGGGAGGGAAGAAGGGAAGGGTGAGAGAGGGGTAAGAGAGAGACCCAGTTATGGGCTGGTACCACCACAGGTAGGCCGGCTTTTCCCCTTAGTTAATCTTCTGGGGATTTCAGACTATGACCCTCACAGACACACCCAGAAGTGTGCCTCTTAGCCTCCTGGAAGCTCCTCAGTCCAGTCTAGATGAACCTCCATATCTTCTCCAAGAAGATGTTTTTTTGTTTTTTTTTTTTTTTGTTTTTGTTTTTGTTTTTTTTTCTGGTGGCCTTTCTCGCCCAGGCACTTCTCTGCACCTCCAGGAATTCGTGCCTGTCGCTGCAGGCTTACCCTCTCCATTCATGTCTCCTGAGCTCCGCCCCCACCAGGTCCTGAATGAAACGTGATGGGCTGTGTGTGCCACAGTCCCTGCTTTCCTTATGCCCGAGAACCGAAACTGTGCCTGTGTCTCGTACACTTCCCTCCCTTGCCCACGGCTTACAGCCCAGCCTCATCTCGGGACGTCTGACCAACAGGAGCCTCCTAGTGTGCATGCCGCCCCAGGGGAAAAGCTGTGCCTAGGAACTAGGGGTGAATGGTGCAAGCCTGGAATGCCAGTGATTCACCAGGCAGAGGCGCAGCTCACACTCGCAAGTTGGGAGGCCAGGCTGGGCTCCAGTAGTAAGTTTCAGCACTGCCAGAGACTGTCTCAAAAGAAAAAAAAAATGTAAATAAAACCAAAGAAAAGCAGGCTCGTCCTTGAGGCTCTCCTGCGCCTTGGCCTGCAGCAAGGATTTATAGTCCAGGTAATTCTTCCTTGCTTTATCTGGGATGTGGGGGTGTGAGGACGTGTGGGGGCTAGTGTATTTTCCTAGTCATAAAACCCTCAGTCCCGGCGAATAAATTTGAGGAGACAGTTTTACTGACAGATTTTTTTTTTCTCCGTTGTGTAATAAAAAAATAAAATGGAGTGAAATTTGAGATTGGGGAGATGAGGGCTGTGAGTTTTAGAAGGAGGTAAAAAGCTGTACCTAAAGGCAAGCAAGGCTGGGGCCAGGGGGCTGCTGGGGAGCCTGCCGCCCTTCCCATGCCGCAGCTGTTGGGCAAGGTGAGGCCAAGGAGCAGTCAGGCAACCTGGCTAGCCTGGTGGGTCAGTCCGGGAGTGCTGGGCCCTGGTGTAGGGTTTCAGCTGTGTCTTCAGTTGCAAAGTGGGCTGTCATCACCCATTGAACTGTCTTGCTAGGGCATAGGAGGGGCACACAGATGAGAGGTGGAAGGTTCTCCAACCTTGATATGTGTGTGTGTGGGGGGTACATTCATGTGTGCAGGTGTGTGTGTGTGTGTGTGTGTGTGTGTGTGTGTGTGTGTGTGTGTAGGCCAAAGGCCAACCTTGGATCATTCTTCAAGTACCTTCCATCTTGATTTTTAAACTGGCACTCGCTGATCAGGCTAGACTCTGTGACCAGAGTCGCCATCTTCCTGTCCCTGCCTCCTCGGTGCTGGGGTTACAATCGTGGACCGCCACACCCAGCTTTTTTACCATGCTCTGGGGATTAAGCTACCTTCTCATCCCAACATCAGTGTGAAGTGCTCTGAGGTGGCTCTTCGCCATCAAAAGGCTCAGTTACACGCTGGGACCCTCACGGTGACAACCTCATGTCCCCAGAACTTGCCATGTCCCCTGATAGAGAAGGGGGACATTGTCCAAATTGTCTCACACAGGCTAGAAAGGTAGCTCAGCCATTAAGGTCACTTGCCGTTCTTGTGAAGGACCTGCGTTCCTTTCCCAGCACTCTCATGGGAGCTCGCCACCATCTGTAACTCCAGGATCTAATGCCCTCCTCTGGCCGTCACGGGCACCGCATGCACATGCTGTACAGACATACCGAATGCTCAGATTCATCAAATAATAAAATAAGTAAAACTGTCTGCCAGTTGAGGGCCCTGGTTGAAGAGCTCCTTGGTGTGTCTAAGGGACCAAAACATTCTTGAAGGGTTGGGAAGAGGGGGACAGTGGACCACCTCAGGCAGGGCTATGAGTGTCCGTTTGTTCTGATTTGAATTCGGCTAAGCCACTTAGCCCCTCCCACCCTCAGACCCTGCCCCAGCCTGGCCTCTGTCCACTGCAGGGCCTGCGCTGGGTGAAGGCGCCAGCCTCAGAAGTATGCTGTGGGTGTCCCAAAAGGGTGTCCTTCCTGGGAAAGTGCCAGCAAGGCACCACATGCCAGCGAGATGCTGCCTCCTCTCTCTTCCTCCATGCTGCCATCCTACTCTGGGATCTGGGTCCTTTTGCAGAAAGGTGAGGGGAGACGTCAGACCACTGTCCTCAGGCTATACAGATAAGAACAAAACAGCCAGCCTCAGAGGGAAAATAATGAGCTAGATAGGTCTGGAGTGGCCATGGGAGGCAGACGGCCTTGGTGAAGGTTGAGAGGAAAACCAGCCAGGGAAAGTCCTACTTCTAATCCCACTCAGAGTTACAAAGACCACGAATGTATCAGCATCCTCTCACCTACCACTGGCACTCAGAGAGGTGTCCTTATTCTTGGTTGCTCCTAGTCTATGGGACAGGTAACAGATGTGGCCAGCGCATGGCACACAGCCGGTGCCCCATAGAAGCTGGCTGTTTGCACCAACTGGGTTTTCTAAACCACCCAGATGTAGCCTAAGTCAGCCTGGGCACAGACGAGCTCAGAGAGGCCAGTCTTCCAAGTCGGAGGGACAGGTGCCACACTCAGCGTTGTTGCTCCATCCTTGCCCCCCCCCCGGCAGCACCCCAACCCCTCCCCCGCTCCTACCCGAGGAGCCCGAGCTGCAGGGAGTTAATTCCACTTCTCCAGGTCCAGGCATGAGGCTGCCCGTAGCAGGCTGTTAGCGCGGAGCCCAGCTGAGCGGCGAGAGGCCGCAAGCTCTCGGTCTATAATAGAGTTGCTGAGACAAGCGGAAAACTGCAGCCGGGTAAACAGATAAATAATTGAAACAGTGACAACACATACCTTGCTGCTTTGTGGAGTAACGCTTTCATTAGCGGGAGGCAGCGGAGACCGGGCGCTCGCGTCGGGCCGCTGCTGCTGGGGAGCCCCCGACACTTGGGCCCTGCTCTTCATCAGCTGTGAACAGCAGGGCCCTGAGGCAGGCTGCCTGCGCCCCAGCCCTCCCCAGGCCCCATGCTCGCAGGTGGAATGGAGACCTGTGGCCTCCTCCTGTCCCAAGGGTGGCTACAGCGTCCCCTGCTGACAGACCCCTTCTGCCCATCCCTGGCTCACTGCCTCTGGTCCTGCCACACTGTATACCTCCCCACCCCCCACACCCAGGGACTTGCTTCTGAAAGACCAGGGGAATTTATAAGCAGAACCCAAATCTGACCCTGGGCGGCCGGTGCCTGCCGGGGAAGGGCACGGCTTTGTCCTTGGGTCCTCAGCGGTGGCCTTCCAGTCAGAACCCACTGTGTCCTCTCCCTCTTGCTCCAGGCACTCTGAACAGAGTGGCTTTCAAGGAGGCAGCTGAGCTGATCCCTCCTGCCTCTGGCCTTGGCCCCCAGGCTCTCTGCCCAGACAGACATGCTCCTCTGGGTTGACTCTTGCACCTCAGGCTGAAGAAGCTCCCTTGTGGGAGCTCCCCATCCTCGAAAGTGGGCTCCTCCTCCCTAACCGTCCCCACCCCCATTCCCATGCCATTTTGGGCCCAACCCTCCAGGAGTTATCAGAAATGGCTGTGGTATCTCGGCCCGGTGAGGTGGCTCAGTCGGTAAAAGCGTTTGTTGCTCAAGCCCGGCGACCCGAGTCTGATCCCTGGTACCCATGTGGTAGAAGGAGAGAGACAGCATCTCAAAGTTGCCCTCTGACCCCCACCTGTCACCCCACACCCCTCACACATCATGTGCGTGTACACAATGGTAATAAGCACACTAAAAGGCAGAAATGGTTGCCGTAAGGCTTAGTTCTCTCTCCATGAGTTCTTTGCACACTGACAACCCTCCATCCTCCCCCCTCCTCTTACTAGCTAGCCTGCCCCCTCCCCTTCCTTCTCTCTACCGATGAAGGCACTGGACCAGGCCCTGATTCCATAGCTCACTCCACAAAGCCCATTCTGGTCCTGCCCGCAGTCCCCCCGGCCATGTGAGCCAATTCTGCAAAGCAGAGCCACCGTAGTGGTTGGATCACCCGATGCATGTCCCACTGGGGACAGGCTGCCAGCTCTCCCCCTCATTCCTGCGGGGCCTCAGGGGGCCCTCCCTCCCAGTGTTCGAAGGACTGAAAGTCCAGAGGCCCTCTACACCGGGCTCTGGTGGCTGGAGCAGCTGGAGGGAGCCAGCTTTACTCCTAGGCTGGCAGTCTTGAACACGTGAAAGCTGTTGCCTCCGTGCCCCACATCAAGGGCTCAGGGGCACAGGGCTCTGACAAGAGGGAAAGGCAGGGCGGCGGAGAGGCTCAGAGTGGAGAGTTCTCTGTCGTCAGCACACATGTGTCCTTCCATAGGACATGGCAATGGGTGTGGCCTCCTGGGGCCAGAGGCTGTTAGTCGTTTTAGCTAATGAATTAAATTCTGTATTTATATTTATTTATTTATTTATTTATTTATTTATTTATTTATTTGTGTGTATGTGTGTGCATACACACATATATTTGTGTGTATGTCTGTGTATCTGAGTGGGAATCTTCAGCAGCAGAGGGGAGGGAGGGAGAGTGGGGCCAAGGCAGGGCAGGGACAGGCCAAGAGCAGCTCCTGAGGAAAGGGGTGGCCAGGGCCAGCTGGGCACTCACCTGTGGCTCCTCTGCTCTATGGCAGGTGACAGATGGTGGCACCATCAAGCAGAAGATCTTCACCTTTGACGCCATGTTCTCCACCAACTACTCGCACATGGAGAATTACCGCAAGAGGGAGGATCTCGTGTACCAGTCCACTGTGAGGTGAGGCTCTGCGCCCGCCCCCACCCTGAGCAGGTGGCAAGCACGTGAGCTGGAAGAGGGAGGGGCTGGGCCTGGAGGTGGGCTTGTCGGCCCCTGTCAGCAGCCCCTAGAATGCTCTAAACATAGGTTCTCAACATGTGGGTCGCGACCCCACCACATAGCAGATACTGACATTATGATTCATAACAGCGGCAGAATTACAGACATGAAGGGGGGTCACCACAACATGAGGAGCTGTGTTAAAGGGTCTCAGCATTAGGAAGGTTGAGAACCACTGGTTTTAGGGGTTGTATCCCCTTCCGTGAACGGGGGGCTCTCTGCAGAAATGGCGCCAAGGCCTGGAGGGAAGAGCAGGAAGTATAACCCTGCAGGATAGGATTCACAGACCCTATTGCTGGTGAGGATGCTGAGGTTCTGGGAGGGGCGGAGGTGTGCCTAGAGTCACGCAGCCCAGAGCGACAGAGCTGAGAGGTGTGCCAGCTGTGCCCAGCCTGGAAACACGTGCGGCACGTTCCATTGTCCCTCGGGTTCTCTAAGGTCACAAAGGGCCCACGTGCAGGGTCACCTGGACATGCAGGTCAGAGGCAGCAGGATGAGCAAAGGCTTCAGAGTCAAGACAATTCGGCCTCATTCCCGGGGCCCACCACACGCTACATATGTGGGTACCGCAGCCCTACACGTTCCCCAAAGACCCTTTCATATTTATTGATTTGACCCTTTGTACAAGGTAGTCTCTTCCCCCAGAGGGCCTTTCCTACCTTCGGTAAACTCCTCTTCAGCCTTCAGAGCCCCACTCAGGCAGTACCAGCATGTTAGATCTCCCTGGGCTGGATGGCCCAGGCTCCCTCAGTCCCTACCCTCCTCCAGCAAGGGGATCTTATGGCCTCTATGAAAGTAGCTTCACAGTGGTGCTGGGTGTGAATACACACATACACACATACATACATACATACACAAAAAAAGTATACACAGAGAGACACACAGATACACAGAGAGGCACACACAGACACACAAACAACACATACACACATATGCGCACATCAAACAAATATATACACACATACAATACATACAGATGCACACAGACACCACACACACACACACACACACACACACACACTCACACACACACACACACACACACACCTCTTTCACACTGTGTGGTACACGCTTTGCCTGATGTCCTGTTTCTACATAACTCATGCTGGGAGCAACAGGTGACACAGCCTGTGTGACACTTTACACGGTTCCACCTGGGCTGGGGGGGGCAGCTGGGACACCCCGGTGAGTGTCTGCTGTCACACAGTCTTTACGCTGAGTCCTGGGGTGGGCACGGCTCCATGCCCTACCTGGAACTCCCGCCTACCCCGACCTCTGCTCTCAGTTCCCATTCTCCACCAGGGCCAATGCACAACCAAATCTGCAAAAAGGACGGACGGGACCAGAAGGCCCTAGAGACGCTCCTTTGTGGTTGGGCATGCTGCTTTGCACAAAAGTACAATTACAGAATGGGATGAAAATATTTTTATTAACTGTGCCGCTGGCTCTGCAGTGAGAATCTGGCTGGGACCTCCTACCTGCTAAGTGAGGGCTGGAAGGGGGTTGTGAGCCCCTGATGGCCTCTCCAGACTCCTCCTCCCAGGCGCTGAGCTAGGACCTCAGTGCCAGCCTTTCTTGCTCTGCGCACCTGCAGCCAACGAGGGCGCACAGGGCTTTTGGGAGGCAGGCAGGTCCCTCTCTGTTTTCCCCCCTCCTGAAAAGGAAAACACTCAAAGGGTGAATCAGTTGCCATTAGGATGAGAGTGGAGATAAAAAGCATTTAGAGAAGAAAGTAAGTGCTGCCCTGGGAGCCGCAGAGGGACTTCCTGGCTCGTAGGCAGGCTTCCTGAAACCCAATCTCGGGGTGAGTGGGAGCCCAGCACCAGCAACCCCCTCGTTTCCAATCTGCTCCCGGTTATAGGTGTGGCTTCGTGGCCTCCAGATGAACCCCTAGCTCTGATACCTCAGCCAAGAAGGAAATCCCCCCATCCCTCTTACAGCTATGGGCTCAGCAGTGCCCCCTACCCCCTAACCCCCACTCCTCTCACCCCCCCTCTCACTCCCCCTACTCCCCTCACCACCCAGCCCCCAACCCCTTACTCCCTCCACCCTTCCACTCTCCCCCTTTCTCAGAAAGCTTTCGGAAAGCCAGCAGGTGCCCGAAGACCCGGTTTCAAACCTCAGCACAGCCGCTACCCAGTGACCTCGAACGGGTCCCTGGTCCCCTCACACCCTGGAGAGCTAGCCGGCTGGCCACATTAATCTTGCTGTGATTGTGGAATTGGGTAGAAACTGATGCCCAGTGGCCTCAAATCAAACGCTGGCTGCTCCACTTGGTGAGCAGGCGACCCAAGGTCAGTTCCTGGTCTCCACAGTTCTGAGAGGAGCATGCTCACCCCTAAACTTGAGACAACCCCCATCCCCACAAGGCAAACCCCATCTTGCCCTGCGTCCCCCCTGAAGCCCCTATGTATACACTTTCCTCTTCTGCCCCTCACATTATCCACCAATAACTGCTTGAACTTGGATTTTTTTTTCACACCCCTTTTCTGGGTCCTGTTTTACAGAAGGGGTCAAAGTGCCTTCATGTTTCACAGTTGGTGAGAATAAGACCCCAAGGGGACCTGCCCCAGTCACACAGCAGCATAGACTTAGGACCAGTCTTAGGACTTATAGCCCAGGCTCTTTCATCCCTCAAGTTTATGCTGGGTTTCTGCATCCTTCTTTCTGGGCCCTGAGACACCAGGGTCCCCTGAGCCTCTAGAGAGGGCACTCTCAGGAGCGGAGACACCATACACAGGGGACAAAGCCCTGGACAAGAAGAGACCTGTAAAAGCTAACAGTGTCGGCAATGCTCAGCCAGTGAAGGAAGAGCTGCGGTGCCAGGCTGCGGGGCCCCATTAGGGCCAGCGGTGGGGCTCCCGGGCTCCGAATTTACATATAAATGAAGATATTTACAAATTAATGCATCTCAGCCCAGAGTCTCAGCTCCACAGCTGTCGGAGGGAGCCGCCGCTTCCTCCTCAGCTGGGAAAGTGGGGTGAGAATGAGGCTGGGAATATTACCAGGAACCGGCAGAGAACAATTTCCCGGGGAGCCTCAAGGAGCCCCAGGGACTCCCGTGCTTGTCCACAGCTGGTGGGATGTGATGGGCAGAGGCTGGTGGATGATGGATAACTGGGGTGCCCGCCTCCCGTGGGGGCAGGTCTGCGTCCCTGTAGTGCAACCTTGGGCGTGTCACCCTACCTCAGAGGCCCCGCCCATTCACGGTGGGATGGACTGGGTGTTGTGGAAGGGGCTGGTGGGAGGAGTCACCCCTTAGACAAGAGTAGGGAGTGGGTGGGAGAGTGAGCAGAGTGCCCCCCCACACAGGGTAGGGAGTGGGCGGGGTCTTAACTAAAGTACCACCTAGAGGCTAAGGCAATAGGCTATAAAAAGCTGAGTGTGTGTGTGTGTGTGTGTGTGTGTGTGTGTGTGTGTGTGACGTTCACTTGTGTAGGGACACCTGTGTGTACAGGTGGACACTTCCTCAATCACTTTCTCTACCTTCTCCACTGGAGCAAGTTTTCTCACCTGAACTGAAAGCTCACCAACTTCACTAAACCAGCCAATAATTTAGCTCTGGAAGTAGATTCTTAGGTAGTAGTTGCCTTGTCCCCTGAGCCATCTGACCAGCCCCTAGGAGAAGTATTTTTATGTTCAGGGTGGGTTTCTCATGTGCAGTTTCCTGACATACCATGGCAAAGGGGACAGGCCAGACTGGCCAGTACACAGATTGGCAAGGTTTAGTTTGAGCCATTACCCAAGCAATGTCTAGTGTGCAATCTGTGCCGTGCAAAGAGGGGTCAGGCGGATAAGCCCAAGGGTGGGTCTCAGGGAATGGGGCCTTCATATCACAGATGACCAGGAGTGAGGCAGGAAAGCAGGGGTCCTTCCAAGTAGCAGGCAGAGCAAGCACAGAGGCCTGAGGTAAGACGGTCTGGGCTGCGTGGTGCTGAACATGGCCAGGGCATTAGGAAACAGCAAATTAAGTAGCAATTTACCCTAAGCAGCCCGGAAGCCACCAGGGTAGTGGCCTACCGTGACCCACATTTGAAAGTTCACTCTGGGTACTGAGTAGAGGGAAGAAAGATGAAGTGACCCACGGAGGAAGCCCGGCCCGCTCTGCGAGTCCCACAAACACCCGAGAACTCCTGACATCTCACCCACCCACGTGGCTGTTTGAGCACAGCGTGGGGGCTCCCTGGAAAACTGAGAATACAGCCTTACCCTCCCAAGTCATGATAGCAGCGCGGGGGTGGGGTGGGGTGAGGTGGGGGTGGGCATTGGCAAGTAGACACTAACAGAAGTGACTGTCCCCCGTTTTGTGTCTGGAGTGCATTTGCCAAGGAGGCAGAGCCACGGCATACAAAACTTGGATCCTCTGGAGTTCAGACCCATCCTGACCTCCACGGGGCTTAAAACCTGCCCCTTCCTCCTCATGCTTTCTCCAGACAGCAAGGTCCCCCAGGGATCCACGTGCCCTCTCATCTCGGCACCCCAGAGTCTGCTTGGCATTTAAAGAGGGGCAGTGTGGAGCGGGGGCTGGGAAGAGGGAGAGCGGGGCTCGCCATTCAGGCAAGGAAGCTGGAGCTGTCGAAGGAGATGCTGAGACACGTGCCAGGATGACTCAGCTGGCAGCGCTGAAGAGGTGGTGGTGGCATTGAAAGTGGGTCTAGAATCAAAAGCGGCTTTGAGACAAAGAAGATCTGAGGGCAGGAGCTCTAAGTGGAAGAGAAAGTGTGTTCAGAGGAGGTGGGGAGGTGCCCGGAGAGGGACAAGGCCACTCCGAGCTGGCAGACAATGGCCTTTAGAGAGAGGCCGTTTGGAATCTGCTCTAATGAAAGCACACTCCTGGGTTTTAAATAGACACGTTAACGGTTCAGTCCAAAGAGCCAGGCATCCATGGACCTTTGAGACTTTATGCGTCTTTCCCTGACGGCAAGCGTTAGTGTACAGCTCAAATGCTTGTCTCTCTGTGGGTCCAAAAAGGATGCCATCCCAGCCTTGATAATTCTTGGTCAAGCCATGCATGTAGTTTCCCCAAAATATATGTAATGGCGACTGCTTCCCCGTCAGGGGGCCACTTGTTTACTCACTAGCTTCACTCACTCTGAGCATGCACTGAACACCTACTGTGTGCAGAGCTTGCTGGGAAATAGGACAAACTCAGGCTCTGTCTCTCTGGAGATGACCTCCTCCCCCTCCCCACCCCCTCACCCCTGAACCTGCACAGCCAGTTACAGGCCCATCATGGACCTGGGCTTCTTCTCTCTTAGCCCAGATCATTGAGAAATATGAACAAGAATGGTGTGGGTGAGAACAACTTTGTGCCAATTCCCGGTCAGCTGATGGCTGTTCTAATCATAAACAGAAAACTCCCAGCCTTCAGCCCCTGGGGTTTGTAACTTACCCCAGCCTTCGACTGTAGTGGGAGCCTTGCCAGTCCCTATTAGAAAGAAATGCAGTTTTCCTTCTGGCCATTAGGGGAGCTTTCCTTGATTTGCCCTTTTTCCCTGGATCCAAGTGGGGCCACCACCTAGGCCGCCCGACAGGAACCGCCTGCCTATTGGTCTGCTTGAGTTGCTTAAACATGTGAATTCCTAAAACCTACCAGGGCGGGATTTCATTCAAGCTGGAATTAAGCCAGGAAGGCAAGAAGCTGGTTTTTATCTGATGCTGACAGAGTCTTAAAGAGCCCACCACCACACACCATCCACCTGCTCTTGAGGACAGCCTGGTGCCAGAAGATTCATGGACATGGCCTGGAGAGGTGCCTCAGCGGCTGAGGACGCTGCCTGCCCTTCCAGAAGGCCAGAGTATAGTTTCCAGCACCTGTGTCAGACTGCCCACAACCTGTAACTCCAGCTCCACAGGATCAAATGTCCTCTTCTGGATTCCATGGGAACCAGCAGTCAGGAATGGAATGAACATATGCACACACGCACCCCCCCCCCACACACACACACGGAGCCTCTGAATACTCTGGTCAAGGAAGGCAAACCAAGGCCAAGCACAGCACGGGAGAGGGAGTCTGTTCCCAGTCTGTAGCTACTGCCCGGCTGGTGGAGGCAGTTCCACTGGCCTGCAAGAGAATTCCCTCAGCCGAAGCGTCCTTGGCTGTGCTCCCAGGTCTCCACGGAGCTGTCTCCTCCTGGGCCCCATCCTCCTTTGTCCTCGATGCCTTTTCACCTGTGCCCCAGGCCCACCTCAGATACCGCTGTGGTGCTGCGGGTTTCCTGCTCCTCAGGTGGGATCCATCTTTCCTTCAGGGCAGGAAGCCCACCACGTCTCCTCCATCTTCCCAAACCGATTACAACCATCTCCTGGCCTCCCTGCTCACTGGGTCACGAGCAGCCCTGCAGGGCAGTGCCTGTGTCCTGCATATTTCAGGCTTCTCCTTGGCACCCCAAAAGGTTCAATGCCACTCCTTTCCTCCCTCCCTCCACCCACGCCCCCAAAGGGGCACCTATCATTCCTTCCGTAACATCGGCTTCTTTGATTTTTTTTTCCAAATGTTTTTTTCTTTATTTCTCCTCCACCCAACACCCCAGTGCAGGCAGGGATGTATCCTGAGCACACACATTCACTCTCACATATATGTGCATTGTGCATGCACAGGCACAGACACACACATGCATGTGCAACCCTTCGCCTCTGGCTTGGAGCCCCTCCGTGGCTCGCTGGCTATACAGCCCCTTCCTCAGTTTCCACCGGTGGCAGGAGGGCCAGGGGTGGTTCTTTGTTATATCTTGGGAGAGCAGAGACATTTGGAGGCAGGAAACTTTGGTTTTCTTGCTGAGTTAGGCAGTCTCCCCCACCCACTCACCCCAGAGAGACTATCGGGTTTACAGAGCACCTCAACCTTCCTACTCCCCCTCAACACCCCCCCCCCAAATCCATGGATAGAGATCCGGGACAGGGGGCACAACACACTGCAAAGCTGTCTGCTGCCCTCTGGTGAATCCCTGAGATATTACAAGCCGGGGGCTAGCCGGTGCTACCCACCCCCACCCCTAAAGATAGGCCTGGTTTCTAAGGGTGGGAAGGCCCCCTCTGCCCACTGCTGCCTCTAGGTCCTCGGTGCCCTGCACGGCAATTCGGTGAAGGGTTGTTAGGCTAATGAGCTGGTAGCTACTGCTCTTCAGCAATCAGACTGTCTTCGGCTTGCAGTCTCTGATTAAACCCAGCATTCGCTGTGCGATACAGCTCTCAGGCCCCCTTCACAGGGCTCAACTGAGGACAGAGTGACTTAACTCCCTGGCAGCCTGTCCCAAGCTGACGGGTGGAGACTGATGGGCAGCCCCTCTTCTCCTCTAGGTGGCGGGACACCTCTAACCAGGGACCTCCCCGGGATAGCATTGCCCCCATGTTGTCAGGAGCCACTAGCCAGGACCAGGCTGTGCTCTGAGTGAGTGGTGGGAACCTTGATTCCTGCATGGACCATCCACCTCATTGCTCATCATTTAAGAAAAGCCTCCCTGCTAACTGGGAGAGAGAGGAAGAGGGAGGCTGGAACTCTGCCCCTGGAGTGGACATTCCCAGCTCTGTACTGGTAACAATGGAGAGAGAGAGGTGACTGGGCTCTGTGGGCTGGGCTGAAGCCTCCCTGTGGCCCATTTGGTGAAGCAGGCAACACCCCACCAGGGAATGAGTATTCTGTATGTAGATGATAGTGGCGTGTGTATGGATAGCCCAGAGGACAGGGACTCAGTGTCCCCGCTGAGGGATGAGCCAGGCCAGGCTGAGAAGCCAGCTGTTTCAGAGCTATATGGAATCTTCCATTGAAATGCAGCATATGAACGAGGCCCAAGATTCTAGAACCCAGCCACTACCCAGAAGGCAGCATTGCTGGTCCGCATCCCAAAAAGACACACCCAGGAGGCCGGGAGAGGGGGATGGTTGAGAGTTCGAGGCCAACCTGAGTGAGAGTGAAACTGTCTCAACAGAATAAATTAAAAGGAAATAAACAATTTTGAGTGTCTGTCCTTTAAATAAGCCAATGGGGCAAGGACCCGGGCAACGGGCACCAACCCAGGCTGATTCCAACCAGGAGTAAGAGAGAAGACAACTGTCTAGAGAATTCCCTGGAGAAATGTCATCACACTTTGACCTCCACACACAAAGATAAAGGGTCCCCAGGGGAGTGATGGGAAGATAAGTGGAACTGGGAGGGCATAGTGGACCCTGCTAGAATGGAGCTGAGGGACATGGGGAAGAGAGGCTCAGCTGCTCCCCTTCCCCCCCAGGGCATGGCTGCAGCCCTGGACACAGGGGCAGGGCTATGTCCTGAGCTGGGAACTCAGGTGTAGGCTTGGCGCAGGTTTCACAAGTGGTGCTTGGAAATGGTATGCCACAATGGTGGAGAAACCAAAGAGGACACTGACAACCCAGGCAGGGGAGAAGTGGCTAGAGTCACTGACACACAGATGCCACTTAAAGCTGCTCTCCCCTCGAGACTCTCAGACCTACCGGCAGCCTTCGGCACCACCCGGGCCAAGCCCTTTCATTCTCTGGCTGGCAAGCCAAGGCCCGCAGACTGCAGGCAACTTCTGTATGATCGCACAGAAAGTTGGCAGCAGAGTCAAAACTCAAACTTCAGCCTTTTGCAGGCTGATCTCTCCACAACACAGCCTGTGGCATAGAACTGCTGACATCGCAAATAATTTATCTACCTGCAGTCAGAAAACCACACACACACACACACACACAGAGAGAGAGAGAGAGAGAGAGAGAGAGAGAGAGAGAGAGAGATTTTACTTCTAAGTAAAACACCAGTAACAGGCTGCTGGCTTCCCTACTAATTATATAACCATTTTATTGCTGGTATTAAAAAAGAAATGAAGGCTGAAACTGTCCAGGAAAGGCCTAATTTAGTAAACAGCTTAGAACAAAGTCTTTGTCACGCAGGTGTTGCTGCGCATTAGAAGGGGCTCCGGGTGACTCAGACCTCCTCCTTAATATGTTGCTGTGGCCTAATAACATTTCCCAGTTCTGAGAGAAGCTCTGTTGCCATGGGAGGTAATAGTGTTTGTGGCAATGAGTGTTGAGGAGGCTGATGGGATGGGAAGGGCTGACAAAGATGGACAGGTGGATGGACAGGAAGATGGACTGGTGAGTGGATGGATGGATGGATGGATGGATGATTATATGTATGTATGCATGCATAGTTGAGTGGATGAATGGATGGTTGGATGGTTGGATGGATGGATGGATGGATGGATGGATGGATGGATGGATGGATGGATGGTTGGTTGGTTGAGTGGATGGATGGTTGGATGGATGGATGGTTGGTTGAGTGGATGGATGGTTGGATTGTTGGATGGATGGATGGATGGATGGATGGATGGATGGATGGATGGATGGATGGATGGTTGGTTGAGTGGATGGTTGGTTGAGTGGATGGTTGGTTGAGTGGATGGATGGTTGGTTGAGTGGATGGGTGGTTTGGGTAAGTGGACAGTTGAGTGAATGGATGAATGCATGAAAGCATGGATAATTTCGTGGATGGCTGGCAATAAGGATTGATGGATAAGTAGCTATGTGGACAAAAGGATGGCTGGATAGATGGAAGAGCAGATGGGCAGTCGGTGACTGGAGAAGTGGGTAGGTATGTGGGCGCATGGTTGGGTGGACATGACATATTGCAGGTGGAAAGCTAGATGCTCATGAATGGGTGAGTTGAGGAAAAGCTCACCCAGACTTCCATTATAGAGACAAGGGGCTGAGGATGGTGAGTGAGCCTTTGCACAACGCTGGTGTCATTGCCTCCATTCACAAATGACACCTTCAGCTGAGACCACACAAGCCTGAAGAACACGGCAACCCTTCAGCTGCCAGGAGGAAAAGGAGAACAAGAAAGTTGAGTGAGCAGCTTTAGGTCACACAGCTGACAGGTGATGGGGCTAGGCCAGACACTGTGGGGTTTCTTTATGGTTCTCTCCCAGGGCATTGTGGTCCCTCATGTGCATATTTTTCCATGCCCACCCAGCATCCAGAGGAGCTTCCTTAAGGGGTGTCATGTCACACACCCGCTGCTACAGCCCTGAAGGGCCCCACACTAGCCGGACACAGAGCTCAGCTTCTACCAGATCTGCATGCCTGTCCCACACATCTGGCTGTCCTCTCCCAGCCCCCTCACCAAAGCCTCCAGGCACCCAAGCCTTCTTGTCAGGTTTGTAGCTACTCTAGAACATTTGCTCTGGATCTTCTATCAATCACCATTCCAGTCTCAGATCAGCTATCTTGGCAGTGATGGCCACCTGAGCTGCTGGCCCAGCTGTTGCTCTATCCCACTGGCCCCCTGGTGGGAGTGAGGGATGGGTACCTGGTCTCCCCTGAGGCTGCTGCGCTCTGGCAGGCTCTCTGATTTACCAGAAAATATTTTCTTTTGACCCCGACAATACACATGCCGTGTGGACCAGGACTTGTTCCCTCTGGGTCTCTTTTACCAGACTTCCGGAATAACAGCAGGTAGCACTTCCGGACTTGGAGTGAGAGCTACTTCATACACAGATGAGAGAGCCCTGGTGGAGGGCCTGGCTAGCGGGACCCCTGCCGAACATAGAGCCAAGGGACCTGAGCCAGTGACAAAGCAGACTCAGGCACCCACACAGCTTGTCCGAGCCTCAGTTTCCCTTCACACAAGGCCCCAATGGAAGGAACTCCCACTTCCCTGCATAGTTGAGGGAGGGAAGCAGACAAGACTCTCTATAGCTGGTAGATGCCATTGCTGCAGCCAGAGGCTGATCTGTGGGATGCCTGGTGAACACAGGACCAAATCCAGCCGTTGATCTGCTCCCCACTTAAGACTTTGGAGTGCTGTGATTTAACACCTCTGCTGTTTTATTTGTTTGTTTGTTTGTTTATTGGCTTTCTGCTTGGGAGTCATGATAGGCCCCAAGTCCTCAGAGGCTAATAGTGGAGCTGAGGTGATGTTAGGATGTTGAGACGTGTTATGCCCTGTTCACATATTCATGAGTGTTCTAATGTCACAGCAAACAGCCCCTGCTACTGCTTCTGTCATAGGTCAAACTGAAGCTCAGAGAGGGTGCGGAATTTGCCTGAGGTCACCCAAAGAGCAAGTGACTGCAGGGAGAGCCAAACCCTCTGGCAGGGCCCACACTGTCAGCCCCTGCACTGTTGAGCTGCTCAGCGGTGTTGGCGGTGCAGAGTTCCAAGGCGCTGGTCTGTGGCACAGGAGGCGGGCAGGTGAGGTCCGCTGCTGCCGAGGGCAGTCTGTGGTGAGACTGCGCAGGAAATGGGACGGAGAGCTCCTTCACTGGGAAAAATAGGCAGGGACAGGTCCCCACGCTGCTGTGGGGACTGGATGAGTTCTTACCTTGCAAATGCCCCTCCTGGCCTCGGGGCAAGCAGGCCCCAAGAAGACAACACAGCTGTTTTTTATAGCTTGTTTTGCGCCTTACCTACGTGTTCTGTGTTCTGTGTGAGACAAATTGGATGCCATAAAATGTAATAGGAAGAGTGGGAGAAGCCACTGAACGGCAGATGCACGCGTCTGCAGTGTGGACCTCCCCCAGCCCTCGCCCATGGTCTTGACTGAGGGTCCTCTCATCACCCTCTCCCCCCCCCACACACTGTGGTTTCTGTGCTCACCTTGTGCACACTTGGTCATGCAAAGCTCAGCCCTTGGGCTGGGGTGGGGGTGGGGGCATGATGGAGAGGCTCTTCCGGCTTTGTGCCTGGAAGCCTGTCCTGCATCCTCCTCATGCCCCGCCCTTCTAAGGGCGACACCCACACATCCGCTCCCACCCTCAGCTGGCCAGGGACTCTCCAGGCCTGAAACTGGGTGACAGCTGGCTAGGAAAGCTTGCTGAGCAGTGGCTGAGCTGGTCTTCAGACACCCACGCTGAGGATGCACTGACCCAGATATCCACATGGCTCCTTCCTTGAGTCCCTCCTGGCCGCTGTTCTGACATCTCCCCTCCACCTAAGACTGCCCCTGGCCGCCTCGTCTAAAACAGCGATCTGGGCTGGGGAGATGGCTTGGTTGGCAAAGCACTTGTGGTACATGCTTAAGGATCTGAATTCGAACCCAGGACCCACATAAAAAGCAAACAGGGCAGCACATGTCTGTACTCTCTGTCCTGGGAAGGCAGAGGCAGGAAGATCTCCAGGACTTTCTGGCCATCCCGTCTGGCCTAAGCAGTCAACTCCAGGTTCAGCAAGAGAGCCTATCTCTAAAACTAAGATGGCGTGCTATTGAGAGACACATCAACGTCGACCTCAGCCTCACATTCACTGTGTGTGTGTGTGGGGGGGTGTATGGTGTGGTGTGGTACGGTGGTGTGTGGAGTGAGTGAGTGAGTGAGTAAATGAGTGAAATCACCTCTGCATTGCCTCTCGGTTTCCCCATAACCCATCCCTCCCTGGACGGATACAGCGGGAGCATTCTCGATGGCTCAGTCTCTGTCTCTTCTGTACTAGAAACAGATTCTTTCACTCATCGATGTCTCTGAGCCATCCTCAGCTTCTGGAAGTCTGTCTGGGGCTGTCAGAGGGTGACCTCCTGGGGAATTGGGGAGGGTGTTCCCCGCTTCCCTTTGCAGCCCTAGTTTCTCAGAGGGAATCTGGTGCAGCACAAAAGCCCTATGGCACCTCAGAGGCAAGAGCCTGCTAACCTGCCCATGTGCTTCAGTGTGCTATCCCAGGCTTGTATGCTGTGCATCTGTGGGGCTGAGTCCCCCAGACACACACACACACACACACAGAGAGAGAGAGAGAGAGAGAGAGAGAGAGATGCTGTGTGCAGCCAGGGGAAGGCTTCCCCTGATGAAGGAAAGTGAGGCTGGAGGGGGGTGAGGGAGGAGTTCAGGAGAGGTCAAATAGGAGAGACAGGGCTCACAGTGACAGAATTTACCCCCAACACCCTTTACGTGGGTCCCACCCAGCGCCAGTTGTACAACTGTGTGATAAAACCATAACAGAACGAATTGGTTTTGACAAGAGGTGACATGGCAGAGTCATTCTGGAGACGTAGTCTCTGAGCCCCAGATTTGCCACTGACGGCTTCGGAGCCCTGGCAAGTCACTGTTTCTCAGGGTCTCAGTCCCCCCAGACATACCCCGAAGTGGAAATGGTGATGGCGGTGCTTATCTGCAGAAGGCTGGAGACAGGCAGTCCCCAGGGCTGGCCGAAGGCATGTGAAGGAATCAGCGAGTTTAGTACGGATTTCCAGGTGAGTGGCGAATGAGCCACAAGCCTTCAGGAAATAGTGACCCTTGCTGGCTGTGGGGCAGGCGTGGTGCTGGGCTCTAGGGAGACAGCTGGGGACAACTCCAGCTACCCACCTGGGCAGCGCTTACCGTGGCTTCCATCTCATAGAGGGGAGAAAGCAAGGTCTGGAGTTGCTGGGCGCCTGCGGAGCCACACGCCTGGAAAGCTGAGGGGCCGGTGTGCGCAACAAACCGTCAGTCTCAGCCACAGTGCTCTGGGCCCTCCTTGCCAGCACTGGTACTTAGAGCACTGGAACTCTGCCCTGGATCTTTCTGGAAAACTTGGACACTGTTCCTAAGCAGGGGGTCTTTTCTCCTCGTGAAGGCCATCTAGGGACGATGTGACAATTTGGCTTTGATCAAATTAGGCCCGTGTTGTGGCGTAACTTTCTCCATTCACCACAACGCTAATAAACTAATAAATTAGACAAATGAAAATATCACTGGCCAGGACTGCACACTAAAACATCGCAGTAATTGCTTTCACGGCCAGGGCCAATTTCTCAGATTTTGCCTTGGCCAACTTTCCCCAGCTCACCGTGTCCCTAATAAGGCATAACTCACTCTATAAACACTCAATTGACTTACTTATTTTAAATACAGTAAAACTGAAAAGCACCTCATGAACCCACCCTTGTGTGCTTACTTCCTTGGGAGGGAAGTCCACCCAGGCTTTGTTAAAGCGAAGATCTGTCTCCAGCATGGATCTTGGTCCCCAGCCCAGTGCGACTGACTGTTCCTTCCTAGCCAGACAGATTGCGCTGTCTGAGGATCTGGTAGGCTGTCCACACAGATAAGATGGCACAAATATTGGATAGTGCACGCTCCTGGAGCTGTGTGTGGTCCTGTGTGTGACCTCCATGGCATTCATTTGAGGTTCTGGCGTAAGGATCCCGCATGGGTCCTTCCTGATGAGCCTCACTTTGCAAGAGAGAAGAGTAGATCAGAGGGACCAGTAACTTGTCTGGGACCACACAGAGTGCGATACCACAGAGCCGGCTTTGGTTTAGGTTTGGTTTTCACAGCCCCCTGTGCTTTGCCTCCTGCAGGTCAGCGTAGATGACTGACATTTCCGGCCTGGCAAACAAGTGGGGATCCTGACTGCTAGGAGGCCCACTCCTTGAGCATGTGGGAGGTGCTCACAGCCCCGTGGCTAGGACTGGACAAGCAGGACTGTGTCAGGGGGCATGGTGCATGGTGGAGACGGTTGTAAGACCCCAGGAGTCTGCAGTGGTCATCTTTGTTTGGCTGCAGGAGGTGAGGGAGGGAAAAGTACTTCGCTCATTAGCCAGAGATCATAGTTGGTGTGAATGAGCGGAATGAGGCCGGATAAAGAGGAAAACATCCCTTCAGATATAGTGCCTGGCAGAGGTGTAGGATGAGCAGGGTGTCCACGGGTCCCTGTCTGCGGTGAAGTGGGGTGGCCAGGACTGGGGGATCCCAGCCACAGGTAGCATATACCCTTCTCTCACACCTGCAGTCAGGGCTGTCACCAGTGACCCTGTGGTGACCTTGGAGCTGTCAGCCGAGAGACCTCTCATCTTGGGATCTCTGTCCTCGTGGCCCTTCCTTCCTTAGCTTTGTTTGACTGCTCAGAGTTTCCTCTGAGCAAGTCCACCACACCCATCACACTGTTGCCGTAAGGTGTGTTTTGGTGGCTCCTTCCATCCTTGCCTGGAGCACTAGAAAGCAAACTCCACAGGAAGCATGGCTCCACTATCCCCATCATCCCTAGGAACCATGGAGTGACACTAAGTGGATTCTTAGATGGAAGGAAGAAGTGGTGAGTGGGTGGACATACAGAAAGATGGGTGGTTGTTGGGTAGGTGGATAGGTAGATACTATGTAGGAATAATAGCTTATGGATGGATGGATGGATGGTTGGATGAATGGGTGGATGGAGAGTGAGTAAATGGACAGATGGGTAGATGATAGGCAGATGATGAATAGATGGATGGATGGTTGTTGCATGGGTAGATGGACAGATAAATAGCTATATTAAGAGTAGGTAGGTAGATGGCTAGATGGGTAAAGCAGATAAATGAATAAATGACAAACAGATGCTGGGTAAGTGGATGAATAATAGATGAGTGGGTGGGCAGATGGACAATTAGAAGAACTAATGCATGGATAGATTAAGAGAGATAATAAATGGATGATTGATGGATAGATGAATGAATGAATGATGGATGGATAGATAGATAGATAGATAGATAGATAGGTGAATGGATACTAGGTGGTAAATGGATGAATGGCAAATAGTGAATGGAGAAAATAGTGGATGAATGGATGGTGTTTAGTGGGTGGGTGGATGATGGATGGATGGATGGATGGATGGCTACACTGGAGATATGCTGTCCCCAAGTAGAAACCTCATCCCATGGCTGGCCTAGCAAAGCCATCCCCTGTTCATGAGGCTGGAAGCAGAGACAAGGCATGCTCTAACTCAGGGTTCCGGCTTCTCTCCCACTCTCTTTCTGGAAGGCAGAGCCCTTGATGGGAAACCAGGACCCAAAACCAACCCCAAACCCGAGGCATGACAGAGGCCAGTTGGGGTTGTCAGCCATGCCAGTCACTGGGTCTGGGCTCTGCCAGGCAAGATGCCAAGCAGTAGGGCCAGGCCTTGGAGACCTTAGCCCTGTCAAAGCGGAGCTGTCCCCTGACCTCTCCTTCCTGGCATGGGCCTGGCCGGCCGCATGACCAGAGAGCATGAGTTCCAGAGCTGAAGACTGGGGGAGTAATGTCTCCTTTTGACAGAGACAGACTCCCTAAGCTTTCCAGAAGCTGCAGCTACTCTCCCTTCCCAGAGCCTCAGGGGTGTTCCTCCTGAGCCCACTCTCCTGTTTCACCCCTTTCCATCTTCCAGCACTGGCGTGGACAGTTGTCCTCATCACGTACCAGCACCCGCCCCTCTCTCTACAGTCAGGTCCCTGAAGTCACCACTGTCCCTGTCATCCACAGTCCCTGTCAGGGTTGCTGGGAAGAGCCTGCTCTCATTTGCTTCATGTTAGTTGGAAGGGGGAGCCATCATTCTTCGGGTGTGCTAGGGAACATGCAACTTGAACCTCAGTTTCCCTAGCTGCTGACTCACCCTGACCTCTCCCTGGAGCCACTCAGAAGTATAGCTCCATACCGTGTGCCCACCCCAGGTCTAGGCATGGGGAAAATGTCAAGTGGCTTGTAGGCTGTGTTCAAAGAACAGGGGCCGCCCCATTGCATATAGGCTGATTGGCATCTCTTTTGGCCAGTCACTAGGGTTTCATTTGCATCTAGTGCCTGCTTCTCTGGGTCAGAGTTAACTATCCCACAAAACAAGCTCTGGGAACCCATACAATCTCAAGTAAGCTGTGGCTGGTGTTAGCCATGCCAGCTCCTCCAGAGTCTACGCCTGGTCTACTCCAGGGTCTACGACTAGGGAAAGAGCCTTCTAGTTTTTCTCACACTGTCCCCTCACTCCTCTGCCGCTGGCAGCAGAGTGCCATACTTTCCTACTTTAAGTATTTAGGTTGAAACCAAAGGCCAGTGGTCGCAGCGCCCCTAGCAGTGGGGCTCAGCAATGGTCTCAGCGCCCCCTAGTGGAGGGAGTTCAGCAATGTCGCAGTGCTTTCTTAAGATGGGGCTCAGCTTTCACTGATTTGTTGAATTCCAGGGCAGGTACAAGGGCCACCAGTTTCAACCCTATCTATAAACTGCTGAGTTCTCAGAACCTGGATCACCAGAGAGCCAGAAGTCAGACATCCAAAACTGCCTAAAATGTAGCCATGGAGAGCATCCGTCAAGAGCAGCATCTGCCCAAGTTCCTGCTGTGCATCGGGGTCCCAGGGCCTCACTATCCTTTACACCCCTGGCCTCCATGCATGAATCCACACCCTCCCCAGGACTCTCGAGAAAGAGCCTTAAGGCACAGCCAATGGCTAGAAAGAAACATGGAGAAGATGCAACAGGCCCGCTTGCCCTGAGCAGCTCCGCCTAAGGCATCCGAATCCTATCTCACTTAATGCTCTCAGCAGCCCTTAGGGAAGATGCTGTGACGACACCGGCTTTCAGATGGGGAGACAGAGTCACAGAGTGACACCCAGCCAGAACGTGGAGGGTGGTGGGCTGAACCCCACCCCGGGCTGGGGTTGTGTCGGCTCAGCCGGGCCACGCATGGCCCTGCTGTGAACTGAGAGACAGATCCAGCCAGGCCAAGCTCACCTCGCCTCCCCATTCTCACCTCCCCAACACCCCCACAGAGCACTTCTCCCACCCTGGCTCTCAACAGACAGCAGATGGCGGGGCTTCGGCACACCCCAGCCCGCTGGCCGCTGCTCACTTCTGCAGGCCGTGTCTCTGCTGGCGAGGTGGGCGTATGTATGTGTGTGTACACACGTGTTGCAAATGTGCATAGGTTTGCACGTGCGTGTCTGAGAATGTGTCTTGTCGTGTAAGACTTTTCTGTCTTGCCTTGGGAAGAATCCAAGTGACCCCCCCCCAGTGGGACACACAGTTGGGAGCATGGGTGGCTGTTCCCAGTTCTGTGGAGGGGTGCCCACTTTAGTGCCCAGCTGCCCCAGTCTGACTCTCTCGCCCTTTCAACAACCCCTGTGTGTCCCTCCCTCACCAGCCTGGAACTTGAAGGTCAGTCGACAAGTTCTATGCGACTCACATTGATTATTTCTGTTTAATTGAATCAATAACAAACTCTGGAAGATTGAGCGGTTTTTTTTCTTGTGAAAATTTGTTTGTGTTGGGTTTCTGTTAGGAGACTAAAGACATGGCTTTTTCTTTTGTGGTTATTTCCAAATTACAGTCATCAAACACTGTAAATAGAGGCTTTAAATCAAGGAATGGCCTGTTAGTCCCTCACGGTCCACAGCGCCATATTGTAGAATTAGTTTGAGAACATGCAAAAAGGAAGGAACAAAGAAAGGGAGGGAGGGGAAAGGAGGGAATGAAGGGAGGAAGAGGGGAAGGGAGGGAAAGAAAAGGAAAAGAGTTTAAACCAGATTTTTTCCCTCTTTCCCCTGTATATGTCGGGGTTCCTGGGTGGCGGGGATTCAAGTCACTTCCTTCTTGGTATCTCCATTTCAAGGTTTCCTCAAAGTTCAAAACAGTTGCTCTAGCTCCAGCCATTATGTCTGTATTCCAATGTGTCAGTGGACTGTCCCTGTGACCAAATACTGAGATCAACAACTTCAAAGGAGAGATTTTTTTTTTCTTCTGTCAATCTGTGGTTACCTGGCTCTGTCCCTTGGGCCTATGGTGGGACATGGGGTATAAAATGTGTTGAAGCAAACGGCTCAGGAAGTAAAAATAGAGCAGGAAGAGAGACAAGGTCCCAGTCTCCCTTCCGAGGATACACCCTCAGTCACCTCACTCCCCTCCTCCCCGAGTTCTTAAAGGTTCTCCCCGAGTTAGCTCATTCGCTTTGGTAGGTTGGGTTCTGGACTTCATACCTAACTTCTTTCCTCCAAGGGCCATCCTGATACAAGGGAGCCTGGGAAATGTAGTCTTCATTTCAGCCGGCATGTATCCATAGTAACCGTGGGCTGAGTCACCCTCTGAAGCCCCTAGAACCGTGATTGCAGTGGGTTTGGGAAATTCTCGAATTCGGGAACATTTGCATATGTGTTAATGAGATGTCTTGGGGACAGGCCTCAAGTCTAAGCATGTAATCTGTGTTTCCCGCATTCATAACATACACAGCTTGAAGGCAAGTATATGCTGTATTTTTTTTCTTTTTAAACAATTTTGTTTGTGGAACAGAGCTTCCACAGTGTCAAATTTTCCACGGTGGAGTTCTGAGGGTGCTTGAAAGCTCCAGACTCGGGAAACTCTCGGCTCCCAGAGTCTTGCGTTTGGGGTGCTCCTCCTGTGTAGCCGTGAAGGGCAGAGATGCTGAAACGAGCAAGCCACCTCACCCAGGCTGTGGACTCGGGAGCATGAGACCCAGCTCTGCCCTTGCCTCTCAGTGTCTGTCACTTCTGGGAATTTGCATAATGTTGTTCAGAGGAACGTACACAGACAGGGGGACCGAAAGCGTGGTTGGCAAAGAGTGGGAAGTTTAATATAAACTCTGCGCCAGCCACTCCCATCCATGAGTCCCTCCAGACGTCACATGACCTCCCCTCAGAGCAGAGGTCTCACCCTCCTTCCTGAACACTGGGAAAACCAAAGCTGAGGCCTCCCCTCTACTCCCAGAACACTGGGCTCCTGCCCAGTCCTTGTTTTCTATAAGATGTGTGTACACTCATGTTATCTGACATGCTGTTATTTGTGTGCAGGTGCATGTGTGTATGCAAATGTGTGTGTGTGTGTGTGTGTGTGTGTGTGTACACACGTGTGCTTGGAGGCTGAGGACAACCTCAGGTGCCTTTCAGGGACCATCATCCTTGTTCTGAGACAGTCTCTCATTTACTTGAGACTCACCAGTTGGGCTAGGCTGGCTGGCGCACCCCAGTACCTCTCCTATCTCCTGTTACCCTGGCACTAGGATTACAAGCTCAGGGTGCCATGCCTGACTTGCTCACACAGGTCCTGAGGTCTGAACTCGGGTCCTCATGCTTGCAAGCACTTAACTGACCTAGCCACCTTCACCCCGCCCCTGGTACATATGTTTGGGGCTTCCTTTGTATGTGTCTGCCATGTTCAGCTAGACTGTGGCCCCCAGGGTTCAGTTGGGTTTAGTTTTTAAGACAGGCTCTGACGGTCTAGCTCTAGCCAGCCTGGAATTTGCTCTGCAAACCGGGCCGGCCTCAAATTTGTGCGGATGCTCCTGCCTCTGCCTCCCCAGCACTGCGGTTACAGCTGTGCACCATCTTGTCTGGCTGCACGGTAGGATGTTTTGTTTTCGTAACCTTCCTTATTCATAGCCGTATTTCCAGGACCTAAGACAGGCTGGCACATAGTAGGTGCTCAGCAAAATCACTGACGAAATAATAACTGAATGACAGGATGCCTCCCTCCCCCTGCACCCAGCGCTGTGCTCCTTGTCAGAGACGGACCAAGAAGCCAACAACCTTTCAGCTTCCGGCTGCCTGTGGCAGGGAGCCCAGCACCAACCACACGAAGATAAATACCTATTACCGAGGATGGGATCTCGGTGCCGGCGAGAGTCCAGGCATTTTAATTTTGTTTTGACAAAGAGGCTGATGGGAGAGGTTAGTGAGGCGCTTCCCCCTGTCTCCCATCTGCCGAGGCCCCGGGCGCCCCGGCCTGCCCTTCTCTGCCTTCGGCAGCGTGTAGCTCAGGACTGTGAAATGTAATTGGCCTGCCCTACTTTTTAACAGAACGCAGATTGAAGGATTGGGTTTTTGGTGGGCTGACCCGTTTAAGAGCCTTAAGAGGGAGCTGGGAGTTTCAATTTTCCACTGCCAAAGCCAGGCTGTTTTTAGCTTGGCTTTGATGAAGCAGCAGGAATCGGGTTCGGCCTGGGGTCACCCATCAGCTGACCTCATTGGGAAAGGCCTCCTGCGGGGCTCTAGGCCCAGCTGCAGCCAGGCGGGGAGAGTTAAGGTTTGCTTTGCTGATCCAAGTAATTGGCCCTGTGTAGACGCTGACCCCCTCACCCATCCATCCAGATGCAGGGACCCCACTTCCAACTATGGGAGGGAGGCACTATGAACTTCCGAACTTCTGAGTTTTCCCAGACCCAAGCTCCTGCCCCAGCCGTTAGCTGAGTGACCTCCGACAGAGTGCTTGGACCCTCAGGGCCTCCGTTCCCCAGGCAATCCAACCAGCTCCACCATTCTGATCTGGCTGGGAGTGGCAGGCAGTGACCCCTGGGTTGTCTCAGGCTTCCAGGTAGTCCCGTGTGGGTGGTACCCCGCAGGGCGAAGGCAGCAAGCTGTGGAGATGATCCACAGCCAGGTAGCAGGGCCCAGCCAGGGCTGCCCAGCCCTGCCCAGGAGTCTGCTCTGAACTATCCTGTTCTGGGTTCCTGTGGCTTTGCCAGGGGTCAAGCCCCTTCGCTCTGCGCCTCTCTTCTGATCTCCCGTCTGACTGTGCTGAGCAGAATGGCCTGTGGGTACCTTCATCCCGTGACCAGAGGAGTTTGTGTGATGGTGTCTAATTAGAGTTTGCTTCCAGGGAGAGAATTATGATGTGGTCCCTACGGGGACCGGAAGGCAGAGATTCAGGCTGCCTGTCGGACCCCAGGCTCTTGTGGCTGGTTGGAGGCTGCCCTAGAACCACAATTCTTTGCCCTGTGACCCTCTCCACTCCTTCTCACCCCTGTCTGGTCTAAAGGAATGAATTCCTCCAGCTACTGACACCTTGCCTTTCCCCGGTAGAACCTCTCTGGACCTCTTCTATGAACGAGAGACTCCTACTCTAACTGAACCCCAATAGGTCTGCTGCCTGCTGCTGTCACGTGGGCAATGAGGGTTCCTCAGGGCAACAGGCCACAGCAGGCCTCTACCTCTGGGACCTCCACCAAGACTCTG
The DNA here is from genome assembly GCF_030254825.1 of Meriones unguiculatus. Taxonomy (NCBI): domain Eukaryota; kingdom Metazoa; phylum Chordata; class Mammalia; order Rodentia; family Muridae; genus Meriones; species Meriones unguiculatus. The sequence continues at coordinate 12,094,814 of NC_083351.1, forward strand.
CCCAGCTGAGTTCCCTGCCTCTGAGTCAATAATGATCATCATGGCAACCAGCAACCTGTGCCTCAGTTTCTTCTTGGGGCTTTGTAAAGATTGAGATGGGAGAAAGGCATCAACACTAAATTACCTGTCCCAGGACAGGCATCATTAGCCTGCCAGCTCTGGGAGTTCTCCCTCCCCCCGCCATAGAAGGTTCCAGAGTAGCTCCTATGGCTACGATTATCCCTGTAGCTGAGCTCTGGGGGAGGGTAGAGTGAGTTCAGCTTGTAAAGTCCTTGCAGAAGGTCTATCCTGAGGCCGGGGCTCAGTGAACAGGCACAGACACAGTGCTTGAGTCTCCTCTGGAGGGTTGAGGACAGGTGACCTCATTCTGGCCTAGCGTGCGTAGGTGTGCGGTTGTGTTCACCGAACAAGGTCTGAATGATAACCAGGATGGAAGCGGAGGGAGGGAGGAGGAAAGGCTTCCCACATTTGCCCTCTCCTGCCAACCGACCACTGACTGCAGTCAACAGGCCTGGCCTCCCTCATGCTCTTCACTGCGCTTGTGCATGGACAAAGACAGAGCCTCACAAAGAAATGAAACAGCCACGAGGTAAAGAAAAGAGGTAGCCAATAGGCCACGTGCCGTTGGCCTTTCTGGCTCCCTTGAAACCCAGCACCCTCCGTCTGATTTCTCTTTGGCTAGTTGCCAGTTTCTAGTCTGTGTCTCTGCCCCGTGTCTGTCCCTTCAGAGCCTTTGCTCTGCACTGTGCCTGCCAGGCCCAGATGCAATGGGGTAAAGAAGAATGAACAGGAGCTGTCTGATCCCTTGCCCCCATCATAGTCCTATCCACTACTACCCAAAGCCCAGAGCCAGCAGGCCTGAGAAGCCTGACTGTGAGGGGCTAAAGGAATCCATCAGGGCCTGGAGGGGGACATGGTTTCCATGGCAGCAACAAGAGGCCAGGAAGGGAGGTCTGGAGAGGAGGAGGCAGGAAGTGGGGTGGGGTGGGTCTGAATGGGAGAGGCAGGAGGAGAGGCAGTGGGCAGAAAATCAGGGTGAAGTCTGCAGGAAAGGTGGAGGGGGGACAAGGAAGGTGAGGGTTTGGGTACCGGGCTTTGGGTGTCAGTTACACATGACAGGAAGGGTCAAAGTAAGTAACAAGCCAGAGCAGAGAGTCCTGAAAATGGTCCCAGTCTGTCATCTCCTAGGATCCAGGGCAGATCTGCTAGTCTAGCCTATCTGCTGCAGGTGAAGGTCCTCCAACAGAGAGGGGAGGGGAAGGAGAGCCTGGTGGGCATCTTCTCTAAATGCTCCTGCCCTGCTGTCCTTCCCCATCATCTCCCCTCCTCATCCCTCGTCCCCTGCCCAGCCAACCTGTAAGTGATTAGATGCCTTCAGTGTTTGGTACCCACAGAGCAACTAGAAACCCTTTTCAGCTTCAAAGGGGTAAAAATTGCACTGGTGGCTTTTAAAGGCCCTGGGAAAGGAGCTTGCACAGCCTCTGCCAGGAAAGGAGAGAAAAGAGGAAGAGACAACAAATTGGTCCCCAGGCCCCCATGGGGATGAGTTTTTATGATGCCTGAACACCTGCCCAGAACTACCTACCCCTTGCTCACTTGACCCTAGGCAGGTCATTAATCCCTGAGTCCCCAGAAAGAGCAGCTCTGGTCCCAGGACAGCCCACCACAGTCCCATTGGGCCAGACCCAACCTGTGCCCAGCCAGGTGCCATATTGGGGTATAATCCTTGTATTCCTTAATGCCCTGGCTGGACTCCGGTCTGGTCTGACCAGGGGGTGGCCATTGCTAAAGCAGACCCTGCTCCATTGTTCTTGTCTGCAGAAAGCTCAGACCCGACAATGCGGAAAGCAACAGCCTTTGTCTGCTCCCCGAGGTCGCATTAACTAAACTCAGACAGCAGAAAGACTTCCGTGCCTGTCTCCAAGGCCCACTCACTGACAAAAGGTATCATTTGTGATATCTTCCATCAAGCCCACCCAATTCCCCTAAACGTTAGTTACTGCCTCCGGCACCGCCAGTGTCCCTCACCCCTCCTGCCCACCCCCACGGAAAAGGCACACAGCGGCTGACCCTCCTCAGGTCATTGGCCATCTACCTTCCTTGACGTCCCCATGAGCCAGCAAGTTGTTTTCTACTTCCCTACCTGTAGGTGTGTGTTTGTATTCGTGGGTGCACAGCTGCATCTTGGGTGGGATTCGTAGGGTGCCAGAGGTCAGACTCAAGGGCACTTCCTTAGTACTGCCCGGAGCTGACAGGGGCCTCACCAACCTGAGTTCACCGGTTCATCATCATCGTGGATTAAGTTAGCATAGCTGGCAAACCAGCCCAAGGGCTCTGACCCCATCTTCCAGCCCTGGGATGGCAAACACGCCCACCACCACCCCCACACAAACCCCAGCTCATACTTTATGAGGTGAGCCTTTTTCCAGACCCATCTATTTGTTATTCTCTGTTTGTTTGCTTGAGATGGGGGGGGGTCTCATTTTATTGCATAGGCTTCAAGCTCCAAGGTTCCAGAGAACCCCGCTTCCTGAGCTGAGATTACGTGGGTGCTACTGTGTCCCGCTTAATAGTTGCGGGGCTGGGTGGAGGGGATAGGGGTCTGTTTTTTTAACTTGCTACTTTGTTTCAAAAAGTTCAGCGCCTTGGGGGGAGAACTTTCCCTTCCCCTCTGCAGGGGAATGGCTAGAGACAGAGGGCTGCCATCTCCATGGAACAGACGCTTTGGCTGTCTGAAGGGACTGGAGGAGAAAATGGATCCCAGCCTGTGTGTGGCAAGATTGCCAGTTCATCTGGGTCATGGAACCCTGTCTCATGGAGACTCCTGCTCACAGCAGCCACTTGCCTGAGCGCCATTTTGCATCCGCCCCTGTGGAAGGGCTTCCTGACCCTGTCATCAGATCAGCATTCTTTGAGCACCTGCAGGGAGTATCCACTTGCTGGTCTCTGTGCCCGCTCTCATGCCCCCTCTGTCCACTGCTGGACAGTGCCATGCCCCTCTCCTTAGTGTGCTTGTATGTTAAATGTTAGGTGGCCAGCCCCTCTGGCATGCTGGACCTGGGGCCTGTCAGGGATCCCCATGACTAGACAGTCACCCTGGCTAGACGTCCAGGTCATACTAGGCGTTTTGGAAGAGAAGGAACAAAGCTGTTTACATCTTATAAATGGGGGGCAGGTGCTTTTGTTTGGAGGGTGGGGGGGCAGGCTCTGTGTGCATGCCGTTGTATGTGGAGGCCAGAGGTCACTCCTGAGCATTGTTTCTTAATGGCATCCACCTTGGGTTTTGAGAGGGTCTCTCCTGGGCCTGGAGTTCAAAGTCTAAGTCATAGCTGAGACTGGCCACCAATCCACGACAAATCCTCTTGTCTCTGCCTCCCTAGTTCTGGGGTTACAAGTGCCACCCCCCCACCATGCCGGATGCTCCCCACCTTGCAAGGCTTTTTCATGTGGGTTCTGGGTTCTGAGGTGGGACTTGGGTTCTGGCAATGCAGGCGCTTGATTCACTGAGCCATCTTCCCAACTCCTGGGACAGCCTCTTCATCCATCTCCCTTTTACCGTCTGTCACCCTCATGAATCCACCTTCTCCAGCAGACCTTTTACAAAGTGCTTTCTGATGGAGACAATGGAGGTACGTGATATGAGGCGTGTTGTTTTGGGGGAAAGGAGGTCATTTCTAGTTCTAAATTGTTCTGTCCTGTCTTCTGGGAATTACATTTCCCTCTTTGTTCCCAAGTGGCTCAGGGATGTGCCTACACTGTGATGGAGGGCGATTCAAGCATTACCATTGCTGGTGGCTTTAGTCAAGTCAGATGAGACAGGCTGCCCTTGGCCTGAGTCTGGAGTCTGTGTTTCTTCTGGGCTAGGCTTGAGTCAAGGGGCCCACGAAAGCCTGGGAGACTGGCAGAGATGTGTAGGAACAAAGAGGATCCAGGACAGAGGCTATAGCGTGTGTGTGTGTGTATGTGTGTGTGTGTGTGTGTGTGTAAGAGAGAGATTAGCTTTGTGACAGCACCTGTGGTTGAGGAGACCCCTGCAGGTCTGTGACATCTGTCATCTAATCCTGTCCTTTGATATCTGCTATGGTCCAAGCATATCTGAGCTCTAGGTTCCAATTTGGAGGTTGGAAAAGCCCATGGATAGGAACCACTGGCCTGTTCTGCGGGAAAATGCCAATAGATGTATAGACCCAGATCAGAGGGAAAGCCAAGAACAGGAGACTTGAGGTGTGTTTACTTGCCAGCTGCAGCCTCAGCTCCCACCCCAGCCCGCTTCGCCCCTCCCGCTCCCCCAGAGCCTGTGAGAAGCCTTCATCCCACCTGGCAGGCTCCCAGGGGGAATCCTGTGCTTGCTGAAGATTAAGGCACACATCCAGTGCCCTGGTAAGGTCTTCCACCAAGGAGCCCACCCCCAGCCAAACTGTGAGCATCCTTTCCTGTCATGCCCAGATACCTCCCTGGAGTCTAATACTCTCTCCAGTAGCTGGTCTGTCTCCCAGGCCTGGGACATTAGAGGGAGGGTGTGTGACTATGAGCTTGCCTCTGAGAGGAAGGGAAGAGGCTGCGAAGATAGCTGGGGACAGAGAACAGCTGGGGCTGGCCGAGCAGCTGCACATCTGGACCCCTGGCCTAGCCCTGAACCACTCCCAGCTCCCAGACAAGTGCTTTGAATGGCGCAGGCACAAACACTGTGAGGAGCAGGGCAGGAACCTCACCCCACCCCTTCCCTGTCTTACAAGGAGTGAGCAGCTCTTGTTAGCCAATGCCCAACAGCTCCCGCTGCTGCTAGAGACTTTACGGCCATTTTTATGAGCTCCGCCTCACCGAGTCGCCCAGGCATCAGGGACATGACCCTGCACGGAGAGGGAGCAGGTGTTTGAGGGAGACATGGGGGCTGCAGGGGGGAGGGGGGAACAGAGCAGCCAACGGAGGCAGAGCTGTAAAAACTTCATGACCTCACACTTGGTCTCTTTCCAGCAGGGATGAGGGACGGCAGAGCCCTGGCAGGCTCTAGGCTCATAAGATTGCAGGGGGGTGTGTTTAACCTACTTGCAAGAAAGAACTCTTCCCCGGCCCTCAGAGGCTCTGTTTCCATGCAAACAATGCTGTCCAAATGAAAAGGCACTCTCATCTCTTCATTAAAGTGCGGCCTCAAAGGACCCATTGCTACCTGAATCTTCACTCCTAGCTTGCAACGAGGTGCCTCGTGTATAAATGAAGACGTTTGAATTACAAAATGCCTTTTAAATCCAGAGCATTATACAAGTTCGGCCCTGAAGAGTCTCCTCGTTCGATTGCTGGATTTTGGCAAGAGATGTGAGGCCACACGCCATTTTCTTCCCTCCATCTGTTCCTTCCTTCCTCCTTTTTGAGACTGAGCCAGATCCGAGCTTGCAGCCAGACTGAACTTGACCCTTACGAGAAAGGGAGCCTGAAGTAGGCTGTAGGTGTGGGGAGGGATGGGTTACACCCTCATGGTCAGGAGACCACATGGCAGGGGGTGCAGGGAGTGAGGCTGGCTGAATGAGCTAGGGGAAGGTGGTGGGAAGGAAGGAGAACAGAAAAGAGAGCTCATTCAGAAGGGGGAGGCTCACAATGGAGGGAAGGAAGAAGCCTGTCCTTGAACCTACTTTCCCTCTGCGAAGAATGGAGACAAGCAACCAGAGAAACCCAGTTACATCTCATAGAGACAGTAGCTCTCCCTACCACTCTCCCAAGCTTTGTTTTGTCTGGCTGGTACCCATGACACCCAGGGCTTCAGGCATGCTAAGTAGACAATCCACCGCTGGGGTTCACCCACATGCCAGGAGCCTGTCCATGCATGGATTCGGAGTTCGGGTGGAAAGCTCACTGCCAATGACCTCCTTAGCTGTGGGAGCAGAGTGGATGTCTAGGAGAGATAGTGAGGGAGAGATTCTTTCAGAAGGCTCACAGGTGCCACATGCAGAAAGGCAGAACTCAGGCCGATGAGCTGGTTCAGCAGGTAAAGGTGCTTGTCTGAGCTCAGTCCCTGGAAGAAGAGAAATTGTCCCACAAAGTTGTCCCCTAACCTCCACGCACATGCCACGAACCACATGTCCAAATGTGCAATGCGCGCTCTCAGACGAAATAACACTGAAATCTGGGCGGATAAGCTGACTCTCCGGGTAAAGGTGCTTGCTGCCAGGCCTGGCAACCTGAGTCCAGCTCCTGGAAGAGCTTGTGGTGAAAGAAAACTGACTCTCACTGGTTGTCTTCTGACTTCTACACGTGTGTGCTACATGTATGCTTATACACAGCCACACACATGAAAGAAAGAAAGAAAGAAAGAAAGAAAGAAAGAAAGAAAGAAAAAGGAAGGAAGGAAGGAAGGAAGAAAGGAAAAAAGAGAAAGAGATGAGAATTTTAAAGATAAAACAAAGGCAAAAAAGCCACTGAGGCAGGGGTGGGAGTGGGGGCAGGGGAGTTGCTTTTTTGGTTCTCAACTTGTGGGTCACGATCCCTTTGGAGGGGTTTTACAGACCTTTCACAGAGGTCACATATCAGCTGTCCTGCATATCAAATACTTGCAGTATGATTTATAACAGTAGCAAATTGCAGTTATGGAGTAGCAATGAAAGCAGTTTTACAGTTGGGGGTCACCACAGCATGAGGGACTGTATTAAAGGGTTGAGGCATTAGGAAGGCTGAGACACATGCTCTAGAGGACAGTCAGGCAGTGACTTTTACAGTGAGCCATACACCAGCCATGTTTTCTGGCCATGTTTGTCCCTCCATGATCACCCAGGAGAAATGAAAGCAGGTGTCCATGGATGCATGGCAACTGCATGGCTAATGGGGAGAGCCTAGAGCAACACAAGGGCCACCAGCAGGCAGAGAGATGAAGAAGATGTCCATGTGGTGAGTGGACACTCAGAGCCAGGTCCACGCAATGGGGTGTGACTCAGATGTGACCAGGAAGGAGGACAGAGGCCGCCCACGAATGAATGGCAGGAGGTTGGGTGTTAAAGGCCCCAGCCCCACCTTGGTGCTACATCAAATTAAAAGAGACAGAGACCGGGTGTCAGAGCCCCACAAGCTGCTGGACGACCTCCTGCCTCCACCTTCTGTCTCATCATGGGAGGGCTGGGATTATGTGGGTGCACCCTGGTTCATCGAGCTCTTTGTGGTGGTTTGGAATCAATCTCAGCAAGCACTTTTACCCACTATGAGGTCTCCCCAGCCCAGTGGTGGAAGCTTTCAGAGGTGGAGCCTGGTGAGCAGTCTCTGAGTTATTTACGGTAGATCCTTAAAGGGGAGGAGATCCTTAAAATGAGGAGGAGGTAGGTCCCTCTCTCCCCTTTAAGGTTGACCTCTGACCTCTACATATACACACACCCATCCATGTGTAGCCACATGCATGTGTACATATGCCCCCCCACACATACACCCACACAAATAAATGATAAAAATAAAACCCGCAAAAAGAGGCGTAGAGAGATGATTTGGTGGTTAAGAGCACAGGCTCCTTTTCCAGAGGACCCAAGTTCAATTCCCAGTGCCTATATCAGATGGCTCACAACCGCCTGCATCTCCAGCCAGGGGTATCTGATGCCTTGGGTATCCCTGCGTACCTTCACCCCCTGTGCAAAGACATATGCAGATAATTAAGGATAAAAAATAATAATATAATAACGTAGCAAATTTTAAAGTATAGGAAACCCCAGCAGAATGGTGAGGCTCCTGGGTTAAAACAAACCTAGAGTGCATTACAAAAGCCCCAGAGGCGACAAGGTGGGACTGGCTCTTTTTTTTTTTTTTTTTTTTTTTTTGATGACCTTGTTT